>NC_061862.1:134852752-135171585 GCF_907164915.1 Impatiens glandulifera
AAAATAATTATTTTAATTTATTTTTAAATAAATAATATCAAAATAATTAACCAGGGACAAAAACCTATTCAAAACATATAATTATGATTAATTAATGTGTTGATTAATCAAAATTAATTAAGGATTAAGACCAAAATAAAAAATAAAATTATTTAAAATAAATATTTATCCATAATGTCCCAAAATAATTTAAAAAAGACAAAAGTAAGTAATTAAGAGTGAATTTTGTATCAATTCACCTAAAAGAATTATTTATTTAAATTTTAAAAATATATAAAAATAAATAAATAAGTAAAATATTTGTCATATTTATTTTTAAACCTCTAGGCTTCGCGAACCAACATAGGAGGAGTATAAATACCCCCTCAAGTGATTCCAAAGAGAACAAACCAACATAACTCTCTTAAATTGAAGAAATTCAAAATCCGCCATTAAAGCTTAAAGTTTTTTTGGATTTTTTGAAATTTCTGTTTAAGGCTCAAAAGCTCGAATTTGTGCATCTAGAAAGTTTCCATAAGGATCAAAGAGTATTCTCCAATACTTGGTAAGGTTCCAATCATCCCCTAATTCATATTTACAGTTTGAATTTGAAATTTTTATATTTCATATTATAGAAGCTTGTATGCTTGTTGTTTATGTAATTTGATGATTGGATATTGATCATAAGATCATTTAGAAACTATATGGATATGATAGAATCGATGAATCAATCTAATAAACAAAAACTCAAATTTGATTTTTTTTTTAAAAAAAAAACGAGTTTGTTGTTCTTGGGTTAATTCGATCAAATTACAGCCCCTAAAGCTTCCAAACATGATTGTAATGATCTTGAGAGATATTTGGATCATGTTTGGTCCATCCCGATCAGGGGCGGATGCAGAATGAAAAATTACATGGGGCTGACTCCAACTTGCATATCAGATTTAACTTTCTATGGTCCGCTTTTTTTTTCAATAAAATTTCCACGATTATTCGAAAATGGAGACTCGTCATGCCCTCTCAATGCACACGCTTGCAAAGTGAGCCACCGAGTGCTTTCAATAGTGTGATCAATTTTTTTAAAAAATATTTTGATCAATTAGTTTGAAAATTCTGGGACACTCTTTAAAAATTTTATTTTTTGAAAACGTGAGGGAAATTAATTTTAATGTTGAAAAAATTTAAGTTTTAAAAACGAGGCTTTATAGACAACTCCATATCTTACCTTCCCGTCGAATCTGGGAGAGATTGAGAGTTTTTTAATGGTAAGTGTGTCATAGGCCTTTTTTAACTTTTTTTTCAATATTAATTAACCTCACGACTAGAGAGTCGCCACCTAATTTTAAAAATTAGGAATTTAAGAGATGTGAGTTCGGCGTTTGGTTACGTGTGGGAAAGAGTTTTTTAGACACTATGTCCCACAACGCCCCTAAGGTCTCTACTAATTAATTTTGGCCTTTCTTTAAAACATTTTTACGCTTTACATTTTAGAACTTTTCCATTTTAAGCATTTAATGGGTTTGCATGAGATAAACAAATAAGCAAAGATAAAAAAAAACGAGAGCAAATAATTCACACATAAAGTTATCCTAAAAATTAAAACTAGGCAAGTTATTAATCAAAAATTAATTGGCCTAAGTCTAGATTAATTTTTAAGAAACTTTAGTGAATTATTTAAAGGTCTAAAATTTTACTATTTTGGGGTTTTTTATTTAAATAAAAAAAAAATAAAAAAAATAAATAAATAAAAATAATAAAAAAATAAATAAATAAAAGTCCTAAGTAAAGAAAATCCTAAGTCTAAGCTTGGACTAGGTTCAATTTTAATTAGGGTTTAATTTTAAATTTTGTCTCTAACCTAGGATCAAGCAAGCCGCAAACTATAACTAAAAAAAATGTCAACAAAAAAATAAACCTAAATCTAAAATGCAGAAAAAAAAATAATAAAAATAAAAAAGCTGAAGACTGCAGCAAGCGTCGCCTGGGAAGCGTCCAAAGTCTGATTCAGCAGCAACTGGAGCAGAGAAAGCGTCGTCTGGAAAGCGCCGAGACCCTGGGAGAAGTGCTGGAAACGTCGGGAAAGCATCAGATCTTTTCATGTGGAGGGGCTCCTTGGTCGGATGACACATAAATGTGGTTCATTGTGCCGTTTTGACCTAATCCTACTAACTAACAAATGGGGCTGCTCTTTTGATGTTAAGGGGTATTTAATCTAAGATTTCCTAAGCAAATCTTGTGACCAACTTAACAAGAGTGGTGTTTGCTTAGAAAGAGAGAAAGGTGAAGGTCAAGGTCGAGAGTTGAAGTCCCTTTGCTAGGGTATTAAGAAGGATATTTATAACCAAAGCTATGAAACCCTAGGGCTCAAAGGCCCATTTAACACACTTGACCGTTGGGAAAAAAACTATTTTAAACATTTACAAATGTTTAAAATAATGGAGCAATCTTCACTGTCAATAAATATCAAGTTTTCATCCAATGAGATTTAAGCTTCATTTAATAAATGATGTAATACTTGGTCATTTTAATTTTTAATTAAAAATGACCAAGCCTTCATGTTTCTATTCTTCCTTTACAACTTCTTCCTTTATTTTAGCCATCTCTTTTTTCCTTCTTTGACCTAGGATGCTTCGCATAGACACCGTTATCTTTTTATTTTTGCACCCCTTCATCCTACAAAAAAAAAAGATTTTGTTAAAAAACACAAATAAACAAATTTTATAAAAACGCTAATATATATTTTGTAAAATATTTTTTTTTTTAATTTTTTTTATAAATACCCAAGTAATTAATTAAATAAACCTTTAATATTCTAAGTATAATAACTTCTCTAAGTGTTATAACATAGACAAATTACTAACTTAACTTTATTAAGAATCCAAAATCAATTATTTTCAAAAACTCAATTGTTCTAAAAATAATCGTCTTTAATATAAATCGTGCAATGAGTCCGTGAATGAATTCGAGAAAACTTTATAGACTCAGATTTATGTAAAGCATAAACTATAAAATTAGGTGTGAAAAATGAGTGTCTACAGAATGCCCCTCTTGGACAAAATTTGTAGAAAAAACTCGGTTTAGAAAAATGCATGTCCATGCTTGAAAATAGGCACTGCGTTTTGAAAACACCCAATTTATAGTTTATTTTTGGCTTCCTTGAATGAAAAGAGAACAAACCTGACGAGTCTCTCGGGAGACCCGTGTAAATTACCCTTCATTCTTCAAAGTCAGTTTATCATCCACTCGTTGACGATTCACCTTTGTTTAGAATATGCATCGCTCTTGGTTTATCGATCGTGTAGATCGAGCCTGGTGGTTTCGACCATATTTCTACACACCTCGCCTAGTCTTTGGATTGTACATGAGTACACATCTTGACTTAGTTTGCTGATTGTATTTTTTTTTAGCAAAATACTATTTAATCAAAATTCTACTTAGTGATTATATAGATTTAAGTGTCGCTGGTCAGTTTAGCGAAACACTTTTTAATCACAATTCTGCTTAGTGATTATATAGAATCTAAGCATCGCTGGTCAATTTAGCGAAATACTATTTAATCACAATTCTGATTAATGATTATTTAAGTATCGCTGGTCAGTTTAGCGAAATACTATTTAATCACAATTCTACTTAGTGATTATTATGAATCTAAGTATCGCTGGTCAATTTAGCGAAATACTATTTAATCACAATTCTGCTTAGTGATTATATAGATTTCAGTGCCGCTGGTCAGTTTAGCGAAACACTTTTTAATCACAATTTTGCTTAGTGATTATATGGATTTGAGTATCGCTGGTCAATTTAGCGAAATACTATTTAATCACAAATCTGCTTAGTGATTATATAGATTTAAGTATTGCTGGTCAGTTTAGCGAATACTATTTAATCACAATTCTGCTTAGTGATTATATAGATTTAAGTGTCGCTGGTCAGTTTAGCGAAACACTTTTTAATCACAATTCTGCTTAGTGATTATATGGATTTGAGTATCGCTGGTCAATTTAGCGAAATACTATTTAATCACAATTCTGCTTAGTGATTATATAGATTTAAGTATTGCTGGTCCGTTTAGCGAATACTATTTAATCACAATTCTGCTTAGTGATTATATAGATTTAAGTGTCGCTGGTCAGTTTAGCGAAACACTTTTTAATCACAATTCTGCTTAGTGATTATATAGATTTGAGTATCGCTGGTCTGTTTAGCGAAATACTATTTAATCACAATTCTGCTTAGTGATTATATAGATTTAAGTGCCGCTGGTCAGTTTAGCGAAACACTTTTTAATCACAATTCTGCTTAGTGATTATATGGATTTGAGTATCGCTGGTCAATTTAGCGAAATACTATTTAATCACAAATCTACTTAGTGATTATATAGATTTAAGTATTGCTGGTCAGTTTAGCGAATACTATTTAATCACAGTTCTGCTTAGTGATTATATAGATTTAAGTGTCGCTGGTCAGTTTAGCGAAACACTTTTTAATCACAATTCTGCTTAGTGATTATATGGATTTGAGTATCGCTGGTCAATTTAGCGAAATACTATTTAATCACAATTCTGCTTAGTGATTATATATATTTAAGTATTGCTAGTCCGTTTAGCGAATACTATTTAATCACAATTCTGCTTAGTGATTATATAGATTTAAGTGTCGCTGGTCAGTTTAGCGAAACACTTTTTAATCACAATTCTGCTTAGTGATTATATGGATTTGAGTATCGCTGGTTAGTTTAGCGAAATACTATTTAATCACAATTTTGCTTAGTGATTATATAGATTTAAGTGCCGCTGGTCAGTTTAGCGAAACACTTTTTAATCACAATTCTGCTTAGTGATTATATGGATTTGAGTATCGCTGGTCAATTTAGCGAAATACTATTTAATCACAAATCTGTTTAATGATTATATAGATTTAAGTATTGCTGGTCAGTTTAGCGAATACTATTTAATCACAATTCTGCTTAGTGATTATATAGATTTAAGTGTCGCTGGTCAGTTTAGCGAAACACTTTTTAATCACAATTCTACTTAGTGATTATATGGATTTGAGTATCGCTGGTCAGTTTAGCAAAATACTATTTAATCACAATTCTGCTTAGTGATTATATAGATTTAAGTGCCGCTGGTGAGTTTAGCGAAACACTTTTTAATCACAACTCTGTTTAGTGATTTAAGTTCAAAGTTAAACTTCCTTAATTTTCAAAGCACTAGCGTCTTCTTCAACGGTCTTGAAATACTTTCAAGAATCGGTTCCATACTTTCTTCCTTAGAGTGTGTTAAGAGGAAACCACATGTAACCGATGTTCTTCGAGATTCATGCTGTCACTTTTGGGGACTTGTCTTTCGCCGAGACATTTTGCCCTGAGTTTTTCGAGGGATTTGTTCGCTCGAATGCTTAATCTTTCAACCATGCGTCATGAGTTTGAGTCTCGCTTCTCAAATTTGGAGGTCAGTGTGCTTAAGATTCTATGGCCTTGAGCTCTTTTATACTCATGGTATATTTAATAGAATCGGTACATTCTTGTTCTTGCATTGGCAATTTAGACAAGAGTCTAGATGAACAACAAATGGTGATTTCAATATCTCAACCTCTACGAGTATTTTTCTATTTTATTCGGCCTCTTTTCTTTATGACTGGGGTGTATCTGATAGATTCAAACACTTTGTTCTTGCTTAGCAATTAGATAGAATCTAAATGAACAACAGTATTGTATTTCATATCTCAACCAACACAATATTTGTTTAATTGATTTTACCTTTCTTGAGGTCTTAGATCTTTGGCACTTGACCTCCAATTGAGACGAGACATCGCCTTGGTTGATGACATGGTTCCGAGTTTGGGCATTCATCTTTTTATGAGCTCCCTCTTAAACATCAATAGTTTAAGCTTTTGTCTAGGCTCGAGATAGATCCGTTTGCGAAGCGCTTTACTCAGATTCCACTAGTTACATTAGTTCGTCAAGAGACATCAATTAGGGAGAAACGTATTTTACCGAATCCCTACTTATTTCTTGCACTCGTTCATCAGTTCGCTTGACACTAAAAAAATTTAGGGGTCTATCATGTTTTTATCTTCCACAAATGCCCCTAGTTTCGACACAAGAGGTTTAATTGTTTTAGATAGATTCGTGATCCCAATTTCTCTTTGGCTTTAACTATTTGGGGATGTATTTTGTCCTAGCTCAAGATTTGTCTTGCTGGGGATTTGAGACCGTACTTGTGACAAGTTGCCTACGTATTCTCAAAAAAGGAGAAATCCGGTCCGAACGTAGTTCCGAAATTGTATCACGGATAGATCGTGATTCCGCATTTCGTTGAGGAATTTTCTTAAGTTTCTGCTGGAGTTGCAATTGACTTAAGCTGAGGAAATTTTCTTAAGTATCTGCTGGAGTGGCAATTGAATTAAGCTGAAAATCTTTTGAGATCATAAGTCGAAGAGAAAAAATACTTTAGCTTTGGGCGTTATATTTTCTCAAGTGAGACTCTATGAGGATCTTGTGGTCATTTTTATTTTAATAAAAATGCCCCTAGTATTGACTAGGAGTTTGGTTTTTGAAAATGTTTAGGATCGGGCTTATACAAGCTACCTACGTATCCCATAACTAGGGTAATTCAGGTCCAACGTAGTTCCATGCACATGCTTGTGAAAATGTTTGTTTGAATTCTTGTGAAAACGTTGAAATCCTAAGTCGAAGAAGAAAAATACTTTAGCTTTGGGCGTTATATTTCTCAAGTGGGACTCTGTGAGGATCTTATAGTCATTTTTATTTTAATAAAAATGCCCCTAGTATTGACTAAGAGTTTTTGGTTTATGAGTCAACTCAGAGTGTGATTAACTCCCTTTTTAATGTATATGCAATGAATGTATGTGATGTGATGTGAAATGAAATGTCTATCAACTTCTTTCGATAATTGATAGTGGTGACCGCACCCGGGAAGGGTTGCCTACGTACTCTCAAGAGAGATCAGGTCTTACGTAGTTCACAACTTATGAGGTTATGAACTTTGATGTATGTGTAATGAATGCATGTAACGCAAAATGTCTATCAATTTCTATTGATAATTGATAGTGGTGACCGCACCCTGGATGGGTTGCCTACGTACTCTCGAGAGAGATCAGGTCTGACGTAGTTCACAACTTATGATGTTATGAACTTTGATGTATGTGTAATGAATTCATGTAATGCGAAATGTCTATCAATTTATGTCGATAATTGATAGTGGTGACCGCACCCTGGATGGGTTGCCTACGTACTCTCGAGAGAGATCAGGTCTGACGTAGTTCACAACTTGTGAAGTTATGAACTTTGATGTATGTAATGAGCAATGAATGCATGTTATGTGAAATGAAATGTCTATCAACTTCTTTCGATAATTGATAGTGGTGACCGCACCCTGGATGGGTTGCCTACGTACTCTCGAGAGAGATCAGGTCTTACGTAGTTCACAACTTGTGAGTTATGAACTTCGGCTGTATGTGATTCAACATGCATGCTTTAGATGAAGTATCTTTTGAGCATGTCGACATTGAAGGGTGCTGAGAGTTCTTCTCCATCCAAGGTGGTCAATCTCGTGGCGCCACCTGAAAAGACCTTCTTGACGAGGTAGGGTCCTTCCCATGATGTTTGGAATTTCCCTCTAGGGTCTAGTATCCGTAAGTTCTTCTTTAGAACTAAATCGCCTTCTTGAATGTTCCTAGGTTTCACCTTCTTGTTGAATCTTTTGGTATGCTTGCGTGTGACATAATGTATCTAACCTCTTGTCTTCCATAAGGGCTAGCTGATTGTACCATGACTTACACCAATCTTCCTCCACTACTTGTGTCTCGAGTAAAACTCTTAAAGTAGGAACTTCGATTTCGATAGGTTTCACTTCATCCATTCCGTAGACCAATGCAAATGGCGTTTCTCCCGTTGACGTTCGAATGGTTGTTCTATATCCCCATAAGGCGTATGGAAGCTTCTCGTGCCAATCCTTGTACGTCTGAGTCATCTTCTTGATGATAATGATGATGTTCTTGTTCGCTGCCTCTACTGCGCTGTTCGTTTGAGGACGATAAGGTGAGGATTTGTGATGTTCAATCCTGTATTCATCTAGTACTTTGAGTACTTCTCCTCGGAAGTGTCCACCATTGTCTGAGATCAAGGCATGAGGAACTCCTTAACGTGCAATGATATTGTTTCGTATGAACTTGGCAACATGTGACGACTTGAGAACCTTGTATGATTGAGCTTCGACCCACTTTATGAAATAATCGATAGCTACAAGGATGAATTCGTGTTCCTTTGAAGCGTGAGGATAAATTTTCCCAATGATATTTATTCCCCATGTCGAGAATGACCATGGTGAAGTCATATTGTAATGTAGAGATGTCGGGGTGTGCTTCAAGTTCGCGTAAACTTGACATTGATGACACTTCTTAACATATTCTACACATTCTTGTTCCATGTTCTGCCATTAATAGCCAAAGCGAAGGATCTTCTTAGCGAGTGCTGATCCGTTCATGTGTGGGCTACATGTTCCTGCGTGTACTTCCTCCATGATCTGTGATGCTTGAGGTTGGTCGATGCATAACATGATCTGACCGTCAAAGGAGCGTCGATGTAGCTTTCCTACGAGTAGCACGTAGTTGGTTGCGTATTGGTGTAGAGCTATCCTCTCTTTCTTTTGGAAGTGTGAAGGATACTCTTCATGCTCAATGTACTTCTGTAGAGGTTCGAACCAAGGTTTGGGCGCCACTTCAGTGTTGCCAATCGTCCTCTTCTCAAAGTCTCGTTTTTGTTTCTGACGAATCTTCAAAGACTTGATTTTGATTCCTTCTGGGATTTGCGTCATGGCTGCTAACGTGGCCAAAGCGTCAGCGAATCGATTTTAACTTCTCGGAGCATGTATGAACGTTACATGTTCAAACTTTTCTATTAGAGTCGATAAGTGTTGATGGTAGGGTTTGAGGTTGTCTCCTTTGACTTGCCATTCACCATTAACTTGTGAAATGACTAAGTTTGAGTCTCCTACTACTTCTAGACGTCTCGCTCCTTTTTCATGAGCAATCTTCAAGCCAGAGATGCACGCTTCATACTCTGCCTCATTGTTAGTCACTTGATATTGGAGCTTGACTGAGATTGGGTTGTATGTTCCCATAGGATCGATGAGTAGTATTCCGATGCCATAACCTTGTTTTCCTGAAGCTCCATCGAATAATAGCTTCCAAGTTGTAGGGTTAATAGTCATCACTTCGTCGTCTGGGAATGCTAACTCCTCTTCGTCTTTAACTTCGATTGGTTAGTTTGTGAGAAAATCTGCTACAACGCTCCCCTTGATAGATTTCTGAATTGTATACACGATGTCGTACTCTGATATCATCATCATCCACTTAGCTAACCTCGGAGACAAAAGCGTTTTTTGGAATAAATGACGAATTGGATCGAGTCTTGATACTAACTTGACTGTGTGGGCTTGCATGTAATGCCTTAGCCTCTTAGTGACCCAAGCTAGAGCCCAACACACCTTTTCTACTGGCGAGTAATTAAGTTCGTAGCCCGTCATGCGCTTGCTTATGTAGTAGACTACGACTTCCATCTTTTCCTCATTTTCTTGGGCTAGTAGACTACCCATTGCGTTTTCCGTGACTGTTAAGTATAGGATTAGCGGTATGCCTGGTCTTGGAGGCATCAGAATGAGAGGATTCTTGAGGTATCCCTTTATCTTCTCGAATGCGTTCTGGCAAGCATCATCCCAAACGAATCTTTCACTTTTCCTTAAAAGTTTAAACAAAGGATCACATGTCATAGTCAACTTGTTTATGAATCGACTTATATACTGGATCTTTCCTAGAAAGCCTCGCACTTCTTTCTCGCTTCGTGGAGGTGGCATTGCCGTGATCGCTTCTATCTTGCTCGGATCAACCTCAATTTCTCTTTGCGTGATTAAGAAGCCTAGCATCTTTCCTGCTATCACTCCAAATGTGCACTTCTTTGGGTTGAGCCTAAGTTGGAACTTCCTAATGCGTTGTAAGATGTGCCCTCCTCGATCTTTTGATTTGACAATCATATCATCGATCTACCTCCTTGTGGATCATATCGTGAAGAATCATCGTGGCACCTCGTTGATACGTTGCTCCTGCGTTCTTCAGCCCGAAAGGCATGACTCGATAATAAAATGTTCCGACTTCTGTAATGAACGTTGTCTTCTCCTTGTCTTCAGGAGCCATCAGTACTTGGTTGTAACCTGAGAATCCGTCCATGAATGATAGGAGTTGATGGCCTACTGCATGATCCACTAGCACGTCGATGTGTGGTAGTGGAAAGCTGTCTTTAAGGCTTGCTTTGTTGAGATCCCGATAGTCTACACACACTCGGATCTTTCCATCTTTCTTTGCGACTGGGACTACATTGGCGATCCATTCTGGGTAATCTACCACTTCAAGGAATCTTGCGTCGAGCTTTTTCTGAACTTCCTCTTTGATCTTGTCCACGATGTCTGCTTTCATTCTTCGGAGCTTCTGCTTCACCGGTTTCGCGTCTTCATAAAGTGGTATGCGGTGTTGGATGATTTTTGGATCAATGCCTGGCATATCTTTATAGGACCATGCAAAAACATCTTTGTTTGCTTTTAAAAGTTTAGTCATATTTTCACGTTCTAAATCATTTAAACTTTTTCCGATTAAAACAATCTGAGGATCTTCTTCTGTGTTAAGATTTATTTCCATTGTTTCTTCTGCAGTGGAAAAATTCTCCTTTTGTTTATCTAGATATTGTCTCATCTCATAGGTCATTTCTGATTTAAACGTTTCATCGGAAGACAAATAATCAAAAGTTTCTTCTTCATTGTTAAAAACATTTTTCAAGGTGCCTAGAGACTTAGAATTATCAAGATAATGTTCTGCATGTGAATGAAATTCAGAAATGATAGATTTTAAGTTCGAATTGTTTTTAGCGAATGCATGTTTTGTCAAGTATGGATCTTCCTCCTTGCTGTCTGTGACGTCATCAATTGGTTTTAACCTTAGGTACTGGGATGATCTTAGCGTCGATCAGATCTTAAAACTTCTGTTTGAGAGGGAAACAACAATTAGTGGAACTCCCTCTAGTCTTGTGATATCTGCACCACTCATTTGCGAACTTGCTCATTAGTTTTATCCCAGATTCTAGTGTTAATGTTTGAATCAACTTCTTCTGCAACAAGTTCCTTAAGGCCTTCGACATTGACATCCCCAAGTCGTCAAATTTTCTACGAGGTGGAGTAGTAGTGGCACTCCTTGTTTGTGATGATTGTTGACTTTGTTTAGGAGAAATGAGTTCTCTTGATAATCATTTTGTCCTTGAGTTTGACGTGCTTGCATGGCTCTTGTTTTGAATAGGCCTTTCTGCATCTTTCCAACCGTCCATGAATGCCCTTCTTACCCTTTCTCTTTCTTCTCGCAAGCTTTTCGGATTAAGGGGTTCGATTGTCGCATAAATTTCGACTTCTGTTGTGAGGTCTTCAAGTTGTTGCCTCAATTGTATCAGTGTATCACGAAGATCGTCTAGCTTTAGATTAACTGACTCATTAAACCTTCTTGGTGGGTTAGTCAATGTAAATGATGATGAATATGAGTATGTTGTGTTCAAGAGAACAAAGTCAGTTCGAAACCCTTTATCAAGTAAAACAAGCAATGCGTTGCTCGTATGCACATAATCCCTAACACGCAATAGACGCTCAATTTACCCATTCACAATGTATAACTTGTAGAAAAGGATGAGTAAAATAGAATGAGTTATTTTATTAAAATCCTAAGTCAAACTCAAGTCATAAAATAAAATAAGAAAAGAAAACAAGCACCCCTCATCCTTTCGTTACAATGTCGCTCATGTATCTTCATAAGGAGATTTACATTTCAAGCATAAAGAAATCTAGTCTAAGTCTTCGAATCTTCAAGTCTTTCCATCTTTCTTGATCGTCTTTGCGCCTCATGTGTCTCTCTTGATCGTCTTTGTGTTTGACGCATCTTTCTTGCGCTTAGAATCTGAGTAGTAAAGACACAAAGAAAGAAAACTAGTTACATTAGATTATTCTTTTAGCTTATCTAGGTTTCCTCGATTTTACTCCTTTAAAACTATTAGGTTTAGCCTCAAAATTTCGAAATTGTTCACATGTTTCATGTCATTTCAAAACTTTGAATAGATAAACTGAGCGCCTAAAAATATCTATATGCATACATGTATTTATCATATATAGTAGTCAAGTAAAGGGCTTCGTGACGTGGCTTTGTTGCTCGACAGGACGAGACGAGGCAACGGCTTGGAAGAATTGGCTTTTTGGATTTTTGTTCTAAAGTTGGAAATGGCTTAAGAGAGAGTTGTTCCACCGACAAGGATACTATCCCAAAAGGGATCTCTTGATGTAAGGGGAGCTCTCAATTGGACATCCCCCTCACCTCTATTTCAAAATCCCTCATTTTCAATAGTAGGGGATGTTTGAAAAGAAGAGAGGGTTAATCCGGGTTTTTTCCTATTGATTTTCTCAACTCTCAAATCACACAAAAGCCTTCAAGGCATAGGGTTGAGGGTGTCATTCACATTGACTACCCTTAGCACATAAAATATAGATGTGTGAGCTTCATCCAATGATGTATACCCACACACCTCCACGTTGGAGCTCCAAGTCTCATGCAAATAATCAATTAATGTGAACATGGAGTATGAATTAAAGCGTAAAAAAGTTTAAATACTTGGCCAAAATTACTTTCAAGTCAAACGTCGAATGTCCCCAGCAGAGTCGCTAGAAAACTGTGATCGATTTTTTTAAAAAAAATATTTTGATCAACTAGTTTGAAAATTCTGGGACACTCTTTAAAAATTTTATTTTTTGAAAACGTGAGGGGAATTAATTTTAATGTTGAAAAAATTTAAGTTTTAAAAACGAGGCTTTATAGACAACTCCATATCTTACCTTCCCGTCGAATCTGGGAGAGATTGGGAGTTTTTTAATGGTAAGTGTGTCATAGGCCTTTTTTAACTTATTTTTCAATATTAATTAACCTCACGACTAGAGAGTCGCCACCTAATTTTAAAAATTAGGAATTTAAGAGATGTGAGTTCAGCGTTTGGTTACGTGTGGGAAAGGGTTTTTTAGACACTATGTCCCACAACGCCCATAAGGTCTCTACTAATTAATTTTGGCATTTCTTTAAAACATTTTTACGCTTTACATTTTAGAACTTTTCCATTTTAAGCATTTAATGGGTTTGCATGAGATAAACAAATAAGCAAAGATAAAAGAAAACAAGAGCAAATAATTCACACATAAAGTTATCCTAAAAATCAAAACTAGGCAAGTTATTAATCAAAAATTAATTGGCCTAAGTCTAGATTAATTTTTAAGAAACTTTAGTGAATTATTTAAAGGTCTAAAATTTTACTATTTTGGGGTTTTTTATTTAAATAAAAAAAATAAAAAAAAAAAAAAAAATAAATAAAAGTGTAAAGAAAATCCTAAGTCGACTAGGTTCAATTTTAATTAGGATTTAATTTTAAATTTTGTCTCTAACCTAGGATCAAGCAAACCGCAAACTATAACTAAAACAAATGTCAACAAAAAAATAAACCTAAATCTAAAATGCAGAAAAAAAATAATAATAAAAATAAAAAAAGCTGAAGACTACAGCAAGCATCGCCTGGGAAGCGTTAGAAGTCTGATTCAGCAACAACTGGAGCAGAGAAAGCGTCGTCTGGAAAGCGCCGAGACCCTGGGAGAAGTGCTGGAAACGTCGGGAAAGCATCAGATCTTTTCATGTGGAGGTGCTCCTTGGTCGGATGACACATAAATGTGGTTCATTGTGCCGTTTTGACTTAATCCTACTAACTAACAAATGGGGATGCTCTTTTGATGTTAAGGGATATTTAATCTAAGATTTCCTAAGCAAATCTTGTGACCAACTTAACAAGAGTGGTGTTTGCTTAGAAAGAGAGAAAGGTGAAGGACGAGAGTTGAAGTCCGTTTGCTAGGGTATTAAGAAGGATATTTATAACCAAAGCAATGAAACCCTAGGGCACAAAGGCCCATTTAACACACTTGACCGTTGGGGAAAAAAACTATTTTAAACATTTACAAATGTTTAAAATAATGAAGCAATTCAATTGACATGTCAATAAATATCAAGTTTTCATCCAATAAGATTTAAGCTTTATTTAATAAATGATGTAATACTTGGTCATTTTAATTTTTAATTAAAAATGACCAAGCCTTCATGCTTCTATTCTTCCTTTACAACTTCTCCTTTATTTTAGCCATCTCTTTTCTCCTTCTTTGACCTAGGATGCTTCGCATAGACACCGTTATCTTTTTTATTTTTTCACGTTATCCCCTTTATACACCCCTTCATCCTACAAAAAAAGATTTTGTTAAAAAACACAAATAAACAACTTTATTTTTAATTATTCCTATTTATAAGGAACAATTCTAATTAAATAAATAAAAAGCTAACTAACTTATTCAAGAAATCAAATTTCAAAGTTTAATCTAACTAATCTAACAAACAAAATATAACTAACGAAATTTTATAAAAACGCTAATATATATTTTGTAAAATATGTTTTTTTTTAATTTTTTTTATAAATACCCAAGTAATTAATTAAATAAAACCTTGAATATTCTAAGTATAATAACTTCTCTAAGTGTTGTAACATAGACAAATTACTAACTTAACTTTATTAAGAATCCAAAATCAATTATTTTCAAAAACTCAATTGTTCTAAAAATAATCGTCTTTAATATAAATCGTGTAATGAGTCCGTGAATGAATTTGAGAAAACTTTATAGACTCAGATTTATGTAAAGCATAAACTATAAAATTAGGTGTGAAAAATGAGTGTCTACAAATAGTTGTTGTAAGCTTAATCTGTCATTTTGTTTTTCATTTGAAGACTATGCATTCAGTACTTTGTCAATATGACAAGGATATTCATTAGATTATCAAGATATCCAACAACCCTATTATATGGTGAAATATTACATCATATATGCATAACAAAAGAGCATTTATCCCCATCATTAACTCGCTTTCAATATTTGAATCCATCTATTGTAAATGTAGATTTTGGGGTTGCTTATGTTCAAACAAGAAATATGGGAAACAAAAAGAAACATCTTTGAAAGGAGAGTATTCTAACCAAGTAATTTTCCTAAACCAATGACTTTGGAACCGTCGATTTTGATTTCCAAATTTAGTCGGCGGGTACTCATCCTTAATAGGTTGATATGACCCCATCTTATATAAGCTCGTCTAATTTCATCCATTTGATTAAAAGGATATTTACATATCAGAATACATAATGCTGGATCAAGTTTAAGAGAACTTACATCAACATTAATTCTAGGAGATTTGTTAAGTTTTTGAGCAGGGATATCAAATTCTTTATTTAAATACCGAATCAAACCAATGTAACTATTTTAACTTGTTTATTAATTTATATTTTCTTATAAATTTTTGAAATAGTTTAAAATTAAGAAATATAAAACACTATTATTATTTTATTTTTTATATTTTACCCTTATAAATAATTTGTATTATTAATTATATTGAAATAAATAAAAAATAATGTATAATTATTATATGAATATAATTTTAAAATAAATAATATTATTGTATGACTTACATTATTTTTTATATTTTATTTATATAAATAAATCTTATTTATATATTAATTAAAATTTATGTATTATTATAAATATTTGTATATTAGAAAATATTGTTAGTATAAAATAAAATAATTATGAAATAATTTATAGATAAAAATATAATAAATTAAAGGTGAGGTCAGTTTGATCACTTGACCTCAACTTCACACCTCAACTTCACAGTTTAGTTATAGAGCCACATGGGCTAATAGTCACATGTCAAATACATATATAAAATGTTTTGTTTTAAGATTTTAATTTAGGTGGGGTTGGAGCCCACCTCCGCCCCTGATCCCGATCATGTTGGATCAAAATTTTAAAATAAAATGAAATTTTTTATGTTATTGAATTGGTCAAACGAACAGTTAGTGTTCTTGTTTTGGTATCAATCAAGTATATATGTGAGATAATGACGCTATTGTATAACTCATTTCACTTCAAAACAACTTTAAAATGAAATACTCAAACTTTGATCACAAACTCTTTTGAACAAATTGATCATCTAAGTCGATCTATACCTTGAGATGATGATCAATTTGTTTTTGGGAGCTTTGTGAAGCTACCTAAGATCTTGGATTAAAGAATAAAAGATAAAAAAAATAATTTTTAAAACAATGTTCTTCGTGTTCTTGTGGACCGAAGCCCGTGAGCTGAGGACCAAAAGTTAGGACCGAGAATCTTCGGTCCTGATCAAGACCAAGGACCGATAAAAATAAACTAGGTACGAGACCTATGACCGGTGTTATTGAGTTAGGACCGAGACTTATGACCGATGTTCTTGAGCTAAGACCAAGAATTTTGTCCAGGACCGAGAGGTCTGACCAAGGACTGATATAATTCAGACTTATGACCGAGAGGTCTGACCTGGGACCGAGAACCATAGGGTTCACGACCGAGAAATCCAAACATGTGACTGAGACTCCTAAGACCTAGGACCAAGAGGCCCAAATCTAGGACCAAGAATCCTAGACTTGTGAACAAGCCTTTTGAGAATAAGGACCGAGGAATTCAGCCTAGAGCTAACATGGACCGAGAGGTTTATAGACCTCGACCGAGAAACCTATCCCCAAGCTAGTCCAGGACTGATAGGTTTTACACCTAAGGACTAAGAGTCCTTAGCACCTCGATTGAGATTCCTTAGCACCTCGATCGAGAGCCTCCGATACTCAAACCGAGAGCTTCCGAGCTTAGACCGAGGTCTCTAGACCCCGAACGATAAAACTAGATCCAAGCCTTAGGACTCTGGTCCTAAGACCTGTTTGGTTCCAGTTTTCAAAATCCAAAATTATTTTTGTACTTTTAAGACTTCAAATCATTTTCTAAAAAACCAAAAAATTATAAAATGCATTTTGTTATAAACGAATAATACAAAGATCAAGAGATAGTTAAGGGAGAGAGATTCTTATTACTTATCAAAATGGGACACTTTACAACATACCATGCATGTCCTATTTATATGACTAAAACAAAGAGTAATAAATGTAGGATACAAAATGAAAGGTCTTTATTAATGATGAAAAACCAAAGGTCATACATAATGACATCCATTTATTATTATATTTATAATACTTCCCCTTAAAATCCATTATACCACATACATCCAGATTGTTTCAATCCATATAGAGATCTACATAATTTAACCGAGTAAAGGTCTCGACGATCTGAACTACATTCCTTAAGCATTTTAAATCCTTTAGGGAGTTTCATGTACATGTTGTTCTCAAGGGAGCCATATAAATATGCCGTAACAACATTCATTAATCTCATCTACAACTTCTCGTGTATTGATAAACTTATAAAATATCTAAATGTTGTTGTATCCACCACAGAAGAATATGTCTCCTCATAATCAAAGTCAGGTCTTTGCGAGAATCCCTAGGCTACAAGTCGTGTCTTATATCTGACAATTTCATTTTTGTCATTTCTTTTTCTTATAAATACTCATTTATAACCGATCGGTTTAATACCTTTGAGGGTATGGGCAATAGGTCAAAAACTTTATGTTTTGCGAGCGATTTTAATTCAGCTTATATCGCATCTTTCCATTTTGGCCAATAATTTCTCCGACTACATTCTTCTACAGACTTTGGTTCAAGATCATCATCTTCATTGACAATAACGAATGTTATAGCATATGAAAAATTTTCATCGATGTCAATTTCATCTCGATTCCATCTTTTTTCAGTCAAAACATAGTTTATAGAGATCTCTTCATTTTTAGGTACCTATGATTCCTCCGGAATCAATTTTTCGATGACTGGGTACTCTTTTAGAGTAATTATTTCCTCAATTTTAGCTTCTTTTCTTTTTCGAGGATTTTTATCTTTGGAACCAACTAGTATACCACGTTTTACTTGCATTTTAGGCTTGTTAGTAGTAATGGGTTGTCCTTCAGGGACATCAATCCTAATTGGAGTATTTACAGCTAGAATATAGGACCTTTTAACTTTCTTAGGGTTAGTAAAAGAATCTGGCAATTGATTTGCTAAATTTTGCAAGTGAATAATTTTCAGAACTTTAAGTGCAGATTTCTTTATAACGAGGATCATAATGAACTAATGATAACTCACACTAGATTATTCCTCTTCCAACTACTTATTTTCCTCTTTTAATGTTGGAAATATCATTTCATCGAAATGACAATCGAAAAACCGTATCGTGAATAAATCACCTGTCAATGACTCAAGATATTTAATTATAGATGGTGATTCATATCCAACATATATCTCCAATCTCCTTTGAGGTCCCATCTTTGTGCACTGTGGTGAAGAAATTGGCACATATACTGCATATCCTAAAATTCTTAGATGGGGAATAATTGGTTCATGACCATAAACCATTTCTAAAGGGGAGACGTCATTTTAATTTGTGGGTCTGATATTAACTAATGTTGCCGCATGTAAAATAGCATGTCCTAAAGCTTGTATTGGAAGTTTCGTTTTCATAAGCAGTGGTCTTGCATTTAATTGAAGACGTTTTATCAATGACTCTATAAGGCCATTTTGTGTGTGAACATGTGTACTTATCCCAATTGACATACAATAATTATTAAAAGCTTGGGATGTGAATTCTCCAGCATTATCAAGACAAATATATTTAATTAAATAGTCTGGGAAGTAAGCTCGTAATTTGATAATTTGAGCAAATAATCTTGCAAATGCTTGATTACGAGTTGATAATAAACACACATGTGACAATCTTGTTGATGCGTCAATTAATACCATAAAATATCTGAATAGTCCACATGGTGGGTGGATAGGCCACATATATCACCTTGTATTTTTTTAAGAATTTTAAGGGTTCAACCTGATTTTAGATGGTGATGACTTTATTATTAACTTCCATTGTGAACAAGTAGCACAAGAAAATTCATTGGGTAGAAAAATATTTTGGTTTTTCAGTGAATGGCAACATGAATGATTAATTATTCTTCGCATCATAATAGCTCTAGGATGTCCCAATCTATCATGCAATGTAATAAAATTATTTTGATTGACAAACTTCTAGTTTGTAACCACATGTAGTTCGCCAACACTTATGTTTGTGAGATATAATCCAGAAGAAACTACGGGTAATTTTTCTAAGAAACATTTTTTTACCTGAGATGATACTCGTGATAAATAAATATTCTTTATTACTTTCATTTAAAGTCTCAATGTGATATCCATTTCTGCGGATATCTTTAAAACTCAACACGTTTCTTTAAGACTTGGACGAATATAAAGAATTATGAACACAAATATTTGTTCCTCTGGGTAATATAATATTTGCTCTTCCGGATCCTTTAATAATTTTTGAACTATCCGATATCGTATTCACACATATCTCATTCATCACCAAAGAAGTAAAAAATCTCTTGCTTTTTAAAATAGTATGTGTTGATGAGATAACTGCATTTTTCATTTATCAAGTATTCACTTCTAAGAATCTTCATTTTCTTCATTAAATAAAATAATTATTAATAATAAACGAATACATGAACCGATAATAATAATTCAAACGCGACATCCAACTAAATATAGTCTTGATAAAATATAAGTTTTATTTATTATTATCATTATTATTACTATTATATATATATATTTAATTTTTTTTTATTAAACATTATAAAAAGAAACACAAATATCCAATGATCTCATTCTAATTTTTATGCTCAACAAAAAAGTCGAGTACATCAAACTAGGAGAAATCATCGAAACCAAAAGTTATTTTATCATCACCGGAAGCCGAAGCCAAGTTGGTCTCCATTATCATTTTTTCATCATTGGTCTCGATGGATCCTTTTCCTTTTAGCGATACTTGATAAAGATCGATAAAATGTTTTGGCGTACGACATATATGCGACCAATGACCATTCATACCGCAATGATAGCATTTGTTTTCCACCGTCTTAATGATTTGATCCCTTTTATTATCATGTATTTCTTTATTGTTCTTCCCTTTTATCATATGACCACCACCACGTCCACAATCATTTTTGGGAATGACCTGAAAAATGACTACGACCACGATGTTGCCCTCTATAATTATATGATGTCACATTCACTTCAGGGAATAAAGTAGATCCAGCTGGATGGGCCTCATGATTTTTCATCAAAAGCTCATAATTCTGTTCGGCCAATAATAGACATGATATCAATTCAGAATACTTATCAAATCCTTTTGCAGGATAATGTTGTTGTAGGAGCACATTCAATGCATGGAAATTGGAGAATGTTTTCTTTAACATATCTCCATTAGAAACAACTTCTCCACATAGTTTGAGTTTAGACATAAAATTTGAGATAAAATAAATTATTTGAAAGGTTTTCAAAGATACCTTTTGTCAACCTTGACCGATTTGGCATTCACAAATGAGGTGCGGAATTTGGCTACTACGGACGAGGAGGGATCCTTGACCTTTGTTTCGGAAACGAGAGACTCGTGCTGATAACATGTTATTAACGAATAATACAAAGAACAAGAGAGAGTCAAGGGAGAGAGATTCTTATTACTTATCGAAATGGGACACTTTACAACATACCATGCATGTCCTATTTATATGACTAAAACAAAGAGTAATAAATGTAGGATAAGAAATGAAATGTCTTTATTAATGATGAAAGATCAAAGGTCATACATAATGGCATCAATTTATTATTATATTTATAATACATTTTAAATATTTTTGGGATACTTCTACAAAAATATTTCAAATAAAGGCTTGTTTGATATTTATTTCTAAACCTTAATGCCTTTAAAAAGTAATTGATATTCTTCAGTTATTTCTACCATAGTTATCATCCGCAACAGGTACCAGCATTTAAATATTGATGTTTCAATATTTTAAATAACGCTAAAACCTAGAAGCATGATTAGGACCGGAAGAATAAACAGTTAAAACTAAAACGTGATACAACTAATTTTTAAAAGTCAAATTTATAAGTAGAGATCATTCTCAGACGAGTACGGAGGATGTAGCACGAAAACCCTTTTCCGAGTATCATTAAACTTCAAACCAAAAACAAAACTCTAGTATAAAATACGTTTGTACACGTATACATTTTTATTGATTTTTCTAAAATCAATTGGTGATTTTGTCATTAAATAAATAATCTTTTTTATGTCTAATTAATTTAAACTGGATTTCAAATCAAATTATCATTTGGTTATAACAAATCACTAGATTATTAAAATTTAAATAAAACTAATTATTTGTACATAATTAATTTTAAAAGCTGTCAGGTACTGTCAAATTTTTAAAAAAATAATATTTTATTTTAAAAGATATTTGCACGCAAATCAAAATTGAAACCATCGAACTTCGAGTCACTTCGGGTCCCCGTATTGCCACATGTCCTCTAAACACGTGCTAAGCTACCGGGACTAAAGTGTGTTTCCCCAGAGATTATAAATAATCTTGATGTATTTATTCATATATTAATTTTAGATATTGTTAAATCAATTGAAATATTAAATAAATAATTTTTAAATATTTCTAATCGTTAATTTAATTTTTTCTTTTGAAATTTAAGTTATTAAATACTTAAAATTCATTATTCAGATTTTTGTTTTTAGTTTTTAGTTTTATCCAACACAACCTTAAATCAGTACCCTTTTATTTTCTATTAATAAAACTTAGTTGTTGTAGATCTTGTTAGAATTAAAGTCATATGCAATAAAGGAAAGTGTCTTTGGTTATTGTTTGTTAGAAAAGATAAGACCAACTAGACTTGGATGGTGAAGATATTTCTGTCAACAATAAGATGAGAAGCTAACTTTAACTATCTAATTGTGATAATACTAGTTAATGATATTATTATAATATATAATATATTGTATTGTGATAATTCTAGAAACAGTCAATCAAAGAAGATATTTGGACAAGAATAACATCTAGCAAGGCTTGTGGAAGAGTCCTTAACCTCATGAATGTTTCATTGTTATTCCTTATCCATTCTGATAGCTTGCAAGGCTTCTTCCATTTCAATTTAAACTATTCCTTGGCTAGTCATGAGGCCAAAATCATTAAATTAAGCTTGTTGTTTGTTAATTCATATACATTACTCTATCCTAATTCATAATAAAATATCAAAATTCTATGATCTGATTACAAAACACAAAAATAGTGAGATCATACCACAAATACAAAATCAAATAAATATTATGAATATGAATGTGTATTGTATAATTAGAACAACCCAAAAATTTCTTTCCGAAATTATGTTCTTTCTTGTAAATCGTGCAAATAAGGTTTTATTCCATCCTAACAAAAGACGTTTTGAGACGTAGAAGAAGACATAGTCGCAATTAGACCCGAACAATTGCGATCTCAACTTATAGATTTGTGTTGTCTTAGGATTCAGATCTGAACAAAGTCTTTGTTATGGAAAATAACATAGTAAAAATTGAACGGTGAAATAGGATAACTTAGTTATCTACCGTCAGAAAATGTACATGTTTAAGTTTAGGTTTGGTTAACTAATATCATTAGTAATTGTATAAAAAAAATACGTGTATATTATTTGGCTGATACATGACAAATTATTAACGGCGTCTCTTTATTACCGTTCAATTTATTAAATTAGAGAATTTTTACCAACTTTAAGTATATACATAACAAAGTTTTGGATCATGGATATATTTAAAAAATTACAACAACCTCGAGGGTATATTTAGTATTCTTCTGAATAAAAAATACTATAAAGTTTTATAATAAAATAAATATATAGTTATGTAAAATAAAATATTAAATATAAAAGTTTGAAAATAAATTGAGAGATTATATATAGATTAGTTTATTCTATAATTTATATATTTCAACTAAATTTAAATTTAAATTGAATTAAAATATTTATTATATATATATATTCACATTTTATACCATAAATATTATAATTTTAAATATATCCTAAACAAAAAAAACTTATTTTTTAAAATTCTTATATGGACTATTTTCATAGAATTAAAAATAATAATTAATTTAAAAACGATATTGTATTCAAAATATTTCCAAAATAATTAAAATTCGAACTATTTTTGAATAAACTAAATATAAATAAATAAGTTAGATCGAAAATATGTCTAAAATTCATCTTAATTTTATTTGTTGACTTTATAGTTTTTAAATATTATCTTGATTTTATTTTATTTGGTGTAGGATTGGAAGAAAAATATAGCATTTGTTTTATAGATAGGGGCATAAAACTATTACCAAATACAAATATAGACAGAAAAATGAAGGAAAAAAAGTAGTGAAAACAGATTAGAGAAAAAATGTACTCATTATGCCATCTCCAACGAGCATGCATAATGGGTTTTTGTGTGCCATTTTTTTCTACTAAGCCGACAAATCAGAACACATTTTGCGTTTTCATTCTCCTCTCTTCTCTGGCCAATTCATCCCACCCATTTGCTATTTTTTCAAGATTGTCCTTAAATTATATTTTTTTTATAATTTTTGATATTTATATATACAAATTATTTTTTATCTTCAACTTCCTTTTTTTACATTTAAGATAAAATGTTATAATGTTTTTTAAATGTATAATTAAATTATTAAATTAGATTATATTTAAAATTTTATCTAATTTATTTTATATTTTTTTCGTACGAATTATTGATATATAATTAAATGAATGAGAAAATATTTGAGTTAAATTGGTAAAGTTGATAAATATACAAATAATATTAATAATGTTAAAAAGTTAGTGTAAAAGGAACTCGACTTTAGGGAGGGGAGCGACTCGTACAGCGAAAGTAATTTCGCTGTTATACGAAAGTGACATCGCTGTTATATAAAAGAGACCTCGTCCCTTTTGTATAACAACGAGGTCTCTTTTGTATAATAGCGAGGTCACTTTCGTATAACAGCGAAACTTCGCTGTACGAGTCGCTCTCTCAAAGTCGTGCTCCCAATTATTTTTCTTCTTATATTGAAATGCACTCTCTCACCAATTTATTGTATAATGTTTAGGACTATGTTTTTTTATTCGTCATTTAATTGGTAGTTTATGGCTATGTTGTCTCACTAGCTAAGATGTTGTAGCAATTTGTATATATGTAAATTGTTTTTATAATAATCATGTTATAAAAATTTCCTAAAATTTAATATAACGAGGTTAGAATCTTGAAATTTAACAGTTTTTTCAATGTTGAATTCAGAGATAAAGAGAAAACATAATATATATTTTTTTTATCTCTTTTAAACAAATAATTGATAATCTTTCATTATTTGAGTAAATCGAAACAAATATAGTAATTTCGGATAAGAAATTATAATTTTCTTCTAAATCTCAAATAGTTAAGTTTTATGAAGCTATCTTTGATCGAGATCATAAATGGCTTATTTTTATGTGACATATTTTAATGACCATCTCAATTTAGATAGAATTTGTTTCATGTATAGACTTAGATTCAAATATTGATGAATAATACTTTTAAAAATAGTAAATTCTAACTTTTATAGTGAAGTATGCATACTTAGTTTTATTATTATGTTATAATGATTTTTATATAAAAAAAAATTAGTCTCAATAGAATTTAAATTCTGGCTTCCCAGTGGCCCAATTTGTGATGCCCTATATCCAAGGGAGATTGAAAATAAGATGTCTTAGAAAATGTCCCTATTTGTGATGCCCTATCTCTAAGGGAGATTGGAAATAAGATGTCCTAGGAAATGTCCTAATCTGGACCAATTTGGAGGTTCTTTGTTGGCTAAGTTCTTATCCCAAAACTAAAATAAGACAAATCACTGACAAGGTTAGTTCGATGCTACATGTATTGGTAATGTAGGTATCCATTAAGAAAGTGTCACATGTACAAAAAGAAAAAAAATTAACAAATGAAAGAGGGGTTATAGTTCGATGCTACATGTACGGGTAGTGTAGGTATCCATTAAAAGAGTGCCACATGTACAAAGAGAAAAAAATTAACAAATAAGAGAGGTGATGTTTTACTTTTGTGTATATGTGTCATTTCATTAGTGAGATACAGGTAGTGCCTGTACATGTATCATCGAATTAACCTGAGAGAGGTGATTCTTTACTTTTGTGTATATGTGTCATTTTATGAATATGATACATTTAGTGCCTGTATATGTAGCATCGAATTAATCTGAATCTAATACAAAATTATGTATTTAATTGGGGCATAAATATAAAGAAACTAATTTAAAACAAGGTACACTTTTTAAAATGCAGTAGATCTAGTATATTAAATTTAACAGAATAAAACTATTTGGTGGTTTATGTAAACGTTTACCTTTTATACTGACATGAGAATTTTTATGCAGCCCGAAATTCGGGGACTTTCTGATTATTAAAGTTAAATTGAAAAAATATAATAACTTTGTATTATAAATTCAAAATATTATATTGTTTTGGTTAAGTATTGTAACTTTCGATCAAATTTTTGCAAATGGTGTGATATTATTAATTTATATATCAAAATATCAACACTTCAATTTTTTTATCTTGAGACATTAATTATTGTGTTTTATCATTAAGCCAAATGACTCTAATTCGATTTCATTTATAATATGCTTTTCTAATTTATTGTCATTATGAATTGAATTTTCATGTTTTATAAATTACAATTCAGTTTAAATCTAAAATAAAATATAAACTAATAATGTATTTAAATAAAAGATAAAATATTTAAACATAAAATATATCACAATAATATATTTTGTAAGAACTGGATGTGAGGATGGAATATTTAATACAATGTCACTTGGGCTACTCTGGGTTACCTACTATCATTTTTATTTAACAAACTTAAATAAAATAAAATAATATATATATATATATATTTTAAATATACACACAAAAATATTATATAAATCATAGTCACTCAAACATAACTATACAAGTAATACAAAATACGAGTGTTCATTTTTCACCAAACACAACAAGTTTAACCATTTGAGAGTAACAATAAAAAAAAGGTAAAAAAAATTCACGAAACAAACATAACATAAAATCTAACGTTAATGAGCTCAGAGATTCTTAAAAAGATAATAGAGTTCACCTACCGATTTTCTAAAAGAGATCTCACCTATCGCCATAATATATAATAGAGTTATGAAATAAATGTATCTATTGACTGCGATCAATAAACGCTCTACGATTCCTTTCGAGCTAAATAGACCACTAGAAAATAATCGGGATAGAGACTCATCAACTTAATCCAACCGAGCTCGCGTTTCTATCTAAGCATCCTAATAACCGACGATTGACTAAAGTATCACCACTCAATGTCAATACTGTTCCAAAGTTGCTCCAAATAGTAAAAAATAGGTTATTATAGAGGACAGAATCTCTCGAAGAAAGGCTGTAAGCCTTCGGTGAAACAACTCCGAGAGCGATAAACGCCCTCGGCGCGTCTCGGCGAAACAACTGTCGATGAAAAAGAAAAGCGCGTTTACGAGGGCAGAGAAAATCCTCGAAGATAAGTTATAACCAAGGGAATGGAAAGTTCTCAGAAATACGGTAGAGATAACTTCGAGAGAAGATCTAACGCTCTCGGAGAAGTCTTTTATTTACATCAAAAGCATTTTAAATGCTCTCAAAAATTTCTTTTATTTATTAACAAAAGCATTTCAAATGCTCTCGGTTATATTTTTTTTTAAAATAAAACGTTTATAAACTGAATTTTACCTATTTTAATTTAAACCAATCAATTTCAAACCTACATACACAAATTAGAAATACCGAATTTGATATACCAAAATTCCAATAATCCAAAAATACAATTATCCAAAACTTAAATCTTCAATTCATTCAAAATTACAATATCTAATAAACCAAAATCCCAATTTACCCATAGTCAAAGTATTTAAAGATATAAAAAAACATCATATACCCGATTGATCCGGTGGTGGAAGTGGAGGATATCTCGCCATAAACGCTGCCAACTGGTTCTGAAATTCTTCCCTTTGTCTTTGTGACTCAAGAGCTTGTCTTTCAATTTCAATTTTTATTTGTCTTTGTGCCTCTTGTTCTTCTCTTTTAGCCTCAATTGCTTCTCTTTTTGATTCAAAAACTACAGCCTCTAGTTGTTCTCTTTTCAAAACCTCGTCTTGTAATTCAGTACGTAACTTCTCAACCTCTTGCTCACTCCGCTGAGATTTGCTTCCACCACGCAAATCTCCTCTAAACTAGGTGGGCCTCACATCGGTTCCCATTCCAATGACTCTCCCGTGCCCTTGTCATCCAAAAACATTCTCGGTCAGATCATAATCGGACATATCGGGATTCCTTTCGAGCGTCTGACGCATCGCATCCTACAAAAAGAAACAATAGTTGAGTAATTAATTATAAATCAATAAATAAGTGAAATATGAAGTATACACTTACAATTTTCTCTTGTATATGGGGATCCACCACGCGAGTAGGGTCGTCACCTGTTCCTTTTTTACTGTGTGTCTCGTAAAAAAGTTTATTGTGTGATGGCGCAACACCCGTACTCCTCTTCTATTAAGATTAAATGTTAGTATTGTTAATTATCAAAATATAGTCAACATATTATAATGACTCTTGAATAATTATATTTATCATTTTTGCTCTCACTTGAGAGAATGACACACTCCCCGCATGATGTGTCATTCGAAGATTTTTCCGATTTTTAGAATTCCGTTCACTTCTTACCTATTTTTGAAAACATCAATTAATACTTAATTAAATTATAAACAATGATGTATAAAGTTTAGAATTTAAAGATTCACCCGGAAATCGTCTCGGAGAAAGTGACGATCCAAAATGTAATTCCAATCATCTTCCGCATATTCATTTGGTTTGTGTGCTTTGATAACTGCTATATCCCCATCATGAGCTTTAACATGATTCCGGTTGATATCACATTGATACCTATCCCAAACCACCTTAACATGTTCTATTATATATTTTCGATAATACTCAATATGTTCCGACACTGCCTCAAAACGATTCTGCAAAAACACAAGATTAATTATTAGAAAATGAAAGTTAATACAATAAGATATTAACACTTACCGTTACCGACTTCCAAAGATGCTCTATGTCGGTGGAGCTCAAGTCTGACCAATGTAGGAGACGATGTGATATCATAGTCGGATCCCGAACCACGATCTCAATATGTCTGAACCATGTAGTGCCGTTGTTGCAACTCACTCTTTTATTTGGTGAGAATTCTATTATTATTTTCTCACCCGGGCTCAACTTCGAGAGGGCCGTGTTCCTATTTTTGCCCCGAACCTTTCTCTTTGATGTAGAACCTACAAAAGAATTATACAACATTAGTAAATGAATTTTTATGTATTCAAAGATTATAACTTATACCTTCAGGCTGGGAGGATGATGTCGTCATCATCTCAACCTCCGGTAATATTGGATCTACATGGTTGGGTGTGTAATCTGGCTCATTAGAACCACCCGTTTCGAGGAGATCAATGCTCCTCTAGAGATCGTCGAGATGCCCAGACATTCCCTTTTATGTTTTTGCTTTTGTGCCATCTATGTTAACAAAAAATATGTTACATAATTTTAACTAATTAAATTCAAATAAAATACAATTAAACTTTAATTAGATGTTCGAATAACGTGAGTTTATTGTTGTCACAATTTTCCAACCAGGCCTTGATGCCATATCTAGAATGTAGAACACTTGTTTCGCTTGACTTGCTAAGATAAATGGTTCATGATTCTGATTTTTCAAAGTGCGGTTCACATTAACACTTACAAAACCATATTTGTCTATTTTTATGCCCCGATCTCCCGAATGGACATCAAACCATTTGCATTTAAAAAGAATCACTCGTCTTCCACTAAAGTATTCAACTTCTATAATGTCCGTCAACACTCCGTAGTAGGACAATGTTTCAGTATCATTGTTACCCAATACAGAAACACCACTGTTTTGAGTTTGTTAAACCTTCATTGTGTCTCTCAATGTTGAATTTATATCCATTAATTCGATACGACACAAATCTCTTCGTATAACAAGTAGGATCACTTCCTAATATTCCTAGATCCTCAAAAATATTTTCTCCATGTTGAGAAACCTAGTTAGAGATAATGAGATTAGTCTAATTATAATGTAATACAATAAAATTATATATATAACATTATTATAACCCACTATTGTCTTGAAATAGGCTACATAACGTCTATCACGTTCATAATTATCATATTCTCGGTTGAACTCATTGCATATCAATTTGAATGATAGTTGGTCAATCCATACATGTAAATTGAAAGATAAATATACAAGTAATATTTTGAGAATTTACTTGTAAATAGGTTCCGCCTCCAGACAGTTCTTTAATATGTATGAATGAGCTCTCTCTCGATCACCCGGTTTGTACGTGTAACTAATTCCCTTTGATAACTCTTCCAAACATATAAATACAGATAGAGTTGAATCTCACACTGAAGTACACAAAGGATCTTGATCTTCCAAATATCTCGCACATAAACTAATACTTTCATTCACTAGATAACTCTCAAAGATTGAGCCTTCGGGAAAATTTTTATTTCTAAGATAATTCTTCAATGTACTCATATACTGTTCAATAGGATACATCCATCGATAGTGTACGGGTCCTCCAAGAAAAGCCTCGAACGCCAGATGAACGGGCAAATGAACCATTATGTCAAAAAAAGATGACGGAAATATTTTTTTCAAGCTTGCATAGCGTTATAACAATATCAAGTTGAAGTTGGTCTAAGTCATGTGTATTCAACGACTTACAACATAATAACTGGAAAAACTTCGATAGATTCACAACTGCATCGTAGACATCTTCTGGAAGTAAGCCACGTGTTGCTAGAGGAAGAAGATATTCTAATATGATATGACAATCATGACTCTTTAAACCCCGAATCTTCTTTTCATCCAAGTCAACACATCCCCCAATGTTAGAATAGAATCCTTCCGGCATCTTTAATTTTTTCAAAAATTCATAGAATTATTTCTTTTGACTAAGAGAAAATACGTATGGGGAAGCGGGACATTGGAGAACTCCATCGACCTCAACGAGTGTTTTATGCCCATCAATTGTAAATCTTTCCGAGCCTTCAGTCCATCTTTTGTCTCTCTTTCACATCCATCACTGTTCCGACAGTGCTATCACAAATATTTTTCTCAATATGCATGACATTTAGATTATGTCTCAACAATATACTTTTCCAGTATGGTAGAGTAAAGAATATAGATAATTTGTTCCAATTATCTCTTCGCACATCATGACGGATTTTCGATTTTTTTGAACTTAAAACAACGTCTTTTAAACTCTGAGCTTGCATGTAGGCTTCCATACCTGATAATAGTGAAGGAGTCGTTCGATATTCTGTATTATCGTCAAAGACTTCACGTTCTTTCCGGAATCCGTGGTTAGGGGGAGGAAATGCATATGACACATATAACACTCTTTTTGATAATTGGTCAATCTCATTGAAGCGGTACCAATATTATAACATGGACACGCAAATTTTCCCTTAGTACTCCAACTAGATAGATTTGCATATTTAGGGAAGTCGTTAATAGTCCATAACAATGCAGCATGCATGTTAAAATACTCTGAAGTGGATATATCAAAAGTTCGAACACCTATATGCCATAAGGCCTGCAATTCCTCGATTAACGGTTGTAGAAAAATATCAATCGCATCACCAGGACTCTTACAACCGGGAATCAACATGGATAACATGAAATTACTTGAGTCCATGCATAACGTCGATGGTACATTGTAAGGTATTAGAACAACCAGCCAAATATTGTACGATTATTTTCCATTAATAAATGGCTGAAACCAATCACTAGCCAAACAAAGTATTACATTTTGGGGCTCTGAAGAGAAATTGATGTAGTGTTCATCAAACGATTTACAGGTCATAGAATCTATGGGATGCCTCAAGAATTCGTCGTCTACTCGACTATCTTTGTGCCATCTCATTATTGGAGCCATTTTTTAATATATTTATAACCTTTGCAGTTTTGGTGTCAATGGAAAATAACGTAGCACCTTAGCTGAAATGTGTTTTCCATTATGTTTTTTCCGAACTATACTACTTGACTTATCAATCTTCCATCTTGAGGTGCCACACACCTTACAACATTATAGATCATTATCCTGCTTACGGTAAATCATACAATTATTATTACAGACGTCGATTTTTTCATATGTAAGACCGCTATTTGTAATAATTTTTTTACACTCATAATACGAATCAGGTAAATGAGAATTTACTGGCAAAATCTCATATTTGAGCAAGTTTAGCAATAGGTCGAATGATGTATTTGTCCATTGACCAACATGAAGTAACTTAATATGATGTATTTGTCCATTCTTAATATGAAGTAACTTCAATAATGTGGAAGCCTTTGAAATTCGAGAACCTTAATACAAAGGCTGCTTTGAATCATCCAATAATTTGTAGAATGTTTTATCATTGTCAACCGGATCTTCAGAACTAGAGTGTTGAATGTTGAGATACAAATCATTGAGAATATCTTCCATATACTGGTCATCAACATCATTATCAATATCACCAACTGTATTATCTTCTTCTATGATATTCTCGTTAAAATCGTCTTCGTTATTTGATTCGTCATCAACATCATTATCAACATCATCAACGCCGTCATCAACAATATCATTTGTGGAGCTTCTTTCACCGTGAAAACACCAAAAATCGTAGTCCATTCTTATACTATGTATAATTAGATGTGTCTTCAGAACATTAACACTCTCATAATTTCGATTTGCACATTTAACGCAATGACAATAAATATTTTCTCTTCTAGTAGTGTATTGAGAAAATTTTATGAATTGTTCAACGCCATTCATATATTGTGGATGATCTCGACGTAGGAGCATCCAACTTTTGTCCGGAATTTCCATTTTCAAACGTCGATCAGATTTCTTAACACCAAACTAGGGTTATATTGAAAAGAGTATTAGAAATTAATTAATCTCAATCATTTAAAATGTTAAGTTAAGATATTTTAAACTTAGTGGGGAATAATTTAGTAACACAATTTAACTAAATAAGGTATCTATGGAGATTATAATAAACATCATTTAACATATCAATAATGTCAATATCGTGTTACAAAAAAAACCTACATCTTATATATTCCAAGTTATAGCATGTTCTCTTCCCAACCCAAATAATTATATAGATTAATTATCCCAAGTTTTTCAATCAAAGTGTTTTGAGAACTCAACCGTCCAAAGTCTATCCAAAACCTATGTCTAACAATACAAAGTATAGTGCTAACAAACTCAAATGACACTACCAAATTACAATAACTACCAAAGTTTTTCTAAAGGAAGCCATTCAACTAACCTTTAAGCTGTAAATAAACACTACCAAATTACAGCTACTAAATTACACAGCTAACAAATTACAGCAACAAACATTTAAGCTGCATACTAAATCATCGGTTATTCAAACCAATCAAGCTTAAATAACACAAAATGTAGATAAACACTCAAGATTAAGTTGTAAAATAAACAACAACAATGGTAATAGCAACAATGATAAAATAAACAACAGCAATGGTATAGCAACTAAAGCATTTAAGTATTTCAACAATGGTAAAATAAAAACAGCAATGATAATAAGAAGGGGAGAACTAATCTTTGATCAGCAAAATCTGGGGAATCAACGATGCATTCAACAACATCAATGCAGAAATGTGAGAATCAACGGCAGCAACAATCTAAGACGGAAAGAGGCGCGACGCGAAATCGGAGAACAATGGGAAAGAGGAAAAAGGCAGCAATGGGAAAGAGGCAGGAATGAGAACAATCTGTTCGTTTGATTCTGGACGGAAAAAGGCAGCAATGGGAGAACAAGTCCGTTCGATTCTGGACGGCGACGAAATCAGGTGATTCGCGGAATCGGGACGGCAACGAACGTACTGGACGACGACGGAATCAGGCGCGCGGTTTGCGGAGGTCGGATCGACGCCGGAATTGAAAAAGAAGAAAGAAGAAAGAAGAAAGAAGAAAAGAAGAAAGAAATAGTCGATTTAGAGCTAAATTAAATATATCTACGAGGGTGTTACAGGTTCCCTCGGAAATATTATTTCACCGAGAGCATAAATAAAAAATTCTCGGTAATATGCATTATCAGCGAGAACTATGTAAAGTCCTCAGTGATTTATTTAAACTTTAGCGAGAACCATGTTAAGCCCTCGATGGCGTTTTTATTTCCAAAAGCTTTTGATGGTTCTCGGTTATCATCCTCGATAATTTTTTTACTAGCAACAATTTCTTTACAATGAAAAAGTATGTGAGGAATCGTTTCCACATCTTCACAACACATTTTACGACAAATCAAAATGTCAAAATCCCCTATCCAACAATTGATGGTTACTATCGCCCAAAAGACTTATTACTAAATAAAAAAAATCATTTATTGTTTAAATATTAAAGAAATGATGTATAGTAAAACATTATTTCTATTTTTTTATACTTTTATAAAATGAGTTAAATAAAGTAGTAAAAACAAATTCAGACCCATATTTTTAAAATTTGGAAAATTTTGATTAGAGTTTATTTATTTTAAGTATGTTAAATAAATAAATAAAAATACAAGATTGGTTAGGAGACTTTATCATAAATTGTTTATAATGGATGTTTTAGCTTTAACCTTTGTGGCTCTTTTTCACGCATGTAGATAAATTAGTGTGTTTGTTATTCAATGACTATGACATTTATATATTTATTATTTTTAGCTACAAATCACTATGACTTGCTTAGATGCTCCAATCTTATGTCACATTCTCTCATATATCACTTTCTTATTAATGTTAAGCACATGTTAGGCTTTTCAAATTATGTCAAAGTCATTACACTATTTTGAATATATTTTCAAATAATATTATTTTGAAAAAAATGTATATCTTATTTATTTATTTAAATATAAATAAAAGGAGATAATATAAAAATTATAAAAATAATATAATTACACTTTACTATATTTTATTTTAAAATAGGATCATCTTCTCTCATTTTGTTGTGTTCCTCCTTTTTTTTCTCACAGACAAGGGACAATATTGTAATAAATCATGTGAGAGAGAACAGAAGATAACATCAAAATATGAGTAGAAGATCTGCCTTCATCCATTGCTAAGCTGTGTTTTAAAAAAGTTAAAAATGTTAGGTGTGCTCATGAATATAAGTGTGAAAATCATTTTAAAAGAAATGTAATGAGAGAAATAGTAAGTATTTTTCTAAAAGAAAATGTCCCAAATATATGTATGTGCTACATATCACTAATGAGTTTTAAATATTAAATATTTTATTTTTTATAATTTAAGAAGTTTTAATAATTTCTAATAGTCCTTTACTTTTGAAAATAATATATTGTCATAATTTTATTTGTATTTAGTTAAATATTATTGAAATAGATAAAAAAAGAAAAAAATTGATAAATAAATATAAAAAAGTTATTAATTTTTGTTTAATTATTAAGATCATGATACTTAATTTTATATAGAAAAATGATAGTTTGTTTTTGTGAAAAATATAATTTGTTTATTTTGGCTTTAATAAAATGGAGATACCAATTTTTTTTTAAAAATAATACATTTTCAATACATTAGTAAATGTGATAAGATGGGATAAATAATTAAATACATTTTCAAAGTACTCCATGTTACATGTCTGTGGATTGTGTTTGTCTGACATTCTTCTACAGCTGTGAGATAGTTTAATGTTGTATTTTAAATCTAAAATTCAAATATTATATATATTTTTTAACTATTCAATTCAATGGTCAAAGTATTAAAATAATTTAACTTTATTTTATTAAAAAAATATTATAATAATTTATCTAATTAAAAACTCAAATAAATTATCTTATAATTATGTAACCACAAGATTTGTTTTCTTAAATAGCTCCTCAAATAACTTAATATCAAACCAACTCTAAATGTTGGGTTATCTTCCCAAAAATGATTTAATAATATATTTATGCAACATTAACTTAACTAACACGGTTTAAATGATAATTAAATTAAAAAATTTAAAACTCAACACACCTCCTTAAAAACTGACTAATAAAAATTAATGATTAAAAAATAAAAAATCATTATTACACTTATAATTTATCCATTAGGTGATAATGAAGAATAAAAGGTAAAAATTATAAAAGATGAAAATATGTAATTATCATTTTTATACTTAACATAAGAATATTTTAAGTAATAAAATAGTTAGGTGGGTGTGAAAAAACAAATTCACTACATTAGAAACATGAATTTTTGGGTTCTATTACTAAATTAGGAGTCTCCATTCTCATATATATTTATTATATTTCTTTTTTAACTCTTTTTTCTTGATATATGAATATATTATTGTTGTGAAAAAAAAACATATAATTGAATGAAGTGTTATTATTACAATTGACTAGTTGACTATGTATAATACTCTTCTCTTTGATTCTACACAAAAAGAAAATGGCATAATTTAGAATTGTGGTAGTAAAACATGTGTCTTACATTAATAAGAAAGTGATATATGAGAGAAAATGGACAAATGATAGGAGCAAGTCATAGTCATTTGACTCATTTGTAGTCAAAAATAAAAAAACACAAATGTCAGTCATTTGACCTTATTACATGAATTTTTTTCATAATAAATTTTAAAAGTGTTGATAAATGTTACAAAATATTTAATTTCCAAAAAGATTAGTTAAATCATGACTACAAATTATTTATTAAAAAATCACTAAAATCTATAATAAAAAAGAAGCCTCAAATTGCAAACTAGTATACTCAATTACAATACAAGATAAAGCTTTTATACTAAACTTGAAACAATGGTTTGAAGAATACTAGGATTCGAAATCTTTCGATGAATCCTTTCAATGGTTTTCGGTTATATCGTGTCTGGTCAGATCCTACATAATGTGGGTTTGTTTTGGATTCCAACAAAATACCCAAGACTTGTAGAAAGAATCATGTTCATAGTATTGTATTCCTTTTCAATATTCAACTCCAATAATTCAACAATTATCTTACCTAACAATTTCCTCGAGTTTTTCAAGAACTTGCTTAATGTCAGGCCGATGAGATGGCGAAGGAGAACAACAAGCCAAAGCCAATCGAACGAAAGCAAGAACCTTATCTTCGGCCTCAAGAATGATATAGGAATTGTATATGTTTTTTCCCATAGGATGGTTCAATATGGAATCTCTCATGATGTTTGGCAAATAGAAATCATGATCATTCTCCTTTTTGGGTTCTTTTCTAGTGACTAATTCAAGAAAGATCACACCAAGGCTATAGATGTCAGTAGATTCATTAGCATTCTTCATTTTGATTAGCTCGGGTGCTTTGTATCCTTCTGAAAGCAATTCTTGACCTGCCATTTCATTCAAAAGAAGATGTAGGCCGAAATCTGACACAAATGGATGGTAATTTTGATCTAGTAAAACATTCTTGGATTTTAGATTTCCATGGATTAAAGGCTTCTTCAATCTACAATGAAGATGTTCAATTCCTCTAGCAATTCCAATTGAAATCTTATGTATGATTGCCCATTTGTAGAAATCTCCATTCCCATCTGTTTTTTTTTTGGTTTTCACAGAAAATTCACAACATTTAGGAAATCAGAAATCAGACAGAGGAACAATTACAGCAATACCCAGAAACCAAAAAGCTTGAAAAGATGATTAAATTACCTCTAATGAACTGTTCTAGATTTCCTTTACCCAAAAAAGGGTAAACCAATAGCTTCTCTCCTCTTGGTCCAGCGTAAAACGCATGAAGAGGAACCAAATTTTGATGTCTAACTGAACCCAGAAACTGAATCAATGGCACAACCTCTTTAAGCTTACCGGCGCACGCCGGCCGGAGAAATCTCAGGACAGCAACAGTTTCAGTACTAATCAAATTAGCCTCATATAAAGTCCCATAGCTTGATTTTCCAATAACCTCTCCAGGAGCTTCAAGTATATCATGTGATGTTAGATCTTCTCCTCCTTGAAATTTCATCAAATCCTCTGTTTCTACTTCTTCTTCTTCTTCTTTTCCCTTTCTATTTTCTTCTAAATCGGGTGTTGTTGATTCGACTGTTTTGTGGGTTCTTCTACAAAGGTAACAGTAATAGATCACGAAAAAGAAAACGGCTATGGTGAATAAGAAAGGCAAGGCTATGATTAAGAGGAGTTTGTATTTGTTTTCCATGGTGGAAATGAAGAGAAAGAATGGAAGAAGAAAGAAGCGAGATCTGGGGTTTGAGTTGAATTCAAAATTGGAATAAAACATGGGTTGGATTGCTTCGTCATTTGTCTTCCATTGAAGTGTAGAACAGGAAATCTTGAATGGGATTTTGATATGGGAAACTTGAAGCTAGATTTCTGGAATCTGGTTACTTACTATACTATGATAAATGAATTGAATGGAGAAGAAGATTGATGATAGATAAGGAAATTTATTTTTATTATCTCACTATCTCAATCATTTTTTAAACAATCTTTTTTTTTTTATATATATATTTTTTTGTACTCACTTTAATTTTTAGGGCTTATATGATGTTTGGTTATTTGAAAAAAAATTATAAATTTTTTTGAAAAATATTATTTAAAAAAAATATTTTAATATTTTGATTAAATTAAGTTGGGTATACTATAAGGGTATATAAGTTTTACCAACAAAATCTTTCATTGTAATTTTATGTTTTACATTTAAAAATGTGATTCAAAATATTTAATATAAAATTATAAAAAAGATGTAGGGTAATGCAAAGTTTGTTTAAATCAAAATAATATGGCAAATAACTTTTTGTTCTTTTATTTTTATTTTTATCATATTTTGCCAAATTTTAATACAAACAAAAGGCCAATTAATTTTTTGATTCGATATAATAAGACAGATTCAGTTTCTAAATCAGATCTGATAGCCGACCATATTAAGGACTTTTAATTCAACACACTTTTAGTCTCATTCAATATATGGCATTAAATAATAAAATATCTCTTAAATTATTTACTAGGATATAGTTTCAAAATATGTTCAGTCATCTTTTAAATATAAACCAAATTTTGTTTTTAACGATTTCAAACACGGATAATTTATTTTGTGGTTAACATTTAAAAATAAATAAATTAAGTAAAATATCTATCTAACTGTTAAATTTTATCGAACGAAGAGTTTTGACTACTAATTTTTTAAAATTCGATATTTAAATTAGTGATACTAATATTTTATTTATTTATTTATAAATGTTCACGTAAAGAATAAGTTAACGACGATTAAAATTATTAAGAAAAAATTTCGTTTGGTATAATTTTTACAATAATGAGTCTCAAATTATAAGATGTCCAAAATTCAAATTGACCCGATAAACAACACTAATATAATAATTGGGCTGTTCCAAATAGGGCTGCAAATGAGTTGAGCCGAGTTCAAGCCTGAGCTCGAACTCGACTCGATTAAATATTTATTAACTTGACTCGAAAGAGTTTATAAATTTGAGCTCAACTCGACCATTTACCTACAAGCTCGGCCCGACTCGAAAGTTTGAACAAAAATTAAATTTCCAAACTCAAACTCGAACTTGAACTCGAGCTCGAATTCAAACCAAAATTTATTTTCAAAATGAAAATATCAAACTTGTATACTTATTCAACATTCAAAACATGATATTTTAAAGTAAAAATATGAAATCATCATAACTATTTAAAATTTCAAAACAAGATGTATATAAAAGAGTTTTTTTCCTTCTTTGTCACTGAATTTCCTTAAAACCAAAAAAAAAATAGAGTTATTTAAAAGAAAAAACAAAAGCGATCCAAGATAATACTACACTTGTAAATAAATGAGAGATAATACGAAGCAACCTCTTGTGAACGAGTGAGAGAAATAGTATAAGTGAGAGATAATATAAAAAATAAAGAAACTTTTGTGAATTAGTGAGATATAATATAAAAAAAATGAATAACTTTTTTTTTTTTTTGAAGGAATGAGAAAAATAGTGAAGAGTCATGTATGATATTATAATACTTACTGAATTAGAGTTTTGCTTCTTAACTTTTGGGTAATAGATATAATAATGTGTATCGTGGGCTAGACATATGGATTTTGAAGAGAGAGTAAAAAAAATATTTGTTTTAAGTTTTTAATATTAAAATAAATTATATCGTATCGGGTTAAAAAAGCTCGACAAGTCATCGAACAAGTATTATATGAGTTCAAGCTCGACTCAAATATTAAACGAGTTGACTCGAGCTCGACTCGAATATTAAACAAGTCAGTTCGAACATTATTCGAATCGATCAAAATTAAATTCAAGTCGAGCTTTAACCAAACGATTTGACTCATTTGTCGCCATAGTTCAAAATAACCTTAAATTAGTATGCAAACCAGATTCCAAATGAAATGAAATGAAATGAAATAAAATGAAATCATAATTTTCTTACTAAGTATTAAAATTATTTTAACTTCAACATTCACAATATTTAAAAATTGTGATATAATTTTGATAATTAAATAATATATTTTTGTTTTAATACTAATTTTGAGCTATGATTATTTGAGAATTAGAATATTTTGATAAGCATTTTCTTATTTGAGATAGGATTGAAAAATAATAATATACATTTAAACTGTTGTAAAATTATAATCTTAGACAAGGTTTGTCTAGTTTTTTTTAAATTGAAGGAGAACTAAAATGACACTATATAGTCATGATCCACTAAAGTTTATCTAGTTAGGAGGTAGTTTCATAAAGTACAAAGTTATGGATAATCATTTTCAAGAAAAAAATCACAATTTCATGTAAAATAATATCAATTATAATATAGAAAATCTTGATAGAGATTCAATCATAATCTAGAAAGATATAACCAAACATATTTTTTTTTTTCAAAAACAATAAATAATATTAACCAAATAGTGTAAAAGATTACAAATATTAATTTATTGAATTTAGAAAGTAAATACTAACTTTAGAGTAATTACCTTTAATACTTTTCTACACAAATTTTATCATTTTAATTACCTCCACAAGTTATTATATACCTTTTTAATTTATTATAAATTTTTTTTTTATCAAATTAAATTAACAATTATGTTATAACTTGTATTATTATCTAAAAATAATGTTTATCACGATCTCAAAAAAATGAAATCATTGAAAATTTAATTTTAATGATTTAAGTAATATAACATAGTATAAACCAAAAATAAATTCAATTTGTTTTTTTATTTAAAATTATAAACATATTCTTAGCTAGTATAATATTTTAAATTTATATATAAAATAAAATAAATTTCAATAATTTAAGCTATATAAATAACTACATGACCCGTAAATTCTTTTATCCTGAAAAAGTTCGAGGTAATAGAAATTTTAATATCGATTTGCGTGTTGAAAGTTTTTTAATAAAATATTATTAAAAAAGATTTATAAAAATATGTTCCGACATTTTGAAATTAATTATAACAATAATTAATTTTTGTATCAAAATTTTAAAATTTTTTTTGTAGATTTTGGGATAATTAAATCTTAATTTGATTAAGCGAAATCGGTAATTTTAAAGATTGTTTAAAAGAGTCGCCAATTGATTTTTTTTTTAATTTAGAATCAATAAAATATTAGTATAGATAAAAAAACATATACAACGTAACTAGATATTCTTTTAAATTCGGTATTTGATGATACTTGGGAAAGGCTTTCGCATTATATCCTCCGTACCCGTTAAAGAACGGTCTCTATTTTATAAAATCTTGGCTTTTGAGAAAATAGTTTTATAACAATTTATTTAACCAATTATTTTTCAAGTCTTAGACATGCATATGTTTTTCTTGAATTTAAAATTATAAAATAATATTTAAATGCTGGTACCTGCGATTATTGTCAATGATTGTTGATGAAAGTACCTACAAATTATTAGTTTAAGGTATTAAAATTTAAAAATAAATCCCAAACAGACCCTTATCAAAATATTCTAAATTTTTTTTTGATTTTTTTTTTCAGATTTTTAAAAAATGGTTTGGGACTTCAAATTAAAAAAATAGTTTTTTAAAATTTAAAATCTCAACCAAACAGACTATAGGACCGGTCCTTTCGGTCTAGGGTGTCGATCCCTTGGTCCCAAGCTAAGACCCTCGGTCCTAGGTCGAGACCTCTTGGTCAAGTGTGGGAAACCCTCGGTCGAGGTGCGGGAGGCTCTTGGTCGGGTGTGGGAAACCCTTGGTCGAGGTGCGGGAGGCTATCAATCGAGTGAGAAAAACCCTTGGTCGAGGTGTGGGAGGCTCTTGGTCGGGTGTGGGAAACCTTAGGTCAAGGTGCATGGGCTCTCGGTCCTAGGCTAAGTATCCTTGGTAGGGTGCGAAGAGTCCTTAGTCGAAGTGCGGGGAGATCTCGATCTTGGGCTAGGAAACCTCGGTCGGGTGCGGGATTCCTCGGTTGGGGTGTGAGGAGCTCTCGGTCTTGGGCTAGGAATCCTTGGTCGGGGCTAGAAATCCTCAGTCGGGGTACAGAGAGCTCTCGATCCTAGACTAAGTTTCTCGGTCGGATGTAGGGGAGGGTTCGATTTTCTTGGTCGGAAATCGAACTCAGGTCAAGCCCTCGGTCGGTCGTTGTAAGCACTAAAAATATACACTCCAATTTATAATATTAAAATAACTATTTTGAATTATTTTTAAATAAATAAGATCAAAATAATTATCCCTTGGCCAAAAACCTATTTAAAACAATTAATTATGATTAAATATTGTGCAAATAAATCAAATAAATGAAGAGTTAAAACCAAAAAAAATTTGATTTGGGATAAATGTTGTACCCATAATGTCTCCAAATAATTTTAGAAAAATTATAGGACAAAAATAAATAGTTTTGATGAATTGTTCTATCCATTTCATTTAAAGAGAATTATTTTCTTAAATCCTAAAAATATACAAAAAAAAAAAATATTGAAAAAATTTGCCATATTTATTTAATATTTTATGAATTTGAAAAGATCAAATTTAAAGCCAAAAGGGTGAAAGAAAAATCAATTTCAAATAAACTCTTAGGGTTTTAATAAAAAATAAATTTGTAATCGAGTGTAGTAGAAAACAGACGAATTCGGTGCAGCAGGAACCACGTCCATCGGATGGACGCTTAAATCCAATTCAATGTGCTAGAGCGCTCCAGGTAGCTCGCTGAAACGGAAGGAAGCGCGCATCATGGACCACCAGATCAGTTAACTAGACATTAGCCTCGTTAGCTAGAACACAAACGGAATGCCCAGCCGCTAACGGATCGCCAAAAAGAAAAACGACGTCGTTTTTTGCTCCAATCACTTTCTTCATCGCAACGCCGCGAGGATAAACATGAAGAAGCCATGATGATTTTTGGTTTTTGGAACTCAGCCATTGATTGATGGTTTTGACTGATTCAAAATCCAAAATGGTCACCCTATGATGGTGATCATTCTCCCTACAAGAATAGGCCCCCTCTCGACCTATTCCGTTTTTTCTACCAGCCAAGAATAGTCAAAAGTCATTAATGGCTTTTGGCTGATTCAGGTCACTAGGCTTCTCCAACGGACCTAGGAGTAGTATAAAAATCCTCCTCAAGTCATTCCGATGCCAACTTACCAACATAGAAGCCTCAAATCGAAGAAAATCGAAATCCGTCATTAAAGCTTTAAAGCTTTGGATTTTTCAAATTTTCTATTTAAGGCATTCAAGCTTGGATCTGTGCATCCAGAAAGTTTCCCTAAGGATTAAAGAGTGTTCTCCAATCCTTGATAATGTTCCAATCAACCTGTAATTAATATTTATAGTTTGAATTTGAATTTTATATTTTAAATTGCATAAGCTTGTATGCTTGCTATTTATGGTGTTTTATGATTGAGAATTCATCCTTAGATGATTTGTAAACTATCTGGATATAATAGAACCGATCAATCGATCTAAATAACAAAAATCCAGATTTGAATTTCAAAATAAAAAACGAGTTTGATGTTTTGGGTTAATTCGATCGAATCACAACCCAAAAAGCTTCCTAACACGATTGTAATGATGTTGGACAATTATTTGGATCATGTTTGATCCAACCCGATTATGTTTGATCAAAATCAAAATTTTTAAAATAAAATAAAAATTTTGATTTATTGAATTGGTCAAAACGAACAACCAGTGTTCTTGTTTTGGTACCAATCAAGTATATGTGTTATAAGGAAGCTATTAGATAGCTTATTTCACTTTAAACAACCTTAAAATTAAAAACCCGATATTTTTTTTTATCACAAACTGTTTTGAGAAATTTTATCATCATCTAGGTCGATCCATACTTTGAGATGATGAGCAACATGTTCTTGTGAGCTTTGTGAAGCTACTCAAGCTATTAGATCAAAGAATCAGAACAAAAAAATGAATTTAAAAAATTGAATCCTTATGTTCTTGAGGACCGGGGCTTGTTAGCCTAGGACCGAGACCAAGGACCGATAAAAATGAGCTAGGACTAAAACTATCTAGATAGTATAGAATAAATTAATCGATCTAAATAACAAAAACCCAAATTTGAATTTTCAAAATAAAAAAAATGGGTTTGCTATTCTTGGGTTATTTCTGTTAAATCATAGCCCATAAAGCTTCACAAAATAATTGTAATGATGTTAGGAAATTATTTGGATCATGTTTGATCCATCTAGATAATGTTTGATCAAAATCAAAATTTTCAAAATAATTGAAAATTTTGAGTTATTAAATTGGTCAAAACGAACAGTCAATGTTCTTGTTTTGGTACCAATCAAATATATGTAGTATAGGAAAGCTATTTGATAACTCCTTACACTTTAAAACAATTTTAAAATCAAAACCCCGATTTTTGATCACAAACTGTTTTGAACAAATTAATCATCAACTATGTTGATTCATACCTTGAAATGATGATCAACATGTTCCTCGGAACTTTATGAAACTACCCAAACCCTTGGATCAAAGAATCCAAGATAAAAAAATAAATTTATAAAACTGAACCTTTGTGTTCTTGAGGACCGTGGCCGTTAGCCTAGGACCGAGAAATTCGATCGAGGATCCTCGATTTGGACCAAAATTTAGGACCGAGAATTTTAACAGGACCGAGAGTTCCGATCAACGTTCTTGAGCTATGACCGAGAAATTCGACTGAGGATTTTTACCTAGGACCAAAAAATCCAAATTCGAGACCGAGACTCCCAAACCTCAGCACCGAGAGGTTTAAGTTTAGGACCGAGAATCCAAACTTTGGACCGATAGCTCTTAAGCCCAAGACTAAGGGACTTAGCCTAGAGCTAGCCCAAGACCGAGAGGTTTATACACCTCAACCATGGGACTTAGCTTAGAACTAGCTCAGAACTAGCCTAGAACCAATAGGTTTATACACCTAGACCGGTAAGATTAGCCAATGACCGAGAGTCCTTAGCACCCAAATCGAGGGACTTCAGTACTTAGACCGAATATCCTGAACCTCGACCCGGATTGAGGGTCTATTGACCTCGACCGATAAAAACGAACCCAAGGCTTAGGACTCTGGTCCTAAGGCCTATTTGGTTCCTCTTTTCAAAATCTAAAATTATTTTTGTAATTTTGGGACTCCAAATTATTTTCTAAAAATCCTGAAAAATTAGAAAATGTATTTAAAATATTTTTGATTATTTCCACAAAAATATTTCGACAAAGGATCATTTGGTGTTTATTTCTAAACCTTAATGCCTTAAAAATGACTGATATTCTTCAAGTATTTCCTCCTTAAGGAATCAACAACATTTACCAGCATTTAAATATTATTGTTTTAATATTTTAAATAACGCACAAACTTACGCATGTTTAGGACTAGAAGAATTATTGGTTAAAACTTAAACGTTATACAACCGATTTTCAAAAGTCAACTTTATAAGTAGAGACTGTTTTTAAAATAGATATGGAGGATCAGAGCCGGCCCCGAGGTTTGGGCTGCCCCAGCCCCAGTAAAAAAAATGATATATTTTTTGTTAACCTAGGTCAAGTTTTAAAAAAATTGATAAAAAAAAAGTTCTTGGTGAGGTTTGAACCCATAACCATATAAAATTTAAATTTGTATGTTGAACCACTAATTTACACCATTTTACATTTAAAATTACATTAGATTTTAGTAAATACCTTAATATTTTTAACAAGTGGGCTGCCCTAGCCTGAGGGCTTGCCGGGCTTACCTCAGGGCCGACCCTGTGGAGGATGAAGCACGAAAGCCTTTTCTCGAGTATCACTAAACTATGAACTAAAAGAAAACTATGGTCAATACGTTTGTATACGTATGTCAGCTTTTATTGATTTAAAAAAATTAATTGACAACTTTGTTTCAAAATATATAATCTTTTAAATTAATTATGTTCAATTAATTTAAACTAAAGGATTTCTAAAAAATCAAATTGTAATTTGATTATTCTAAATCTCCGGATTATTTAAAATTGAACTCTGAGTTAATTATTTTTAATTTATTTCAAAAGGCTGAGGAATCAATGAAATCTTTTAAAAATAATGTTTTATTTTAAAATAAAATTCCTGACACATAAACCGATGTTGAATTTCTCTAACCTCGAGCTTTTCACAGAAGCCGACGCAAGGGTTTTTCCGGGGTTACAACAATGAATGAAAAAAAGTAAAGAAATATCTTCTAAATCTATTCATTATTTTGATCTACCATTCAGAAATAGTCAATCAAAAGATATTTAATCAGTCACCACATTATGCACTAACAAACTCGTCCTATTGGTCACCTCTACCCTCACTTTCAGCATAATTTCCTACAAATTAATCATTATCGGTCACATTATACAAACATTTTAGGCATTTTGATCGATTATTCCCTTAACTAATCAAACAAATTATTTTATTTTTATTTAAATATATAACGAATTAATTTTTAAATAGGTTGTTTTATAGATTTAATATATAATTATATAAATTATAAATACAAATAAAACTTGTAATATAGGAAGACTAACGCGCTTAGTTATTGACATATATTCACTATGAATGAAAAACTAAAGTAATATCTTCTAAGTCTATTCATTATTTTCATCTACTATCTGGAAATTGTCCATAAGAAGATATTTAATCACTCACCACAGTTACCCACATTTTGAACATTATGCACTAACAAACTCGTTCTCATTGGTCACTTCTACCCTTAGTTTTAACATAATATTCAACTAATTAGTCATATCGGTTACATTATACCAATATTTTATGCATTTTGATCGATCATTCCCTTAATCACTCAAATTCACACCCACATATTCTACCATCACGTAACTTCACTTTGAACATTATGCACTAACAAACTCAGTTTTAGCATTTTGATTGATCCTTCCTTTAATTCCTCAAATTCACACCCACATATACCACCATCACGTAACCTCATTTTGAACATTATGCACTAACAAACTCATTTTAGAGAACATTATGAACTAACAAACTCATTTTAGGAATTTTGATCGATCATTATCTTAATCCCTTAAATTCACACCCACATATATCACATTTTAATACCCCTCTAAAATCCGCATCAACTAGAACTCGAACGTTAGTCTCAAATTTAAAAGTGAACACTTTAACCACTATATTACTTGTGATTGTTGAAATTATTTTATAATTTTGTTCAAATTTAAATGTGAACACTTTAACCACTACATTACTTGTGATTGTTAAAATTATTTTATAATTTTGTGTATGTATATATATATTGTATATAAATTTATAAAAAGGAAACCAATAATAAAACAAATTAATCACTCACCAAAAATTAATTTAAGTATATAATTTCTTTTTATTTAAATATATCAAAAGTTAATTTTTAAATATGTTGTTATATATATATATATATTAAAATAATATTATATATCAAATCACTCACCAAATTTACCTTTATTTTGAATATTATGCACTAACAAATTCGTCATTATTGGTCACATATACCCTTACTTTCGACATCATATCCAACTAATTGGTCAGTATCGGTCACATTATACCATAATTTTATAAACTTCCGGCATCATATCTAACTAATTAGTCATCATCGGTCACATTATACCATCATTTTAGGAATTTGAACGATTATTCCTTTAATCCCTCAAATTCACACCCACAAATACCATAATCACATAACCTCATTTTGAACATTATGCACTAACAAACTCAGTTTAGACATTTTGATCGATCATCCATTTAATCCCTCAAATTCACACACGCATGTACCATCACCACATAATCTCATTTTGAACATTATGCACTAACAAACTTAGTTAAGGCATTTTGATCGATCATTCCTTTAATACCTCAAATTCACACCCACATATATCATCATCACATAACCTCATTTTGAACATTATTCCCTAACAAACTCAGATTAGGCATTTTGATCAATCATTCCTTTAATCCTTCAAATTTACACCCACATATATCACATTTTAATACCCCCTATAAAATATGCATCAGTTGGGATTCGAACCCTAGTCTCAAATTTGAAATGTGACCACCTCATTTTAAACATTATGCACTAACAAACGCAGTTTAAGCATTTTGATCGATCATTTCTTTAATCCCTCAAATTCACACCCACATATATCACATTTTAATACCCTTCTAAAATTTACATCAATTTGGACTCAAACTTTAGTCTCAAATTTAAAATGTGAACACTTTAAATATTACACACTTGTGATTGTTGAAATTATTTTATAATTTTGTGTAGGTATATATATTGTATATAAATTCATAAAAAGAAGACACATAATTAAACAAATTAATTTTTAAATATGTTGTTATATATATTTAATATATAATTATTTACATTATAAAATAATTTATACAAATTATTTTAAACATATAACAAATTAATTTTTAAATATGTTGTTATATATATTTATATTTATTATATAATTATATAAATTATAAAATAATTAATATAAATAAAATAATATATATATATATAATTATTTATTAAAATTAATTTATAAAAGATAGGCAAATAGTTATACAAACTATTATTTTTTTATTTAAATATAACACCAATAATATATCATCATTTAATTTTTATATAGGTGGTTATATATAATATAATATAATTATATATATTATATTTGTTTTTATATATATAATTATGGGTATAATTTATACTCGATTGTTAACTTAAATTGAGTTTATATTTAAATGAATTAACTAGTTTCATTTTGTCTAAGATAAAGATCCAAATCACTTACATTGACCTGCTAATCTAAGCAAATTTAGAATTAAGCATTATTATTATTATTATTATTATTATTATTATTATTATTATTATTATTATATATATATATACTTAGTACTTAATTATGAATTCTTATTTATTTCTGATTAAAAACACATAAAATTGTAAATTTGTTGTGTTAGTTCTTCACAAAGATTGACTCAATGTCATAAGTTAACCGACTCCTTATAAAAAACTTGTTATATTAATGTTTAAATATTATTATTAAATTATATTTAAATTAGATTGATTAATAAATAATTTATAGTTAATTAAGGCGATGAAACTTTTTACTATTTTGTTACTATAAATTATTTTTATTACCATCATTTAAATTAATATAAATATTGTGTAAGTCACTTTCTACTTAAAAAAATAACACTCAATTAAGTTACAATATAATGACAAACACATCACATTTTTATACATAAAAGAATAAAAGATTAACATTTTCACACATATGCATAAATATGCAAGATAATGATGCCTCATATATTTACACAGTTTGTTAGCACTTTCAAGCCAATGACATCAACATATTTACAATATTTCCAATACGATATAGAATATTTAGCCGTGTAGGGCAAAGTGACATGTCTGAAGTCTGAACTAGTCCCGATTGTTGGGTTCTTACATCGATCTCTCGAAGTTTGTATCCATAGGTGGTCAACATGCATAAGAGAGTTGATAAAATTTGATCGCAAATAGTTGTGAATATTCTTTTTGGGATAGAATTCATCTTTAAAAAAAATCTCTTGAAATACATTTTCTTCAGGGAGCTCTCAAACTTTTGAAACCAACCTCTTCGATTTTCAGAGATCTTGTTTTCCGATACATTGTAAAGCCGGGGACCCCTCCATCTGTTCTTTAGTACACATCTATTGATTTATTGTACCACAATTTTGCATGTGAAAAGTTAGGTCCTAATTTTGTAGGATGTGTTTAAACACTATTTTGGCGTGTTTACAAACTTCACGGAGATGTTTAAGTCTCTTTGTGGATCTCTTATATGTATAATTTATGTATTTTTGATTGATATTTCCATGTTTGTTTATAATAGTAATTAACTATTCATCAACTTATTATAATCAGTGTGTCCCGAGGATTGAGCTTCCCATGTCCATGCAGTAAAACGTTAATTTATTCGACTAATCTAATTTTAGTTTAAAATATTGTTAAAAAATTTATTTGTAGTGATACTTGAACTCATAACCAAAAAAAAAATATCATAAATTAATATGTTAAACACTTTTATGTTAATAAAATAATAAATTTAACTAAAACTCTTATTTGTTTAAATAGATGGGCTTTCATTGGATTTGAGTTGTTCGTGGACTAGCGCTAGAATTTTATCATAATTCGTGGATTTGCTGAATTTACCCTAGAATTTTATCCTAGCTTGCTGAACTTATTCTAGGATTAGAATGATCCAATAATAATTAGTACTAACTTTTTTTTTTTAACTCTATGGTGATTCTTGGGGACACCAATGAACTTGTATCACGAAGTACTTAAATTAAAGAAGAAAGGATTTATAAATATTAAAAAAGACTTTTTAAGTATTAATGTAAATGAAAATTCAATAAGAAAAGAAAAATAAACTAAATATTAAATGATTTATAAGTTTGACAAATTTATGTATATAATAACCAAATGAATTTAATGAATGTTGAGCTTTTGTTCAATATTGGTAATTTTTTAGGAATTTTTAATTTTGAATCAAATTTGTCTGTTATATATATTTATAATTTTATTAAATAAAATTCTGACTAATAAAATAAATAAGAAAAATGATGTACACTCAAATATGGGTAGAGTTTTTAAATTAATATGAATTACTAAACCATTATATCCACTCAATTGACAAAGATAGTTTTCGATGAATAATTAATCGAACCAATCCGATTAATCATATAAACTTATTATTCACAAAGAAATTGTAAATTGTATAGATATATAAACTTTTGATTTTATATATATGATCAAATATTAAAGATTATTAAACCAATACAAAATATAATAGATTCAATTGACTAGATATTGGGTCAAATACAACTAATTGATATTTAAAATTGGATAATTAAATTAATAATATTAATATTTGATTTATTTATTTATAAATATTATATAATAATAAATTAATTGTGTTTAATACTGTGGAGACAAAACATTCTTTTATATAATTTTAATAATAAAGAATTTTAAATTATAAATTTTTGAAAGAAAGTGACTAAAATCACAGTAAACATTCAAATATGTAAAATGTGTAAAAAAATTATGAAAACCGATAATCAAACCGAATCGATAGCTTACCAGTTTTATTTTACCGGTTTATTGGTTAACCGATTCTGACGGTTTTGATTAACCGATTTTTTATCGATTAAACGGTTCGATTTTGATTGAACTATTTTTCTAGCGGTTTAACCGTTAATTCGATAATAATTTAATTATATATTTATATTTTATAATTTAAATCACATAATTTTTTTTGTCTAAATATTAGATATATTATAAATAATATTTAATAATATATATTAGTTATTTTTAAATTTTAAATTATAATTTGTAATAGAACTGTTTTTTAAAGACATATAATTTATATAGTTATTAGTTAAAAAAAATGTAAACTTTTAAAATATATTATATTGCTATAATATATTATATCATATTTTTAAATATATGTATGAAATATTAAGAGTCGCCTTAAGAGACCAAAAGATCATGAGTTCAATTTAATCTGGAAGCGCTTTGTGTTGAAGCGGTGGACATGGTTGTGAGTGTCATTCTAGTTATTCTTAATTAAAAAAAAGTATATGTTAGGATCTAGGTAGCCGCTGGAGGACCGGGGGTTGGACCGGTTAACAGTTCTTACTCGAAGGGTGGTGGTTAATCTGGTTAGAGATTAACACCGGGGTTTCAATACTACACAACCTGTCACAAACCCTTGAACTAGGTTCAAGCGCGGAAGAGGTTTGCTTTCAGGTTGAAACAGCACACTTGTTTGATAGGCAGAATCGGTATTGTATAATGGAGGTTTGAAAATGGTGGGTCGGTTTTGGTGATCTGGAAATTCGGTATGGATAGTATAGAGTCGGTTATAGTGGTACGGATTGGTTAAGTAACGAAACCGGCAGACAGTAAATAACAAGACAGATTTTATGGATGTTCGGAGATAAAACTCCTACGTCACCCCTTCCTCTCGAAACCGCGAGAAGGATATTCACTAAGGAATACAAGTACACTTCGATCGAGACTTATTTCCTGCTCGATAACACTTTTACAATTTACACCGAAATTGTAAAACACACTTTAATTCTAACACTTAGGCTTTCTTAGAACAACACGGTCTTATCACTTGTAGAATAAATGCTCTTGGAGTTTCTCACTTGTCCACTGTGTCGCTTGTTATCCCGCATTTACTCTTCTTCAACTGCCCCTTTTATAGGTGAAATATGCCAACAGTCATATTTCACTGCCTTGAATCTGATTGGCTGAGCAGAGGTGCAGTGATTCAGTGTTTCAGAGATTCAGACCTGCGGTCGCTTCCTCAGACCTGATGGTCAACCTCAGACCTGGCATTCTGTCTCAGACCTGGCGGTCTGTTCTTCCGGTATGTAAGACAAGCCTGCCGGGTTTGTCTTTTACTTGATGTAGGCACTGTCTGTTGGACAGTTGTCTGTACTTGGAAGATCTTCTTTCTGACTTATCCCGAAGTGGAAAGATCCGGTAGTACTGTCTTCTGCAGCCTACAGTCTTTCTTCAGACTTGCATGAATATGGAAGTGTTCAGTCTGTTCCTTTGGTATCGTTCTCAACAGATACCCGAATTGTCTTCTTGTTCTGGTCGGCCATTTGTCTTAACCGAATGGCTTTTGGTATGAGTGATGTAACCGGACTTCTTCCGGTTATTCCTCTGCCTTGTGGATGATCGGCTGTTTGATGATTCCGGTTTTAAACTTTGGCCGATCCTTTCTTTGTGCGGTCATGTTCCGAGTATTCTTGATCGGTTTGGTAGTTAGCCGGTTCTTTTGTTTATCCGGTCCGGTTCCTTGTTCCTACATGAGAAGTTTATTTAAGTTAGGTTTATTTGAACCGGTCTTATTTTATCTAACAATTTCTCCATTTTTGATTATTTTATTTAAAATTATCAAAATCATGTAAGTTTGCAACCGTAGGCCAGTTGTTTTGTTTGTCCGGATTTTTGAAACTGATTTGGGAGAATTTTTCGAAAAATGTTGAGAAAAATTTTGGAAGAGTCTTTATCTTTTATCTTAACAGTATATGTTTGAAATATTATTATAATATATTAATAATATGTTATTTTTATTAAAAATAATACAAACTTATTATATTAATTTAATAAAACACAAAATATAATTACTAAACTAACAATATAAGAATTATTTTTTCGCGCTTTTAGTGCACCTTTTAAGATCGATTTGGGGAAGAATAGTTAATTACATGTCCATTATTAATCTGAAGACATCCCTGTGCCTATATGAGGATGTCAATTTGAAACTGTCCCGCAGTAATTGAATAGAATTGCCCGTTAAAAAATTTGTTTATATAATATTTTTGTATAAATTTAAAAAAAAATATTTTGTAAACATTGTCCCACGGGGATTTTTATGTGAGAGTAATTGGATACTTGGGTTCGATTGTGGGTTGACCCGCCCATAAACTTAAAACGGTTAAAAATAAATTTAAAAATGTTATTTGTAGGTTTCGAACTTGCAACCTAACAAAGACAAGTACAACCCTTTAACCAACAAAGCTAAGAACACTTTATATTTAAGATTCAACACCAAATTTGATAAACGCGAGACATTTTAACAATAAAAGTTTAAATTTTTAACTAACTAATATATATATATATAATGATGCTTAAATTTTAAAGTGTGCGGATTACCGGGTCGAGAGCTATGGTTAATTTGGATATTTATGTGACAGTAAATGGATACTTAGGTCGGATTGTGGGTTGACCCGCACATAAACTTAAAACGGTTAAAAATAAATTTAAAAATGTTATTTGTAGGTTTCAAACTTACAATCTAACAAAACAAGTACAACCTTTTAACCAACTAGGCTAACAACATTTTATGTTTAAGATTTAACATCAAATTTGATGAACGCAAGACATTTTAACAATAAAAGTTCAAATTTTTAACTAACTAATCTATCTATATATATATATATAATGATGCTTAATTTTTAAAGTGTCCGGATTGCCAGGTCGATAACTGTGGTTAATTTGGATATTTATGTGAGAAAAAATGGATACTTGGGTCGGATTGTGGGTTGACCCGCCCATAAACTTAAAACGGTTAAAAATAAATTTAAAAATGTTAATTGTAGATTTCGAATTTGCAACCTAACAAAACAAGTACAACGTTTAACCAAATGTGATTAAGATGTGGTTTGTTGAGGGATAATAGACCGATATCATTTGATAGTGGTTAAAGAAATATGAATCAAATATTTAATTGACCAAAGTGTGAGGTCACGATGCTAATTATTAAAAAATATGAATCAAATATTTGATTGACAAAGTGAAAGTGTAAAGTCACGAAATGAGAGATTCATTCGGAAAAGTTATGTGACGAAACATGTGAGAAAATAAGTTGTTTTATCGATGTGAATAAAATGTGGAATGAGAACGTTATATTTTTTATTTTAATAATTTTAAACATTGAATAAATACTATTATAATTTTTTTAATTTATTTTATTTTTTTGGATATTTATGTGAGAGAAAATGGATACTTGGGTCGGATTGTGGGTTGACCCGCCCATAAACTTAAAACGGTTAAAAATAAATTTAAAAATGTTAATTGTAGATTTCGAATTTGCAACCTAACAAAACAAGTACAACGTTTAACCAAATGTGATTAAGATGTGGTTTGTTGAGGGATAATAGACCGATATCATTTGAAAGTGGTTAAAGAAATATGAATCAAATATTTAATTGACCAAAGTGTGAGGTCACGATGCTAATTATTAAAAAATATGAATCAAATATTTGATTGACAAAGTGAAAGTGTAAAGTCACGAAATGAGAGATTCATTCGGAAAAATTATGTGACGAAACATGTGAGAAAATAAGTTGTTTTATCGAAGTGAATAAAATGTGGAATGAGAACGTTATATTTTTTATTTTAATAATTTTAAACATTGAATAAATACTATTATAATTTTTTTAATTTATTTTATTTTTATCCTTATCCGTATGTATTTTTCTAATTTTTTCTAATTTTAATAATAACAGTTAAAAATAGGGAATGAATAAGGTGATACTAACAATTTTAGTAATAATAAATTTTGATTTAAAAGTTGAAAAAATTATAAAAAAGGGCGATGGCGAAAGGAAATTCAGTCGTTAATGCTTCCATGCATAATATTTGGTGACGAAATTCCTTACAGTGGCTAAAGATATCTTTTTTAATTTTTTATTTCTTAAAAGATACGAGTTCTATTTTAAACAAAAAATAATTATCAAAATTTTATTATAGTTTATATTAATTATAATTTGATAAAAATTCTTATCCAAAAATACATAAAAGTCAAACAATTATAAATTATATTTTTAACTAATCACAAATTTTCATACCAAAAAGAATTATAAAATTGAGGAATCGTAATTATTGCTATAACTAAATATTGTATTTATTATATTCTTGCATCTATTGTCAAAAATGAATTAACATTATGTGAAAATTTTATGCAATTAATACAAATTATTCAACTATTTCTAAAGCAAGTTTTTACAAGTAAAAAAATCAGCATACTATTAAAATACAAAAGAGTTTAATTGATTATGATATTTTTTTTTCAAAACAATTTATGTAATCCTCCTCTTCTAAAATTAGTTAAAGATGAGGACATTAATTAATATCTTGTCTGAGGCTTCACACAATCTCTTTTTACTCAATTGAATAATTGATGCTTAAATGAATAGTTATTAAATAATTTCTCGTCTACTTCAAATGTAGAAAACAATAAATAAAGATACATGAAAAGAAGAACAATAAATTATGGAGGAATTAAGCTTTAATTTATTTGGCATAAATGAAAAAAAAATCATTTAAGAATAACGACAAAACATAACATTATAAAAGAAAAATATAAAAATATAAAATAAAGAAAAACAGTATTCAATAAATTATCGAGCTCTTAAATCTCAAGAAGAATGATTAACTCCTCGACAGACTCGATTGTCTTTCATGAACTAATTTCAGAAAGCGTTATAATAATAGTGTTATGAATGATATGCGTCATAATACTATTATTATGACGTTTTCTGAGATTCGTTCAGGAAAGCTAGTAGAATCTATCGAGGAGTTGATCATTTTTCTCGAGAATTTACGAGCTCGAGAACTTATTGAGTACATTTTTTCTCTTATTTTTTATTTTTATTCGTTTCATGTTATGCTTTTTCATTTTGTTTAAACGATTTTTACATTTTAAAAATACATGGACATTTAAAAAAAAGTAAAATTTACTCAAAACTATGCTAATGACGAACGCAAAATGGTGATGTCGATGATGAAAAGGTGTCGGTGGTGAGTGATTTTAGGCGAGGAAGAGGGAGGATAGAGATTAGAGATTTTAAGTATAGATATATTAAGGGTGGATGACGGTTAGAGGAAGAAGGAGATATATAGATAGAGACTTGGAGTAAAGATATCTCAAGTGTTGGTGGCGACTGAGAGATGTGTTAGAACTAAGTCAACCGTAAGCCTAGCAAGCCCACCGGCTAAGGTAACCCACCCTAGGGCATCTCATTTAATAAAAAAACAAATTTATAATTGAATTTTATTAATATTTTACACAAAAAAGTGTGTAGCAAAGTGACTTAGAATGAAAAATAATAATTTTTATTTGGTTATTTATTCAAATCTAAAAAAAAAATTAATTTTTGTTTTTAACTAAATTTAGGTCAACTAAAATATTTTCACGTTGTTCTACATGGGGCTGGGGCAATCTAATTCTTGGAGTCGGCACTAGAATTAGACCTAATTTACTATATAATAAAATAAATAATAAAAAATTAATTCGGTTTTCGGTTAGATTTTTGATTCGAAAACCAAAAATAAAATTTGAATTCGGTGAATTTGAATTTGGTCAGATATTTGATTCAGACCAAATATTGAACAAACCTATCTCTAATGATTTTTCTATAATTAGAGGGTGTTCAATTTTCAATTTGAGTTGGTGTTGTGTTTTGTATTGATGCAACAACTTATTTTGCCCGATCAAAATTTTCATTCAAGGTTTTTGTGGTACGAATAATATTTGGTGGGTTGTTTGCTGCTCGTACTTTCCAATTGTGTTGGTGACGATTTCTCGAGTCTGTGTCTTTCCCTTTTTTAGCCGCAAATGTGACGAAATTATTATATCCAGAGTTGCTTTTCATATTTTCAATATTGAGTTATTTGATTTGATCTTTCATATAGACACACTCTTACAAATATCCTCACATTATTTGTAAAGTTTCTTATTATTTCGTATATATATATATATATATATATATATATATATATATAATTTGATAGATCAGTTTTTGACGTTGTTTATCAACCATCGACTAAGAATAATTTCAAATGCCACTCAGAATATTAGTAGAGATTCTTTCGATATTGTTTCATTAGTTCGTTCGGCTTGATCTACTTTAACACTCATCGTTTTTTAATTCAGATGAGTTCGTTCTTGGAGTGACTTTTAACAAATTACATTATTGTTGGATCTTAGTCTACTGAAAATTTTAATTTTATAAATTGTTCCTAAATTTTAATATTTAAATCAAGAATTATTTATATTAATTTTATAAAATTTATTTTGTATTATTTATTAATTAATTTTCTATATATAACTACCGAATTAATTACTTATAAAAACAAATATACTTAATTAATTCGTATTTCTAATTCGACAAAACTCACGGTCAAAGTTTGATTCGAGTTCGGTCAAAATCGAATTCGAGTCGAGCTCGAGCCAACTCGTTTAAGATTCGAGCCGAATTTGAGCTTAAGTAAGACTCGCTTGATAGTTCGTCGAGCTTTTTCGAGCCTAATCATATAGTTTGTTTTTTTATTATATTTTAATTTTTAATCAAAATTTGAAATATACTCATAAAACTATTTATAAACTTATTGCTTATGGGTCTCCCCAAAGTATACTTATAAATTAAAAAATATATTTTATATAGTACTTATAAATTAAAAAATATATTTTATACAGTAATTATAAGAAAAAAAATAAATTTGATATTGATTTAATTACATGAACATATTTTTTGAAAATCAAATCAAAATGTAATTATACTGTAATTTAATATGCAATCTTAATGTATTACATTTTATAAGATATAAAACTATTTTTATTTCACTATAAATATTTATCAAAATATACTAAAATAACCCCTTTAGGTATTCTACGTGTATTCTAACGCGACCAATACGTCAATTCTTACGTGAACCAATTCTTGGCTGAGGAAAAGTTACGGGACGTAAAACAAAAAATACACAGAGGGTTATACGATCCGATGAATGGACTCTCGACTTCTATTATGTTTTTTTAATATAAGAAATTAATATTTAAATATATTTAAATTTGAGCCTTTCGAGTCGAACTCGAGTCTATGGTTATATGATCGAGCCGAGTTCGAGCTTAATATTGAAAGCTTGATCGAGCTGAGCCAATAAAAAACAAGTCGAGCCGAACTCGAGCCAGGACTAATTCGAGCTCAGCTCGGCTCGTTTACACTCCTAATTCTACATATATTAACTGAGACCTTATTCGTTGGGTTTTTCTGATATTAATCCTAAGTATTTACCATTTTACATTTAATAATATTTAATTCATTAATACAAATTTAAAAAAATATATATTTTTTTATTATTATATATTAATATTTATTAAGTTTTTTTTATATAAAATAATCGCCTTCTCAAAACCAATTAATATTTTAAACTAAAAACAAGTTCTGATAAACTAAAAACAGTTCTAATAAAGTTTAATATTTACTTGTGGCCACGTTTTTCTTCTTTCTAAAATAGGTAAAAAAAAGTTTAATATTTTTATATTAAAAGCACGTTTTTTTTTTTATCATTTTAAAATGAAATCCTTATTAAGATTCTGACCAAACAAAAAAGAGCCACATTAATTATATATCTATATAATATTACATTTTTCCAATTTCTTTATCGTTATATAACATTTTTTTTAACTTTTTTTTTTTTAGGAAAAGGCTTATTTGAAATCCTTATTAAGATTCTGACCAAACAAAAAAAGCAACATTAGTTATATATCTATATAATATTACATTTCTTCCAATTTTTCACCATATATAACTTTTTCTTTTTTCTTTTTTTTATTATTATAGGAAAACGGTTTATTTGCACCATATATAACTTGTTTTGATCCATCACTAATATTAGTTGTGAACATTAAGGTTTTTTCTCTCTCTCTCTCAGGTATTATAGATCATATATATGATGCCTACATATTGTGGACTTCAGAATCATGCCAAAGAGGTAGGACTCAATTTTCATAGAGGATTAATTAATTTCTCACATTTAATTTGCAAGAAAATTATCTCAATGTAGATCACATATATTGTATTATTTACAAATTAATTTTGAATATGCACTTCCTCTTTTGAATAAATTGGAATTAACGTTTTCTCTGATTTAAAATGGTAAAGGAAATAGACAAGTTATGTCTTATGCAATCATGCCATCCCTCTGCTTCTTCATTCAATGAAATCCCAGTTATAGATCTCTCCAGCCCTGATGCAAAAGACTTAATTGTGAAGGCTTGTGAAAACTATGGGTTCTTCAAGCTCATTAACCATGGAATGTCAATGGAGAATGTGATGATATTGGAAAATGAAGCTATCAGCTTCTTCAACCTTCCCCAACTTGAGAAAGATAAAGCATCTTCTTTTGGATATGGAAATAAGAAGATTGGTAATAATGGTGACATGGGTTGGGTTGAGTATCTCCTCTTTAGTTGTGCTTCCATTAATGATCATCATCTTCAAGCATCCTCACTCATCTCCAAAGAAAATCAGGAAATTTTCAGGTTATTTAAATTTTTTTTATATCCATTTTCATTACAATAAAGTGTATATAGAAAGAAATTCAATGTTTAGTGGTAATGTTAAAATGCGGTGTTAACTATAAGAAATGGCATATCGATTGATTCAAAATCTAACTAGGATAAAGAAAAATTCAAATTATACCATTGGCATTGTGTTGATTATGATTTGTGGCATGTCGCATATTTTGACATCTAGGCCCAACACGACATGAATATCTTGCTAAAACGTGTTTTCGTTTGTGAAACTCATTGTGCTGACTCACCATGATTCATTATAAAAGTCAAATAATATTTTTGTATAGGAAGTTTTTGATGTTGATCATTGTTTTATATTCTCATTATTGTTATTCAAATGGTTAATTTTGATATATTTTGAGTGTGAATGGTAACACTTTGGAAGACTCTTTTTATTACAATATGTATTGTTTAAAAAAATTGTATCTTTTTTAATTTTGTGACATGGGCAGACATTGTTTTTTATTAAATGTGTAAAACAATTCATATCACAACTTGGTATGTTTTGATTTATTGGCCTAATGTTAATATTTACTTAGAATAAAAAGTTTCAAATGAATGAAATTGGATCTTTACAGGACTGAATTGGATGAGTATATATCATCATCAAAAGAAGTGTGCTGTCATGTTTTGAATACAATAGCAGAAGGGCTGAAGATTGATCCAACAAATTCAATATCAGAGTTTATTAAGGAAAAAGGAAGTGATACCATTTTCAGAATTAACCATTACCCTCCATCTTCAGAGCTCATCAATGGCAAAAACGTGGTGGGATTTGGAGAACACACAGACCCACAAATCATATCCCTCTTGAGATCAAACAACATAACAGGTCTAGAAATCTGCCTAAAAAATGGTGATTGGGTCTCCATCAATCCAGATCCCAACTCTCTGTTTGTCGCAGTTGGTGACTGTTTGGAGGTATATATGTTTTAATAACAATAAGATTTCAAAATTTATTTGGATTGTAACTGATTTTTTTTTTTATCAAAATTTATTGTCTTGATTTAATAAGGTGATGAGCAATGGAAGATTCAAGAGTGTGAAGCATAGAGTAACAGCTAACAGTGAGAGTTCAAGAATTTCAATGATTTATTTTGCAGGTCCATCAATGGGTAAAACAATAGAACCATTGGCCTCATTATTGGCATCAGAAAGGAGTCTCTATAAACACTTTATTTGGAGTGACTATAAGAAATCTGCTTTCTCTTTAAGGTTGAATGAGAATAGGCTTTTATCATTCAAAATTATATGAATAACATTGATGAGGTTCAATTTCAACTATGGAGGATCATGTTTTTGTTGTTTCTTTTGAGAATGTTTGGTTGGTTATGAATAAATGACTCAATTTCATATATATTGAATTGATTGTGAAGAAGTTATAATCATTAGTCAAGAAAAGAAATTGAGAAGATTGTATTTTGATGAAAAAGAAATAGAGAGCATTGATGTCTTACTCTATTCTTGAATTACTATTGAGTAGAGTAATTGAAGCTATTAAGCTCAAGAATATCCTATATATACATATGAATATGAACGGCAAGAACTAATAACATATAATTAAGGAAACTGAAAAAGGAAATAAATGAAATTGAAAAACAGAAAGAAATTGGTCAAATGACTTAATTACAAATAACGTGACTTTGACTTTTTAATATTTCCGCAAGCAAAATGACAAAACACGTAATGCGAGATTGTTTTGAAGAAGTACGAATCTATGTGATGAAACCTTTTGTGAGAGTATTTGCAATTTGGTCATCAGTGATAATATATTTGATGTGAAACAGTTTCTTAGTCACTCATTCACAAACAAAATAAAAATCAATGTTTATGTGTTTTGTGAGCATAAAAACTAGATTAACAAATAAAAGCAGCACTTATATCGCACATTATATAGTAAGAGAAGCTCGTAAATTAACTTTCAATTCCTTAAATAATGACTGAAGTCAATATAATTGTGTCGTTGCATGAGTAGGTGCACGATATTCAGACTCAGGACTAGATCGATACACTACTTGTTGTTTCTTTGAATTCCAAAAATAAGATAATTTATGAAAAAATGCAATAATTGGTTATTGATCTTCGGTCACCTAGACAACCGGCCCAATCTAAATCAGAGTAAGCTATAAAGTTTAAATTTGGAGTGCATCGTATCAGGATCGGTCTTGGGGTAAGACAACTTATGCAGTTGCATTGGGCCCCCACCTTTATATGCCCCAAATTATTTAATAATTAATAGTATTATTAATTATATATATATATTATATTATTAATCTTATTTTTTTCTCCTTTCATATTAAATATATATATATATATATATAACTTTTTATTTTATCTACTTTTTAATCTCTTCTTTCCATATTTTATATCTAATTTTATATTATTAAAATTTTATAAAAATAAAAAAATAATTATTTACTATTTTAGGTGTCACAAAATTTAAATTTGCATTGGCTCTCAATTCTCAAGGCCGGCCCTGATCGTATGCATAACCCATGATTGAGAGTTTTAAGTATCACATTATACGTATGACAACTATCCAATGAGATGTGGTAAGAGTTTGCATAACCTGAGATGTGGTACGAGTTTCCATAAATTGACACGCTCTATTGACTACAGATGTTAAATCAGGACAAGTGAGTGTCAAGTATTGAAAAGTTTCAACAATACTTCTGTAAATTGTAGAATCATGAAGAGAATCATCGTTATTTCGAGAAAGAGAGGAACCTGAAGTGATATGAGAGTGTAGTAGGCCTTAAGCATATCAGCACGTGTAAGGATATCATGAATGTACTTTGTTTATTGCACTTTTTTATTTTATTTTATATAAGAGGAGGTAAGTAAGGAGATGAAAATGAGTCCTTCTATGGGCCCCTCATTCTCAATGCAAGCTAGCTCTTACTTGTGTTTAGTGAGGAGGCAGACTAACATAGAGGTGAATATAGCTCTGGTTGTTCTTTCTTCCTTAGGCAGGCCTGCCTTGTTGTGATAGTCCGGAGTGATAGAACACAAGGAAAGTAGTAGTTGGACGAGGTGCTTACTTTGTGGAAATTGAAAGAAAGTCTTTGAACACTATGAAATAGAAAAAGTCAGGAATGTGACAAGGTCCTATCCTAAGCTTAAAGTTGAGCTAGACCCGTAACTTACTTTAAAATGATTTAGAGTAGAGAGTTGCAAACCAGTCTTTTGATTCCCTTGGTTCTAGGCAGTCTATCACACTATAGTCTAGGATTTACATTTATCCTTTAGGTTGACACTTCTCTAGAACGATTTGGCACATCTTCGATTTCCTGGTATTCAAGAAGTTAGGCTTGGTTTTCATATAGAAATAATCCTGAGGTAATTTGTGTTGCTTCTATACCTAGAAAATATTCTATCTAACCAAGATCTTTGATTGTCAATGTTTCACCTAGACGTTTAATTTTTATAGAGATGAAATAGAGGGTTACCTGTGAAGACAATATCATTGATATAGACGAGGGTGTATGAAATATTGTCACTGGAGTGAAATATGAACAAAGAAGTCTGACTTGGCTTTGATGAAACCCTTAAAGAATAATGTAGCTTGAAATGTAGCATACCAAGTTCGAGGTGCCTATTTGAGGAGATAATTTGTTTTGTGAAGATGACATACATTATCAGGAAATTCTTGATTGATAAAGTCTAGAGATTGTGTCATGTAAACTTTTTCATAAAGTATACCACGTAAGATTATTTTTTTAAGAATTAAAGGAGAACTAACATGACACCCCACAACCAAGACCCCTCGCTTAAATTTAAAGAATTTTCAGATGGAATCAAACTCGTGATATTTTAGTCTCTTAAGTCGACTTTTACCATTGGACTAACTCACATACAATTGATGAAACAGTCACTCACGAGTGTCTGCAAAGTTAAAATAGTGTGAATCGTTGTTGGTTTGACAACTAGACTAAATGTTTCTACATAATAAATACTAAGTTGTTGATGAAAGCCTTTAGAAACAAGATGAGCTTTGTGTTGTTCAATAGAACCATCCGTTTTATGTTTGATTTTGAAACCCCATTTGCACTCGATAATATTTTATTATGACGATTGATGAAAAAGTGACCATGTCTCATTTCGAATAAGTACATTGAATTTTGAAGCCATTGTAGAACGATGTGCCGTATCTTTATAAGTTGTAGTGTAACATGTTGTTTCAAAAGCAGAAGTAGTAGTAAAATGAGTAGTGAGTGTTGGGAAAACTGACAGAAAGAAAAGAAGAAACGTAAGAAAGAAACTACTAACATAATTTGATAACGGAGTTTGGCCAAATATTTCCTACGTCTCCGAACACTAATGCTATCAATTATAAGGAAGAAAGATACAAGTATTTGGTGCAATAAACCAAAGGGAGGGGAAAGTTTCTTTTATAGACTAAGAAACTTCCCCCACTCTCATCATCTTCGGATGTGAGATTCTATTCTAATTATGAAGAAAGTTTCTTTTATATACTAAGAAACTTTTCTCTCTCCCATCGTCTTCTAACGTGGGATTCTAATTGTTCCCAAAACAACAAATCTTTACCTTGGCACAATATCAATACAAATCTTCAATATTAAAAAAATAGTTCTTAAGTGCTTCCAATTGGCGCGTTTCAGCGCCGACTCAAACGCGGAAGATGTTAACCAAATCTAAACAATGTTTAGATTTATTTTTTCTTATATCTTTATCTCGAACTCTTTACCCAATTGATCCTTCAATTTGTCAATTTCATATTGGCTCTTTGATGCTATCAAATATCATCAACGTACAAAAGTAGATAGATATAAGACTCGTCTTACAGTTTGCGTAAATACACATAAAATTTTAATATGTTTCTTGTGTACTTGTGCTCCATCATAAATTTGTCAAGTCGTTTGTACCATTGTATTGGAGATTGCTTCGACCCGTACAATGATTTGTTCAATTTGCAAACCCTATTTTCTTTATCAGCAACTTTGAATCCATCTGGTTCAAAAATGTAGATTTCTTCGTTGAAATGACCATGTAGGATTGCGGTCTTCACATCTAGTTGAGCTAGTTCCAAATTCATTTACGCTAACAAGGCCAACAAAATTATAATGGAAGAGTGTTTAACAACAGGAGAAAGTACCTCATTATAATAAACTTCTTCTTTCTGAACGTAGTCTTTAGCTACCAATTTTTCCTTGTAGCAAACATCAATTTTTTTGGGAAATCCTTCTTTCTTAGCAAAAATCTATTTACAACCAATAACCTTCCCTTTTGATAGATGCGTCAATTTGCATGTCTCATTCTTCTGAAGAGATTGCATCTCATCTTCCGTAACACCTTTCTTTTTTCTATTTTCAGTACTTCGACAGACATCTAAAAAAGTGAATGGAACATCATCTATGACTAAAAGTGCATACACCATGTTAACAAAATGACCTGGTTTTTGAATAACTTGTCTTGGTATTTTCACAAGAATTGATTCACATTGTTTTGAAGGTTCTTGGGTTGGAGCCTCTTCCTCATTTGACTCTTCGTTTATCGTCGGAGAGTCACTTATAGTTGAGATTATCTTTATCTGCTCAAACTCCACCTGTTGCAGATTACAATCAATCTTGTCCGGTGTTACCTTATTCAACATTGAATAATCATCAAAAGTAACATCTCTATTGATAATGGTTTTCTTTGCTTACAAATAACAGAGGCGGTATCCTTTAACTCCAGTAGTAAATCTCATAAAAGAGTTTTCTTTCCTCGTGGATCTAACTTTGATTTAACTACGTGATAATATGTTGTAGAACCAAAAATATGAAAAGAATCATACTCAGTTACAAGTTTTCTAGACCATACCTCTAATGGAGTCTTGCCACCAAGTGCAGATGATGGTAGTTGAGCGCATGAAATAACTTATGCCCAAAATTTCCTGTCTAACCCAACATTAGACAATATACAACGAACTTTCTCCATCAATGTCTTGTTCATACATTCCGATACTCCATTCCGTTGTGGTGTTTTTATAACTATGAAGTGTTGAATTATGCCACACTCTTGGCATAACTTCTGGAAAGAATCATTCTTGTATTCTCCACCGATATCAGTCCGAAGAATTTTGATCTTTCTTTCTGTCACGTTTTCAACTTGAGTTTTCCATTTAAGAAAAATCTCAAACACTTCATCTTTGTTCTTCATAGTAAACACCATACTCTTCTGGAAAAATCATCAACAAAAGTAACAAAATAATATTTACCTCCAAGAGATGGAGTCTTGGCAGGTCCCCATACATCTGAGTTCACATAGTCTAAAATACCCTTGGTGTTATGGATAAAAATGCTAAATTTTACTTGACTTTATTTTCCAGAAAACAATGTTCACAAAAATCTAATTTGCAAACTTTTGTATTTTTAAGCAATCCTTGCTTAACAAGAGTTTGCATAAATTTCTCACCAGCATGTCCCAATTGCATATGGCATAGCTTTGTTGCCTCTGATTCCTTACTACTCCTGAAAGTTTATACCATTATTGTTCCATTATCTGTACTACCTTGATAGTAATACAAATTATTACTTTTCCTTATGGCTTTCAATATCAGAGATTACCTTAAGAATTCCATTTTCACATGTAGGCCTTTTGACTCCAAGGCCCCCAAGGAAATGATATTCTTTTTCATATTCGATATGTACCGAACATTTTTGATAATTCTTGTAGATCCGTCATCATTTCTCAGCTTGATTAAACATATCCCTTTTATTTTACATGTATTAGCATCTCTCATTTAATAACTCCGCCATCTAATTCTTTAAAGTCAAAGAACCACTTTCGAATAATGTCATATGATAAGTGCAGGATGAGTCAAATATCCACGTGTTAGGATGTGATGTTGTCTGTGACATCGACAAAGAGAATTCTGAATCCACATCATCTCTATTTTCTGAAACATTTGCATCTTCAGAATATTTCTCTTTCTTTTTTTAACTTTGGGCAGTTAATCTTCCAATCTCCCTTCTCACAACAGAAAACACATTCATCTTTGGCAACTCTGCTTTTGGATCTTCCTCCTCCCCCTTTTGATTTGTTTTGCTGATGGCCCTGACCACCAATACTTTATTTGTTATAACTATTTTGTTTTTCCTCTTATCTTGCTTTCTCAATTAATGATTATATAAAGTAGAACTTACAACATCAAGAGATACTTTTCCCTTACCATGAAGTAACGTTGTTTCTAAATATTCAAATTCATCAGGACGAGACGATAAAAACATCAATGTCAGATCTTCATCTTCAAATTTTACATCAAGATTTAATTGATCTGCTACTAATTGATTAAACTTAGTGATGTGTTCACGCATGGTAGTACATGACTGGTAATCAAACCGGAACAACTACTTTTTCATTAAGAGCTTATTCTGACCACTTTTTTTTAGAAATTTGTCCTCCAATGCTTTCCATTATGTGTAGAAGTTTTGTTTTTCACGACATACTTCTACTCTCTAGAGAGTCACGATAAAATTGTTCTGCACGCCAACCGATTCATGATACTTCATTCTTTTTTTTCTATACCATCTGACTTTCCGACCTCAATAGCAACATCTATACCCTGCTGAAAAAGACAATCTATAACCTCACATTGCGACATGCCGAAATATCCAGTTCCATCAAATACTTCTACCGCAAACTTCAAATTCGACATCGGGGTCCTTGTCCAGGATGACGAAGGAGTTGATGCCCATTTTGAAGACTCAGTCGCCATGCCACGGACGAACCTTCGGCTCTGATACCACTTGTTAGGAAAAACTAACAGAAACAAAAGAAGAAATGAAGAAACAACACACTAACAAAATTTTATAACGAAGTTCGGCCAAATGTTGCATATGTCTCCGAGCACTAAGGCTATCAATGAATAAGGAAGAAATATACAAGTATTGGGTGCAATAAACCAAATGGAGGAGAGTTTCTTTTATAGACTAAGAAGCTTCCCTCACTCCCATTATCTTCCGATGGGTGGGATTCTAATTGTGTCAAAAACAACCATGAGAACATTATATCGAGATCGAGCACGAGTGACCATAGATTGAGTTGAACATTGAGGTGCTTGTTATAATGGTGATGTGTTAACAACATTTGTCATAGGCTCAACATACATCAGTTTGTAACTCAACAAAGTTTGGCATTATTGTTGGTGTAGTAGTCACATTTTGTGTTAATTTTGGCGTTGATAATGAAAGTGACATGTCGATGACCTGTTGGAATATGTAAATATTTGTATCTTTTGTGAAATGAGCTATAACCAAGAAACATACATTGAATCGATCTGAAATGTAGTTTGTGTTGATTATATGGTCGTATAATAGGGTAAAATGCACAACCAAACATTTTTAGTGAGTTATCGTCAGGTATTTTATTAAATAAAATTTTGAACGACGATTTGCACTATAAAACTGGTATTGGTAGTATGTTGATCAAATATGTGACGGTAAGAAAAGGTATCAACCCATTATGTGTGAGATAATTTCGAGTGAGCAAGTAGAGTTAGACTTGTTTCAATTAGATAACGAATTATCCTTTGAACAATGCCATTTTTCTCACTAGTACGTGGGAAAGAGAGACAATGTTGTATGTTAGAAAGACATATAATTGACTTAAGTTTATAATATTTTCCTTCAATTTTTTTTATTAAATTGTTTTTCAACTAAATTCTTAAATTTAGTAAAAATATATTCAAAACGTCTGATTTTTGTGTGAGTGGATATAACCACATGAATTGACTATAATCATCGACAAACAAAACAAAGTACGATAATCATCAAAAGAGGCAACTGGGGCGGGGCCCAAACATCATTGTGTATCAAATCAAGAGGAGCAAATATTCGTGAATAAGAAACCGAAAATGAAAGTTGGTGAGTTTTTCAATGTTACACAATTCACAAACGATATTTTTTTATCCAATACATGTAGTTTAAAACGAGAAATAATGAAGGATGTTGTTGAAGTAGGATGACCCAAACGATGATGACATGTATTAACATCAGAGCGTATCACAATAAGAGCATTGTGATGTCTTATACTATTAGGTAAATTTTCAAGGCAATATATACCTCATTTAAGTGATCCCCTTAAATGATTAACTATATTATTAATTAATATTAAGTGATTTTGTAATGAATGTCAAATCAATTTTTTTTTTCCATAAAACAAATGATAATACAAAATGTAACGACATAAAACATAAAAAAGTTAATCACCCGATAAAGCCCTCGATAAAATCATTAAATGAATATTACGGAGAGCTCAATAGGAATTGCTCTCGGTAATAAGAAATATTTCCGAGGGCGAATGAATGCTATCGGTAACAATCAAATTATCACCGAATGCGGAAGAAATCTCTCAACGAAAATAATTTTACCAAGAGCGTAGAATTCTCTCGGAGACAGCTCTCGGTAATTGAGCAATTTTTACTAGTATTTTTAGTTTATTTTGTCATTACTTGGTGAATTAGGGTAACAAGAAGATGAGAAGGTAAAAGTTGTTTGTTTATTATTTAGGAATGTTAATAAAAATAAATGGTGAAGATATATTAATTTAAAAAAAATGAATTATGGTTAATGCCTCTAAAAATGTTTACAAGGTTGTTTGGAATTATTTTGAATTGTGAATAAAAATAAATGTATAATATATATTAATTTTAAAAAAATTACATATCAATCACACGTGTTATCTCATTTAACAGAAAACTTAACAGATTTAAATATTTTTGTTAACCAATAACATAATGAATATTAAACTCAACTAACTATTATGATATGAACTAACAAAATTTAGTTATCTGATATATTTGATGATAAAATTGACATTCACCCCTTCTTTAATAAGTCATAATAAAATTGCATATTCAAAATACCTTATTTTTCAAATTTATTTTTGAGTAAAATTAAAAAATCTCATTTAGTATCCCAAATGTGAAAAATTAATTATTAGTTGATTTTTTGTGGAACACCTTAAATTGACTTCCCCTAATCATTTATTTTCAACCACATATAGTAATGAAAAAAAAAAATAATTGTACTAAAATGAACTTATGCCTCAAAAATTTTAAAAATAAAATTGAATTGAATGTGCTCTAAAAGGGTAACCATGTCTTTAAACAAATCAACAAGTGTTTCCCACATAACTTTTGACTATTTCCTTTTTTTTTTCCAATCGCATGCTCCACCAAAATTTCAAATAATTTCATTAAATTTTATATTTTTTTATTATGAAACTTTATTGAGCCTTGAATGTGACAACTATCACCCACTAACAAAAAGAAAAAACAAAACAAAAAACAAAAGTAAATTCGTGTCCAAATCTAAGCATTTCCATTACATGCATGATAACACGTGACACCTCCCATCTAATCACTTGTACACTTGTATCAAATTCATCCCCTATTTTAGCTTCACTCCATACTCCTTTCTTTCTATCAAATTCTCTCCTTCCCCATTTCCAAATTCTCACCAAAGACCACCGCCTAAGATGGAGCAGCAGCCACGATCAACCAAAGTGGTTAAGGTTGCAACCGCAGCCACTGCAGGTAAAAGAAATTAAGACGTTTTAAGTGAGAATCGATGAGTTAGTAACCAATATTATCTCATAAAGTCTTATATACTAATCTTGTGAAATAATAATCAGGTGGGTCTTTCATGGTCCTATCTGGCTTGACACTGGCCGGGACAGTTGTGGCTTTGGCATTAGCAACACCTCTGATGGTTCTATTCAGTCCGGTTCTAGTTCCAGCGACCATAACTCTTTTCTTGATAATGGTTGGGTTTATGAGTGCTGGTGGATTTGGGGTGGCGGCACTGGGAGTGCTTGCATGGATGGTTAGATATCTGACTGGGAAGAATTTGATTGGAGCTGGACCATTTGATCAGGCTCGAACCAGGCTGGCTAGTAAGGTTCGTGAGATGAAGGAAAAGGCAGAGCAGTATACCACTGGATCATAGATTTGTCATTCAATTAATGCATGCACAAGACAAGAAGGATCGATCTAAGTAAGAATTAAGAATTAAGAATCATGTGTCTAAGTAAGAATTAAGAATCATGTGTTAACATGATCATGAATTATTAATTAATTCATCCTAGTATGTTTATTTGTGTTTGTGGTTTGTTGTGTTTGATTTCTGAATGGTTTATGAATTTGGAAGAATGTGAGCACTATTTTACTTATATTATATAAGCTCTTTGTAATTTTCTTTTCTTATAGAAATAATGTTGCAGAAATTCAGGATATTAGACATTTCAGTTTAGTTGGAGTACAATGATGAAAAAACAGAAAAACTTATCTGCATTCCATCGAAGAGTTGAAGTGCTAGAGTGAAAAAACAGAGTGATTCAACTCATCAAGATACTAAAAAAGTATGTAAAATAAATTAATAATGCTAAGAAGTAAGAAAAATGTAGTAGGATTCAAGACTTGTATTACATTTAATGCATAATCATCAAATTAATTTGTTCACTATACCATAAATTATGGAGAGTTATTATTGGAGATTGGATTGATCCAGTTGCTGGAATTTGCAACTAAGGGCTGCTGGGGTGGAAGACCTCATTTTCTTGTTCTGAATTATTCCATCACATTTTTTTCTCTCAACTCTTTAGAACTTGTTTTATTGATTTGGGGTTATTTTCATTAAATCAATTTATTTTTTAGACTACTAAGCTTGTTTAGGTAAATATTTATGTAGATTATTTGTGGATAAATTAGGGTATAATAATTGTGTTGACCATTTTATTTAATTAAATTATTTAACCATATTCTAAACAATTCCTTGAGTTACCTAGCTAGTGTTCATATCCCACATTGCCCAAATAACCTAAGTTTCTGCACTATATAATTTTTAAATTGTGTTTTCCAACTAAATGTAGCAGGCTTGCTGTTTGTTTCAGATATGCAAGTTTATCTGTAGATAAATTATGGTGTAATAATAATTAAATTTACCATACTCCAGACAAGCCTTTTAAGTTACTTGTTTTTATTTAAGTTTATTTAATCCTTTGTAAATACAAAAACAACTATTGATGTCATTTTCTGATGTAGATTGGGCTGCTTCTTTAGTTCAAATAATCAAATAACAAATAAGTATTGTCCATAATCAGACCATTATGATTCTACACTAATACATTTCTACATTACTCTAAATTATATGAAAAAAATATAATATTTTGAATTAAGCAAAACCCAATGGTGTTGAAATAATAATAACAGAAAAAATGCTAGTAGTAGTATGTCTTATAATAATAATAATGGCCCTTAGAGAGAAACCAAAGAATGCAATCAACTAATTAGAGCAACAACCACCTTTCTGGTTTACTGGTTGCCCGCGAATCTGCACAGTTGGTAGTTTCGCATTCGCAGACGGTTGAGTTGCCATCCTACACAAAATATTAAACGATTCTCTCAGTTTATTTCCATGTCAAAAAAAGCAGTAAGTTGATCAAATTAAATATATACCTGTTCTTTATGTCAGCAGCCATAGCCATGAATGCCTGTTCGACATTAGTTGCATCTTTCGCACTTGCTTCCATGAATGGAATGCCAATTTCATCTGCAAATGCCTTTATGGACAGAAAAAGAAGTGATCAAAATCACTAATGGTGAGAACAGAGATGGTATATGCATACATATAGAAGATGGAATCAATTACCTTGGCAGTGTCATAAGACACAGCTCTATTATCAGTAAGATCACATTTGTTGCCAACGAGGAGTTTGTTTACATTCTCACTTGCATAGCGATCTATTTCGCTCAGCCATTGCTTGACATTATTGAAACTATCCTGATCAGTGATGTCGTAAACTATCTGTGCCACAAACAACAATAATACAACTCAAACATGAATCATATATGTCTTTATTTGGAAACACTTTTGTATCTTGATTTGGTAACATTTGGTATGAAGGGTGCGGTAGGCTGGGATATATAGGAATCGTGCCAACTTCAAACATCAAACATCTCGTACATTACTATGAAATCTGGACAGTTTCTAAATCTTCCACACAATTCTCTTTAGAACTCGCTACCGGCTAATGGGCATAAGTAAACAAACAAAAAAATAAATATTCAGTTTCACTTTTTACTTTGAAGATTTTCAATGTGATTGTGATAGTAACAAATACCATTTCAAAATAGCAGATTTTAGATTTCTCTTTTAAGATTTTCATCCATCTATCATACCCTAAAAAACTATATGTTCATTCCTTCTCTTCCTTTCCCTTGGCTAAAATTCTCAACAAGTCAAAAAACTTACTATAATGCCATGTGCTCCACGGTAGTAACTACTGGTAATTGTCCTGAAGCGTTCCTGACCAGCAGTGTCCCACTACAAAAAAGGGGGATTATGAGATAAAAAATGACACAGGTGTTCCTGAATGACAAAGAGAAGTTTTTTAATGATGAAGATGAAGTCCTATATGAAACAATCAGTGACTATTGCATGATATTATTGACTAAAATCGTCCCCTTACACCTTACACGACTAAATCTTCATAATAGGAGAACAATTTAGCATTGAAAAAAGATTTGATCATATTGCATAAGAGATTTCCTGAGAAAGTATTAGTACAGATATTTGAACAGATCAAGAATAAAGATAAAACCAGAAAATAAATATTTTATTGTTTGCAGTTATCCAAAATCAACAAAAAGATGGCATTCTAATAAAGGAAGTTTGGGTAAAAATAAAGATCTTACAATTTGAAGTTTAATTGTTTTCCCATCCTGCTCAACTGTTCGTATTTTCTACAAAAAGAAAAGATTAAAGATCATCCATGTTCTTCTCTGTTCCATATATATCAAACCCACAAAATAATAAATGCTTACAAAATCAACACCAATTGTGCTGATGTAACTGTCAAGATATGAGTCATCCTGCAATACAGAGATGATTTGAGTATGCAAATAAACAATGGATTACTTGTTACAGAACCAATGTAGATATTTCAATCCCTCTGTTTTAATATAAAATTGAGTCTGGAACCAGTAATTGTACATAAAAGTGGAGCTTATTTCCATCAAGAAAAGGAATTATCAATAATGTGTACAACACACTTAACTGCAAATCTCAAAAGAAGACATGATTTTCCAACTCCAGAATCTCCAATCAGCAAAAGCTTGAACAAATAATCACTGCATAAACAATATAATGGATTATAACAATATATTTTGAAGGCCAGAAATACAAACAAACAAACAAAAAGTGTGATTATTGCATACACATGGCCATTTCGTGGTCAAATAATAAGATAAAAATTATGTATATTCTGACTTCTAAGCATTTCAAAAATTGAAGGATCAAGAAATGAGACCAAAAATAGGAAGAAGCTAGCTATATATAATAGGAAGAAGTTGATATAATAGAAAGGATAATCGGAATTCGGAACCTAATAAGAAGATTATGAATGAAAATTCACAAATGAAAATTCAAAAGCAATCAATAATATGCGGTTAGCTAGATCTGGGTAAGCCAAATATAAGAAGAAAACACAAGCAACATGAAAGCAGATCTAGATTGAGGATCTCAGTATTGCAATGCAAAAAAGAAACGTACTATTCTGGATTCATAACTGGTATGGAATCGTGATGACGACGATCTGCGGACCTGAATCAGCTTGTTCTAGACGGTCGCCGGATTGAATTGAGGAGAGAAAAATGAAAGGAAATGTAAGAAAGTTTCCTTGAGAAGGATTTGAAGCAGAGTTAACGGAATGAAGGCGATTACTTAGGAAATTGGCATCACCATATGATATATGTACGTATTACCGACATCTTTCAATTATTTTTAATTTGTAAAAGTTTTAATTTATTACACCTTCATTTTATTTTTATTTTGGAAATTTGACGAAATGATATTAAAAATAGTCTTAAATGGGTGGGGTGACCGGCGCATAAATTAAATTGCGTAAATGATCACTTTAAATTATTTTGATGAAATTATCCCGTCTCACGCGAAGGGCAGGATCGTCATGCGAAAAGGCAGGATCGTCATGCGAAGGGGCAGGATCATCACTCGAAGGGCGGATCGTCACGCGAATGGCACAATCATTCTGGACTATTCACATGCCTTCCCTTCGCGTGACGATCATCCCCTTCGCGTTACGCCAAGAGGGTATTTTCGTCAAAAAATTCAAGTGGTCACCTGCGCATTTAACCCATATTTTAGGGTCATTTTGTCAAAATTCCCTTTTATTTTGTATGTTATTTGCTTTATTTTATTTTGTTTTTTATATATATATATATATATATATATATATATATATATATATATATATATATATATATATATATATATATATATATATATATATATATATATAAAATGATGCTTAATTTTGAAAGTGTTCGGATTGCGAAGTCGAGAGTTGTGGTTAATTTATATATATATATATATATATATATATATATATATATATATATATATATATATATATATATATATATATATATATATATATATATATATATATATATATATATAAGTAATGAATTTTTGGGTCGGATTTTGGGTTCGAACTCAAAACCTAACAAAAACAAGTATAACTTTTTAACCAACTAGACTAATAACCCTTTATATTTTAAATTCAACACCAAAGTTCATGAACGCGAGAAGTTGTAACAATATATTTTTATCCTGCATCGCACGCGGATTTTCTTAGTTTTTTTAATGTTTGTATGTTGTTTTTTATCTTAATATTTGTATTTTGGTTTAATTTTACAATAACTTTTCTAACATACATTAAATTAAAAAGAAAATATTAACTAAGATATATGTCTAGTTATTTCTTAAAGTCTTACTATTTAAAAGAGAAAGTTAATAAGTTTGATTTTGTGTTAAAATCTTAAATAGTTACACTTTTACATTTTATAATTACTTATAATAAAATTTTACCATTTTACATTAAAAAGAGCAAATTTATATATATAATTTTTTTATTTAATTAAATAAATTAATTTTATAAATATAATTTTTTAAATGTGTACCTTACTTATTATTATTTTTTAATTAATTTTATATTTAAAATATATATGTGTTTTTTTAAATTATAAATTTATAAAATGCTTAATTATATATAAAATAATAATAATAATAATATATAAGTAATAGTTTTTAAATTAAACTTTTTAACTTTAGAGTTTAGTAAACTCTTGATTTTGATTACCTAATGAATATTAGATATTAAATATATTTATGCAAATTATTTATAAGATATTATAAAACATAAAATTTAGGAAAAATGTACACTTAAACGTATATATTTGTACAACTAGTTCACTTAGACATATGTCATTTAAACATACATACTATCAAAAATTGGCTCATTTAACATTTTTTAGTAAACCATAGTTCTTTTATTTTTGAATTTATATATTTATTAATTAAATATTAATATATTTTCTCTCTCCTTCTTTTTCATTAATAAATGAACTCTCCATTTTATTTTTTTTCTTAAATTTATTATTATTTCTATATGAGTATTTATTATTAATTATTTTAATTTTATTTTTATATATATGAACATTCATTATTAATTATTTTAATTTTATATTTTTTTATGTTTTCTTTTTATAGTAACATTTATTATTAATTATTTTAAAATTGTTTGGTCTCAATGAATGAATATAACAATGACTTATTATTTCAACAATAAAAATTCTTCAATATAACACAAAAATAAATAAATTAAGAATTAAGAATTAAATAATAATAACAAGTCATTCAATAAACACCAAAAGAGTAATAATCATATTAGACAAAATAATATTCTTACGAATAAAAATTAAATAAAAAATTATTAATTTTATTTTTGTTCATATTAAAATAATAAGAAATAAATTCTTCAAAAAAATATTAGAGTAAAACATAAAATTCATAAATAAGTTGCTAATTTTTTTTTTTAAAATGAGAATTTAAAATTATGAAAAATAAAAAATAATAAAAAAAAGAAAAATTAAATAAAAAAAGAAACTAATATAAAAATAATAAATAATTTAAAAATAAAATAAATTACCTGTTTTAATTAATGAAAAAAATGAAAGAGAAAATATATTAATATTTAATAAATAAATATATAAATTTAAAAATAAAAATTAACTATAGTTACTCAAAGAGGCTAAATGAACCATTTTTGATAGTATGTAAGTTTAAATGATCATTTATTAGTACATACGTCTAAGTGAGCTAGTTATACAAGTATATACGTCTAAATATGTTTTTTTTTAAAATTTATTTATTTCATAATATTCAAACAAATCTAACTATATGAGAGGCAACTAGTTATTTTTGGATAAAACTAAAATAGGTATAGATATAATGTTTCATACATATTTAACTAAATTTAAAATATTTCTATGTATAGATATAGATGATCTTATTTTAATTTTTTTTATATATATTTAAAATTACTCCTAATACATTATTTTTTTTTTAAAATTTATATCTTAAATATTTAAAATTATTTAAATTGTTATAAATCTGTTAATTCGTGTTGAAAATAGAAACAAATTTCTCTTATACGTGGTTTTTTTTCTAAGTCCTACTATAATTTTTTTTTTAAACATTTGCTTTGAGATTATTTCTTCAACTTCATTCTCAAATGGCGACATATATGTTATATTTATTTTCAAACAACGATGTTACAAATTAAGGCGACAACATTGTTGTTACTCATTCGTCACCTTCATATTTAGATATTGTGTATTTGTGTTGTACCCGCCGTCAGTGCAGCCTACATGCTTCAGACCGTAACGTAAGTAACTCAGTGTTCCATACGGGGGAAATGAAAGCAGAATTCGTTCGGCCCACATGTTCAATCTTTTTTTAGCGGTTTCCCCAGAGATCTTTATCATTAATGCTACCTTCGTTTTGCTTATTCATGGAGTTGTATTTAGTACCTCGAATCAAAATGATTATCCCCCGTTAGTCAGTAATGTGGGTTGGCTTGGATTACTTAGTGTTGCGCGCCTAGGAGGGCAGCGCGCTTTGGGATGCGGAGGAGCTATTATCGCCCAGCTCCCTAACCTAATGCGGCACCGATTTCGAGGCCAAAATTACCTCTAAACAATAAAGAATATTGATATTCAAGGAGATGTTCCATAGTCATATAATTAAAATGTAAATAATATAATAGAGATTACAAAATACAAATTATGAATCAATCGGATAGACAAAACTTACATCAAAAAGACGATTATCCCCTTAATGAAAATAAATTGAAAATGAAAATAAATTGAAAGTGAAAATAAATGTAATTTGATTCGAAAACGAAATGAGCTTATAATTAGTCAAAAGAAGCTATAATCCAAATTTGATAAACACAATCTAATTGGAATAATAGTTTTAAATTAATTATCAATAAAGTTCAAATTTCGACCATAGAATAAGAATTGTCCATACTTAAGTATGTTCTTCATATTTACTATTTCAAACAAAATAAATGTATAAGGTCATATATATATATATATATATATATATATATATATATATATATATATATATATATATATATATATATATATATATATATATATATATATATATATATATATATATATATATATATATATATATATATATATATATATATATATATATATATATATATATATATATAAATATAAGGAACAATTTGTATGCATACAAATATATTTAAAACTTACTTAAATATATACAAAATATTATAATTATTACCCACAAATTTAAATCTAATTCATATTTTAAAGATTAAACATAAACATTTTAATTATTGAATATTCAAGTGATTACATACCTAAAACTATCGTGTGAAAAACATATAGACTATTATAACAGGACATTATATTAATCTTCCCGAGTTGAAAGGAGGACCTGGTCTTATTTGCAACTGAAATCCGTAATTCTTTTTTTACTTTTAAAAATATAAACTCTTTTAATTCCATAATTCTACAACTAAGTTACCTTAAAATATAAATCTTTATAGGGTCTAATTTTTAATATTTAATAGTATTATTAATTATATATTATATTATTAATTTTTTTTTCCGTATTATAATATATTAATCATTTATATGATCTTATTTTATATTATTAAAATTTAAATAAATAATTATAAAAAATTATTTAATATTTTAAGAGACACCAAAATTAAATTTGCATTGTCTCCCAATTTTTTGCGCCCCAATTATATGGACCCGCCTACTTCATTGGAATATCTTGTTTGGTTAAATAGTAACTTATATATTATTAATATTTGATGATATGTTAATTACCCCCTTAACAAAAAAATAAAATAAAATGAAATCTTCTGTTAAGCTATGAATCCCACCTGTTCCCTCACAATAAATAATATATATATATATATATATATATATATATATATATATATATATATATATATATATATATATATATATATATATATATATATATATATACTGATTTGCCTGAGGTGAAGTTGGGATCCATAGAAGGATCTCATTTGCTTAATAAAAGTAAATAATAATATCAAGTATAATGGAATAATAGTTGTGTAAATAATATTAAAAATATATTGATAAATTAATTTAACACATCTCAGTACCTAATTATTGTATCAGCTGAGACCCAAAACTTAATATAAAAGGAACAATTTCTGAAACTGACCTTAAAGTACTTGAGAGGTGTATATTTATATTTGGTTACAGAAAAAGTTACTTAATTACAAATAAATTACTTGGTTACATAAGTGTCCTGGTTTTAAAGGGGATAATTAGCTACTTAAGGGTTTACTTGGCACTAATGGAACACTTTATTCAAAAAGGTACTTAGTAATGTAGAGTTTATTGGTTTGGAAGGGTTACATGGTTACAATAGGGTTACTTGGCTCACAAGGATGACTTGGTTTCCAAAAGTTTCTTGCTTTATTTGGATCTAAAAGGGTTGTTGGGTATTTAAGGTTTATTGATTCTCTTTAAGAGTTACTTTGCTCTATTATTTGTTTATTGAAGGGTTATTTCTTAGGTTTGTCAAAACTAATGGTTTTTATAGTGATTGTGTTTTATTCCATTTTTTTATTATGATATAATATTTAATAATTTACAACAATAAAAAATAAACAATTAGCTGGAATAGCTCAGTTGGTTAGAGCGTGTGGCTGTTAACCACAAGGTCGGAGGTTCAAGCCCTCCTTCTAGCGGTTTTTTTTTTTTTACAATTTTTTCATATATTTTAATCTCAATCCTTTCAAACAATTTTTTTGTGTGTTAAATTTGTGTTTCCTCTATGGTATATATCAAGATATTCACATAGTGAATTTATCCCAAGTCATAGAAAAAATGTGTTCTTCACAATGAGAATACAAAAAAATTGAATACATTCAAGTCAATAACACTTCATTAGTGTGTAGTCAATAATGGAAGCACTTCGATTATTCAATTCGCATATATGTGCACCTTAATCGACAACTACATGTGGTCTATATGTACGAGTGTTTGTTGATTTTATCTTTGGGTATATACTAACGATCTAGATGTATTGACCAAAGGCAAAATATATATGGTAGGAGGTGACATGCAGTCTAATGAATGCATATTTTTAGTATCGATTGATTGGTAATATTTGTTGAAAAATGGTTGGTGAGATAATGTGGTAATAAGACATTTGTCGAAGTGGATCTCCAAAAGATTGATTGTATTTGCGACTAACCACAACCAAAGACATTGAAATAGTTAATGGTTTATCTCGGATTGGGACTATTAAAGAAGTTGTGTACACCATTTCAGCTGTATAAACAAGCCACTGATAGATATGTTCAAGATGGGGGGATTTGTATGGTCTGATGAGGCTGCCAAAGCTTTTCAAAATCTGAAAACAACAATAAATGACAACATTTAAGACTTAACAATTCTCATGGAATGGACATTTTATAGAAACTTAGTCAACCTTATTATTGGCTTGTGAGGTAGCTTTCATCATGATGGAATCAGGGCTATGAGAAGCCCGAGAATTTGGAGATTATGCAAATTTAAATTTTGGGGCCCTAAAATAGTAAAAAAAAAATTTAATTTTAATTAATAAAATAAAATATAAATAATTAATATATTATAATACGAGATAAAAAAGGAGATAAAAAAGTTATTTTTATAATATATATTTAATATTAAAAGAGAAGAAAGAGGAAAAAATAATATTAATAATATAATATTATTAAATATAAAAAAATGGGGGCCCTATAAAAGTTGGGGCCCTATGCAACTGCATTGGTTGCCTTACCCCAGGGCCGGCCCTGGATGGAATGTATAAATTACATGGTCTTCTCGAGACAATTTTTATAGATAGTGATCCAGTGTTCACGAGTCTAGTCTAGCTAAAAGCAACTATTGAATCATGAGTTATGTGTATCATCCACAGATCGACGGACAAGACCAGACCAAGAAGTTGAACCAATATTTAGAAACATATTTACAATATACTTTTGCATAAAAGCTCAAACTATGAAAAAAAGGTGGTACAACACTTCATACCATAGTGTGATCAAAATGACCCCTTTTAAAGTCATCTATGGTTATAAATAAAAAGTCAGTTACTAGTAGGATTAAAGATTAATACATGACTTCTAAACTGAAAGGGTCGGGTATGTTGCAACTTCTAAAAATTAATTTGAACTTGGCACAAATCTATGAAACAATTTTATCGCGAATTTATAATGGGAGACTTAATTTATCTGAAAATGTAACCGTATTGACAAGTCATAATGGTGGTCCAAAAACTTGAAAATGGTCACCCAAATATTGCGATTTTTTCATGATTATCAAAGAAATTAAATAAGCAAGGTCAAGTATAAATTGGAACTTCTAAAGGAAACCATAATTCATCACTGATAAATACGAATTCTAGTTCAATGGCATCAATCTTCGACAAAGAATTCGACCTTAAAAGACTGAATTTCTTTTATGCTTTCATTTTCAAAGTTTGGACCCGTTTCAGGGTGACAAAAGTTTCGTTACGAAAAAAAGGTTAATTATATATTTTTTTAGAAAGAAAGAAAAAAAAGGTTAATTATGTTAATTCAAATAAAAAATTACCTATAAGAAATTAATTTATAAAATAAAATAAAAACAAATAAATGAAAATCTAAATGTTAAATAATATTTTAATAATTAAAATCTTAAAGAAAAAGTTTCATATTGTAATTTTCCCCAGTAACTCGAAATATCAGTAACTATTATTGATGAAGTAAAGCAAGTGGAACAAATCAATTAAATAGTATCCATTTTTTTTTCTCTTCACCTTGATTCCTTTTACTTTATTTCCTTCACTACTTTCATTTTTTCCAGAATCCTTCTTGCTTTCTTCTAAAATTGTTTGATCTTTGACTTTAGCTTCCTTTGTTTCCTTCTTTTTCTTTTCTATTTCTTGGTTTTTCTAGTTTTTCTGCTCTTCTTCTTTATCTTTATCACATTTATTGTGTGAAAATTGTTACAGAAAGCACATATATTTTGTCTCAATTCATAAGAGATCTCCATGACATTGTGTTTTCCTTGTCTGTCAACTGTCATTTTCATTGGCAGGACACATCTAGGATGCACTTCCATGCTAATTCTAGCAAATGATAAGTGCTCTCCTCTTTCAGTTATTTGGTCCATATATAATTGTTTCTCAATTGTACTTACAAAATGACTAATTGATTCAACATTATACATGTGGGTTGTAATGTTCTAGAGCTTGAACCATATATGAGTCGTTTCCTTTGGTTTCATCTCTTCTGACCACTTTTTCAGCTTCATACAATTTGATCAAATATAAGTATGTAACTTCTCTAGGATTTCTTTCAGATTTGAGTCATTTTTGAACTGCAGAAAATAAATGTCATATATGTTTGCAAAAACTTTTTTAAGTTCATTTTCTCCCCACTATTTAATTAGAGCATCTTTGTGGTTGAGAATGATACTCTATTTTTCCTAATAAAGTTTTCAACCACCATAAACTCCCAGTCTACAATACATTTCTCATGTACTTTAGAAGGTAGTTTGAATTCAAAACTAGAGTTGAGAACTACTACATTTGTTTGGATATCCCACAAGTAGACTTTTCCTTTATAGGCATGGTCTTCAGATTTCTTTTCTGCTTTATTCTTCCATATCTCGTTGACTTTCCATGTTGAACTACACCTGATAGTGTAGGTCTTGAATTGGAGATTTTTTGTCATCTCCTTTATTGGATCAACTGATCATTTAACTATCTCTTCATATTCTGATTTCTTTAAAAAATTATAGTTCTAGAGATAATGAATATTGAGTAAGACTGTTATTTGTTGAACTTTATGTATACTGATTGTGATTTCTCCCTTCTTAGCATGCATCAAAAGTTTAGTAATTTGGTTTTAAGACCAAACATATTGACTCTTTCGTTATAATAAACCTTCCATACTCCTTCTTTGTTGCCCTGTTTTTCTGCATTCTTTTCTACAGGAATTTTTGTAAGATCTGTTGATTTAACATTACTTTCCTCCTACTTTTCTTAGATAACTTCATCAACTATTCTCTCAATCTTTTTCTGCAACATTATTAATTTCTTCTAGAATAAACTCCCTTATTTTTTAGATTTTTTTGTTCTTCTTTTTACTCATTTAAAACAGCAGAAAACTATGCAAATACAACCAAAAGAATGGGTAAATCTTGTTAATGGAGAAGAATCCCCAATTATATATTTTGCACAAGAAGTTCAAGAATAATTCCACGATTTCAAGATGAATGATTTTTTATGATGAGAGCAGAGAAACCCTAAAAGATTATCACAGTAAAAATCGCAATCGAGGGTGTATTTTTCAATATTCTAAGAGATTAGGATCAATGCTAAGTAGAAAGATCAATTGCACGATACGACGATTGCACGACACGATACAACACCAAACGACATGACACGGAACAACAAATGCACAACACGACGATTGCACATCTTGACACGACGATTGCACGACATGTAATTGCACGACGATGAGCGGCGAGTTCCGACGACGAATTCCTATAATTTCTCTAGCAAATTTCAAAGAAGATGAAAGGATCGGTGGCACCAATAGAGACAGGGGTCTAACTATTGATGACAACTTCATAAAAAATGATTTGATAGAAATCCTGTTAGGGATTTATATCACTTTCTATTCTTCACAAACCCTTACAAACTCATGAAGCGATTCAAGTGCAAAAACTTTTGCTCAGATTTGAAGCTAAGAACCACTGATAGAGAAGAAGACAAAATGTAAAAGACACAGTAGCTTGTTTATGGATGTTTAGAGAAAACTCTCCTACGTCACCCCTTCTTCCAACCACCAGAAGGATTCACTATACTTTTCTTTGAATCAAATATAGTTTCCTTGCTAGCTAACTGTTGAACAAAACAAACTCTGTTTAATTTATAGTATGTTTAAGAATATCACTCAGCTAGACAATATTTTGATTCTATCTCTCTTTTGATGTACAAAATCAGTAAGCAAGTAAGCAATTTGTAAGATAGTGTGTAAGTCCGACAGCTCGTCCGTTGTCCTTTAAGATCTTTAAATAGAAGACAGGTACCAACGGTCGAATCTTCTACATTGAAACGTGGTAAGAACCCATTGGAAAGCCTCCATAGTACACGAGTACAACAGACTTTGTGCACAAAGATCGTGGTCGTACCAATCTGGTAGTGCACCAGATATTCTTCTAGAATTTTCCTGTAAGGAACAAGTAGTGGAAAGAATATTTACTTACGCGGCATTCATTAATTGGATGCAACTGACTGTCGTACTGATCTGCACGGATGAGTGGAGCAGGATTAGTGTACAACTATTTGATCGTGGGTAGACGGATGCTGAACTCAAGCAACTGCTGAAGCGAGACATTAGACGTGCTCCATTAGACAGACAAATTTAATGAAGTTAGACGCCCATGTCTAATAGCGGGATCCATTAGACCACCAAGTCTAATGGAGTTAGACGACACGTCTAACTAGGGGTCACTTCAGACTAGTCTAAAGGAGTTAGACGCTCTACATCTAACTTTCATCCGTTAGACTACACGTCTAACTACGTATCTTTTAGACTGCACGTCTAACTACGTATCTTTTAGACTGCACGTCTAACTACGTATCTGTTAGACTGCACGTCTAACTACGTATCTGTTAGACTGCACGTCTAACTACGTATTTGTTAGACTGCACGTTTAACTACATATTTGTTAGACTACATGTCTAACTACGTATCTGTTAGACTGCACGTCTAACTAGCAACACGTCTAACAAATAACACGTCTAATAGGCCTATTTCAAGCTAAGTCTAGCTTAGCGTATTTCGATGCACTTGCACAAACAATTAGACGACTTAACTTCATTCTTAATTAAAGTTTTACTAATACATCATTAAAATATCGTTAGTCAAACTAATTTGACCCAACAATTTCCCCCTTTTTGATGATGTTAAAACTTTAAATAAAAGATTAAATGTTCATGCAAATTTAGTAATTATCAACATAGTAGATAGCAAAAGACTATTCATATTTCAAGATCAACATAGTTGATAACATCAAAAGATTTTCTAAAAACATTCAAAAAAACCAAAAACATGAAAAGATTTAACATTCCCCTTAACATTCCCCCTAAGACTAAGGCCAATCTTTTCATTTCCCCTTTTTAACATCATTAGGGGAAGGTATCCTAATATGCCCTTTCAGCCAGATATGCTGCCCGGTTTCGTCTCTTCAACCCGAGCCTACCTACCCACAGAACATAGTCGAGAACCTTTTGGTTGTTCAAGACTTTGGAAGGATTGAAGTGAAAGCCGTGACCGGCTTCAGAGAGGAGACAACAAAGGAACGTGCTGAGAGGAGCATCGTATCCATAGATTTTCTTACGAGAAGAAATCATTTTCACCAGATTGTTGAAAAGAACTTTCGACCAGTTGATGGCTACACCCCTTGTGATAGCCACCATTATTTCAAAAACTTTGTTGTAGTAGATGTATGAGGAATCCTTAGCAAGAATGGATTTTGAGATGATGCCGTTGAGTAGGGCAAACTCAACCTTTAGATATGAACTCTTTCCGTGAGAGGCGACCGAAAGAAATTCCCTTCAAACGATTGATCCGAGAAAACGAGTTTCATCTCGGACAATATTTCATTAAAGGAGGGAGGGAACTCATAGATCCCTTCAGTTGGAAGCCAGAAGAACATGGAAAATATTTCCTCTAAAAATCAAACACTTTTACCAAGAATAGATGCATGGATATACTTGTTATGATGAAATCCAGCAATTTCAAAGAATTCATGAACCGCCTGTTCGTGAAAGATGCAGTGGGTACATAGAAATGTCTTTAACCCAGAAGCTTTTAAAGATTCAAACATTGAAATCATTTCTGGAATCACCAAGGTAGAGAAAGACTTAAAATCTATTTGAAGAGATTTTGGAGAAATAGAAGACATTTTCGCAAGATGAAGGAAAGATCTTAGGGATTCGAAGTCTAAAAGAATGATTTCTTAGAGAGAGAATCGGGGATTCAGAAATGAGATACTCAATCCTTTGAGTATGACTGTTTCTTAAATACAAGAGAGCTAACGTGTGACCTTTAACTATGATTATATGAACCATCAAAAACTTAAGAAACCTATTCCTAAGAGATGCAGCTATCATTTAATATTAATCATGAAAGAGTGTTATTAATGTTAGACGTGTAGTGGAAAGTCATCAAAAGTACTAGTCACTCTTTAAACATTGAAAGACACATGTCTTTAATCCATTTGAGATGTGACTGTTTTATTTTTGGCGGGAAAAGTACATGGACAGATACAGTGGCAGTGGACAGCTGTCTCAATAGCTAGAAGATGAATATTCTAATTACATAAGTAGTTAGACGTCTAATTTATTTTCTACATTCTTTACTTCTAATTTGGATATACGTCTATTAGACGTCAACGTCTAATCATATTTGTCTTATAAACGGTCAAAAGTCTATTAGACTTTGAACGTCTAATTACGCATATACACCACGTGCTACATGTGTGTTTGGTTAGACGTGAGCTTCCAATTGCATTGTCTTATAAACGTCTATTAGACGTCGGCGTCTAACTGCGCAGGTTATTAACCAAGACATGAATCCAAATGAAGATAAAAACTGCTTGAGAAAACTCACGTCTAAGTAGTTGTGCTTCTTAAGTTACTGATCCATTGGATGTATTGAGACCTCTGTCTACTTGTCTGTCATCAATCAAGATCAACAAGTACTAAGATATTTCTAAAGTGAGAAAACTTAGTCTCGGGTAGAGGCTTCGTGAAGATGTCTGCAGTTTGTTGATCTCTTGAGATGTATTCAAAGCGAATCTGCTTCTAACTGACATGCTCTCGGATGAAATGATGTATGATTTCGATGTGCTTTGTCCGAGAATGCAGAACTGGATTGTAGGTGATGGCTATAGCATTTGTGTTGTCGTAGAAAATTTGAGATTCTTCTGCCTTAATTCCATAGTCCCTTAGCTATTATTGAACCCACAAGAGCTGAGAGCAACAACTACCTACAGCAAGGTACTCTACTTCAGTTGTAGACGTGGCAAGCGACGTCTGCTTCAGCTGTAGACGTGGTAACCGACGTCTGCTTCTTGCTGAACCATGAGATTAGATGATCTCCAAGGAACTGACACGTTCCACTCGTGCTTTTCCTATAAATTTATCACCCTGCATAGTCTGCATCTGAGAAACTAGTTAAATTGAAACTGGAATCCTTCGGATACCACAGTCCCACATTTTGAGCTCCTTTCAAATATTCCAGAATGCGTTTAGTAGCGGTAAAGTGAGAGAGTTTATGATTAGTCTGGAATCTTCCACCGACACCAACAACAAATTGAATGTATGGCCTGCTGGCAGTGAGATAGAGTAAGGATCCGATATGATCTCTATAGGTAGTGATGTCTACACCCTGTCTACCATCATCTTTGTCTAGCTTGCTGGAGAAGCTCATTAGAGTAGCTGTAGTAAAGCAGTTCTCCATCCCGAACTTCTTCAGTAGCTCTTTGGTGTATTTGGCTTGATTGATGAATGTTCCTTTTTCCAGCTGACGAACTTGATGGCCGAGGAAGAAGGTTAATTCTCCCATCATGCTCATTTCGAATTTGTCTTGCATCAGCTTGGCAAATTTCTTACACAATTTGGGGTTAGTTGATCTAAATATAATGTCATCAATATATACTTGAACAAGCAGGATGTGAGAACTTTAGTAAATCTAAATAGTGTTTTATCAATAGTTCTAATAATAAAATCATGATCAAACAAAAAATTAGTCAAAGTATCATACCAATCTCTAGAAGCTTATTTCAAACCATATAAAGCTTTTTCAAGTTTAAAAACATGATTTGGTAAGTGTGATCTACAAAACCGAGTGGTTACTCAACATAAACATCTTCATTTAGTTCACCATTTAAAAATGCACTTTTTACATCCATTTGAAAAACCTTAAAATTCTTAAATGATGCATAGGATAGGAAGATTCTAATTGCCTTAAGTCTAGCTACTGATGCAAAAGACTCAACAAAGTCGATGCCTTCCTCCTATATGTATCCTTGAACAATCAATCAGACTTTGTTTCTAATAACTAGGCCATCTTCACTAAGCTTGTTTCTAAAGACCCATCTAGTTCTAATAACTGATTGATTAGTCGGTCTTGGAGTTAGATGCCACACTATATTTCTCACAAATTGGTTTAACTCCTCCTGCATAGCATTGATCCAATATGGATCAAGCATTGCTTCACCAATTTTTTTGGGTTCAATTTGAGAAATAAAGGCAGCATTGACCATTTCATCCATCAATTGACATATTATCCTACGAGGAGAGTTATGATTTCCGATGATCAATTATGGTGGATGATTCTTGTTCCATCTGAAGTTGGGTCCTAAAGGATTAGTCATCTGACCAGATGGCTCTGTGCCGTCCGAACTCTCAACATCTTGTTGAATAGGATTTTGAACGTCTGATTGGTTCTCAACCGGATCAGCCACAAGATCAAATAATGAAATCCGTTTAGCTAGAGCTTCATCCTCACACACAGATTCAAGACTTGTCGCTTCTAATCTGTTAGCAAGGTCGACGGGATCAATAAAATTACTTTCAACAGACTCATCAAAAACAACGTGTATGGATTCCTCAACCGTTTGAGTTTTGTTGTTATATACTCTGTAAGCCTTGCTTACTGAGGAATATCCCAACATGAATCCATCATCTACTTTAGAATCAAAAGCAGTAAGATAATTCTTCCCATTGTTATGAATAAACCATTTACACCCAAATACTTTAAAATAAGACATTATAGGAATTCTTCTGTAAAATAGTTCATAAGATGTTTTATCAAAATGTTTGTTGATTATTGACCGATTTTGTGGGTAGCAAGCTGTGTTTATGGCTTTTGCCTAGAGTCTCTGATGAACATCTGATTCAGCAAGCATAGATCTCGCTGTTTCCTTTAGTGTCCTCACTCTCCTCTCAGCAATGTCATTCTGCTGTGGAGTTCTGGCACTAGACAACTCGTGCCTAATACCAGACTCCTCGAGATAAGAGGATAAACGTTTGTTGGTGAACTCAGTTCCCTGATCACTTCTAATGCAAGCAATACTTAAAGATTTCTGGTTCTGAATTCTTTTAAAGATTTTAATCAAAATTTCAGCAGTTTTATCCTTTGATTGCAAAAATGCTACCCATGTAAATCGTGAAAAATCATCAATAACAATTAGGGTAAATCTCATTCCTCCTAGACTCTTTACAGGAATTGGACCAAACAGATCCATTTGTAACAGTTCTAAGCAACGACTGGATTGAGATTTCCCTTTACTTTTGAACGATGATCTTCCCTATTTGCCTAACTGGCAAGAAGTACAAACTTTGTCCTTAGAAAACTGTAGTTTAGGCAAACCGAATAATAATTATTCGAACAAATGTTGTTGATGGTTTTAAAATTTAGATGGTTTAACCTTTTATGCCATAACCATTTCTAGTCATTCTTGACAATCATTCAAATAGGGTCAGATGTTTTATTTTGCCAGTTCATTTAAAAGAATTTCCTACCCTACTTCTAGTTAATAAAGTATTACCATGTTGATCCTTAACTAGGCATGCATGAGTTTGAAAATCAACTAACAAACCGTTATCACATAGTTGACTAATATTAATCAAGTTATAACATAGATTGTCAACAAGTAAGACATCATTAATGGTTAGATTACCATGGATAATCTTACCCTTACCCATGGTTTTACCCTTCTTGTTGTCACCAAAAGTGATCTTAGGACCTGAACAATCTGCTATATCAGTAAGAAGCCGTCTGTTTCCTATCATGTGTCTGGAACAGTCGCAGTCCAGATACCAAATAGAGTCCTCCAGGCAATCACTCACATGTACCTTGGATTGATCATCTACCATCAAGCATGTAACGACTTCTGTATATTTTTCAATAGGTGAATCCTTTGAATCTCTATCGGCCCATTTGGACTTATTTTTAGCACACATGAAAACTTTCTGATCTTTCTGGTTCTTCTTAGTTTGGACGTTACAGCCATAAATCTGAATCAACTTCTCCCAAATATCTTTAGCAGAGGATCAGGATTTGATCTCGCAGAATATATTCATGTTGATTGATTGATATAGGATATCTTTGGCAACGTTATCAAAGTTGTTGGTCATCTTATCTTCCGTTGTCCACTCACATCTTGGCTTCGCAATCTTTATGGGACCGTTCGTAATGACACTCCACATATCAAAATCAAGAGAAGCCAAGTGAGCTTGCATTCTTATCATCCAATAATCGTAGTTTTCTTTCGAAAGCAAAGGGATCTCATTGATGATAGACATGATTCAGGTTTTGATGCTTGAGAATAGAAAACAGAGCACTAATACCAATTGAAATGATTGGTGACACCAATAGAACGGGGGTTTAACTATTGATGACAACTTCTTGAAAAATGATTTGATAGAAATCTTGTTAGAGATTTATATCACTTTCTATTCTTCACAAACCCTTGCAAACTCTTGAAGCGATTCAAGTTCGGAAACGTTTGCTCAGGTTTGAAGCTAAAAACCAATGATAGTGAAGAAGACAAAATGTAAAAGACACAGCAGGTTGTTAATGGATGTTCGGAGCAAACTCTCCTACGTCACCCTTTTTTCTAACCATCAGAAGGATTCACTATAATTTTCTTTGAATCAAATATAGTTTCCTTGCTAGCTAACTGTAGAACAGAACAGAATCTATTCAACTTACAGTATGTTTAAGAATATCACTCAACTAGACAATGTTTTGATTGTATCTCTCTCTTGATGTACAAAATCAGTAAGCAAGTAAGCAATTCGTAAGATAGTGTGTAAGTCCGACAGCTCATCCGTTGTCCTTGAAGATATTTAAATAGAAGACATGTACCAACAGTTGAATCTTATGAATTGAAACGTGGCAAGCACCCATTGGAAAGCCTACAACACACTCTATACACAAAGATCGTGGTTTTACTAATCTGGTAGTGCGCCGGATATTCTTCTAGAATTGTCCTGCAAGGAACAAGTAGTGGAAAGAATATTTACTTACCTGACATTCATTCATTGGATGCAACTAACTATCGTACTGATCTGCATGGATGAGTGGAGCAGGAGTAGCGTACAACTAGTTGACCGTGGGTAGACGAATGTTAACTTCAAGCAACTACTGAAGTGAGGCATTAGACGTGCTCCATTAGACTGCCAAGTCTAATGAAGTTAGACGCCCACGTCTAATAGCGGGATCCATTATACCACCAAGTCTAATGGAGTTAGACGACACGTCTAACTACGGGTCACTTCAGACTAGTCTGAAGGAGTTAGACGTTCTACGTCTAACTTTCATTCGTTAGACTACACGTCTAACTACGTATCTTTTAGACTGCACATCTAACTACGTATCTTTTAGACTGCACGTACAACTATGTATCTGTTAGACTGCACGTTCAACTACGTATGTACTTGTTAGACTACATGTCTAACTACGTATCTGTTAGACTGCACGTCCAACTACGTACCTGTTAGACTGCACGTCCAACTACGTATCTGTTAGATTACACGTCTAACTATGTATCTGTTAGACTGTCCGTCTAACTACGTATCTGTTAGATTGCACGTTTAACTACGTATCTGTTAGACTGCATGTCTAACTAGCAGCGCGTCTAATAAACAACACGTCTAATAGGCATGTTTCAAGCTAAGTCTAGCTTAGCGTATTTTGATGCACATGCACAAACAATTAGACGACTTAGCTTCTTTCTTAATTAATGTTTTACTAATACATTATTAAAATATCGTTAGTCAAACTAATTTGACCCAACAAAGGATTTGGGTGTTTTTAAAATAACTTTTCATTTTCTTTTAAGGATATTTTTTAGTGAGATAAATCTTACTATAATATTTTTTATATTTCTTTTAATTCACGTATTTTTCAATTTTTGTTTTGGAATAATCGATTTTGATTTTACGTGTAAGTATGTATTATTCATAACTATGAACTCATATTTTATATATGAGAGTAAATGAATATTTGGATTGAGTCGTAAATTGAGTCACCTATAAAATTAAAACGGTTACATATATATATAATAACATGATACTTAATTCCAAATTGTTTTAATTTGTTGAGTCGATATCTGTTATAAATTTGAATATATATGTGATAATAAATAAATATTTGGGTAGTAGTTTGACCCACCCATAAATTGAAACTGTTAAATTTAATAAATATAACTAAAAATATTATATATAAATTTTAAACATGCAATCTAATAATATAAATATAACATTTTAACACTAGGTTAATAAAACTTTATATATTAAATTCAACCTAAATTTTATGAAGTATGACATTATTAACAAATTAATAATATAAGTTCAAAATTTTAACCAATTAAACTAATAAAATTTTATATTTTAAATTTTAACATAAAAATAAATATAAATAAATTAATGTTAAAATTTTGTATTAATTTCTTATAAAATAATTTTAACACATAATTAAACTATGTTTTATGCTAGATAAATACTATTTTACATATATAATCATATATATTAATGTATTTTTAGTAATGAATGTTAAAATACTTTTTTTTTTTTTGTTTTGAATGTTCGTTTCACTGTAAATAAGTATAAGTATAAATATCATGTTGATCAATATACTAATTTACTCAGAGTCAAGAATAAGTATAAATATCATGTTAATCAATATACTAATTGTCCAGATGGTCAAAAGCTTACGTAAAATAAATATATAATGCACAAATTTATAAATTGAAATCAACTAATAAAAAAAACTTATGGTCCAATTGTTCCTCTCCTTAATTTTAAATTATAAATGTCAAAAGTATTTAATAATTTCTTTCCCTTCAACTTTTTATTATTTTAAAAAATATTTAATAATTTATCTTAATTGAAATTTGTATTATAAATATTTACTTCATTCTATTTAAAATAAATACAGTTCAAACTAATCAAGTACTAATATATTTAGTTAGTTAGATGTTACTTTTATATATATATATATATATATATATATATATATATATATATATATATATATATATATATATATATATATATATATATATATATATATATATATATATATATATAATACCTGAATTTAATTCCTAATTGACACATGTCATTCTTTAAGTTTCTTTCTCTCCCACTTAACTTACACTAGTGAAAAAAAGGTTATTATCGAGAGTACCATCTCTAGGTAATGACCCTATATCTCTCGGTAAAGACATAATACTGAGAGTTTGAGTAACTCTGCATTCGTCGGTATCACCACTCTCGGTAAATATAATTGAGTGTTACCAAGAGATTTCGTAAATCTTCCGGTTTAGATATTAGAGAGAGAAACCGAGAGGTATTTGGAAATATCTTGGTTTTTCTTGATAGAGGAAAACCGAGGGTTGTTTAGAAAACTTTCGATTTTTCCCTTTCAAATAAACTCGAGAGATATTGGAAAACTATCGGTTTTCCCTTTCAAATAAACCTAAAAGTTATTAGTAAAACTCTCAGTTTTTTCTTTTCAAGAAAAACTGAGAGATATTCAAAAAATTGTTTGTTTTCCCTTTTCAAATAAACCCGAGAGTAATTAGGCAACTCTCGAATTTTCCTTTCAATAAAACCGAGAGTTATTTAGAAAACTCTCAATTTTTCCATTTCAAGAAAACCGAGAGTTTTTCAAATAACTCTCGGTTTTCTTGAAGGAAAAAATCGAGATCTTCCTAATTACTCTCGGTATCTCCCCTATAAATGTCTCAAATAGGCCGGCCGTTTTCCGCAATCCAAACCTGTTTAGCCAAAGTCAATACATTCATAAACCAAAACATGTTCAGCCAAACCAATACAATAACATTCATAGTTCCAAAATTCTAGACCAAACTCAATAATCTAAATAACATGTAATTAAAACGTTTTTTTTCCAAAAACTATAAGATACTAACTAGTTGGTGGAAGAGGAGGAGGAGAAGGTTGATACTGCCTCATTAAGAACTCAATTTGTTCTTCATATTTGTCCATTTTTTTCATTTTCACCCTCTCCGCTTCCATTTCACTCTCCCTTTCCTCTCTTTTCATCTCCCTTTCCGATTTCTCCATCTCCCTCCTTTGAATTTCCTCAATTGTCATCGTCATAGTTCTCACATCTTTTTTTAGTTTTTCATTCTCCTCCAACAAACGATCAGTGGATCGTTGAGAATTGTTGTCACTCCGACGATCATCTCGAAAGTGTGTGGGTCAGACGCCGGATCCCATACCGATCACTATCACATGCATTTGGCGTCCGAACACTCTCTCCGTCAATTCGAAGTCAGAGATATCTGATTCGTTGATTCTTACTTCCTCCATCTCTGTCTGCACATTTGAAATAAATTTTCATTTATATAATAAATAAGTTAGATAGCTATATATAATTTATTTAAATTCAATTAACTTACAATTTTCTCTTGCGCTCGCTCGTCCGTGATCGGGTTGGGATTTTCTTTCGTAGGTTTTGGGGTACGGGTCCTCTTGAAAACTTCAACAACGGAGGAGGTCCGTCCTATTTCAAGCGTCTGTTAAAATAAATGATTTATAAAATTAATAACATTCTTTATATTAAGTTATTAGAAATAATGTACATACCAACTCTTCTTTCACTTGTGAAAATGGTCTACTTCTAGTATGATGCAGGAATTTAAGTTTATTCCTGTTAACAACATTGGTACGACTGTTTCTCTGCATTTGAAATAAAAAATGAAGTTAGAATAATTGATATCGGATTTTATTTGAATTATGAAACCTTACCTTAAGTTTATCCGTGAAGTAATGGTTCCGACGCACGAACTCTCAATCAACTGAATCGTAGTCTCGTGGGGGATTGACAAGTACCACCGCCTCGTCTCCTTGATGAACTCGGAATAATCCATGTTCAAATCAGAGCGCCACCTATCCCATATCTGTCAGACGTGTGCCAATCCGGTCGCTAGATTTTAATCAATAGAACCATTAGTACTCTCGAATGGATCCTGAAAAATAAAACATTCAAATGTTATAAAAAAAAGTATTGAATGATTAATGTATAATTAAGTAATTATCACTGCCATAACAAACCAAAGTGAATCAAATTGGTCAGCACTTAGTGTCTTCCATTTCAGCAGACGGTGTGAGATGGTTGAGGGGTCCCGCACCACCGACCCCAAATGTCTAGACCACATACGTCTTCAATCACCACCGTTAGGCCTCCCCTCTACCTCTCTAAAAGTCAGAGCAATCTTCGTCCTCGGTGGCCTCCTAAATAGAGCAATATTTTTGTTCTTCCCCCGTCTCTTGCGGGCGGAAGATTTTTCAAAATTATCAAATTCAAAATTTTATGTAAATAAATACAAACAATAAATAAGTGTAAACATGTTAACTGTCGATAAACTCAGTCTCACGCTTCGAGAGTCCGACGTGAAATCTTTATAATTTTTATTAAACATTTTCCAAGTTAATGAATTAGTCGGATGTCTGAACGTATCACTATCAACTCTTCCTTCCTTATGCAATCTCATCATTGGAGCAGTTTTTTAGGCATGTAAAGTCTTTGTAGTCTTGGTATTAATGAGAAATATCTTAACACCTTAGTGGCATGAATTTCCCATTTTTCTTTTTTCAAACTGCCCCACTTGTTTGGTCGATTTTCCATCTAGAAAGGTTGTAAACTCTATAAGACTCTACATTTTTGTCGTCCTTGCAAAATAGCATACAATTGTTCTTACATGCATTTATCTTCTCATACTTAATCCCAATATTTGTAATGAGCTTTTTACATTTTTAGTACGAGTTTGGAAATTGAGCGTTCATCGGTAATATGTCATCTTTAAGTAGACGCAACAACATATCAAAAGAAGCATTTGTCCATTGACCGACATTCTTTATGTGAAGGAGTTTCAGTAGTGCTGATGATTTCGTTATTCAAGCACCTTCATACAATGGCCGTTTAGAATCATCAAGCAATTTATAAAATCTCTACGCATCTTCGACTGGTTCATGGTTGTTCGGGCCATCATTAACGTTGGAGAACATATCGTTAATAAAATCTTGCATATAACGTTCTTCATTGACCTCTTCATTGACTATATTATTCATCTCCGTTCTAAGATCGTTGAATTCTGGCACGACATCCTCCGATTGACCATCATCATCATCCAAGTCATCGGCATCATCATCATTAACCACGTTAGTAGTAAGTCTCTTTTCTCCATGAAAATACCAGAATTCATAATGAATATTTATTTCATAAATGATGAGGTGAGTCTTCACATCGTCTATTTCCATAGACGTCGTGTTTAAATATTTCACGCAAGGACATTTCACTGTTTGTCGTCTTGTACTACTCACTGAAAACTCGAGGAATTTGTCAACCATTTCCTCGTAATCTAGATGATCTCGACATAAGGTCATCCATGTTTTATCGGGTACATCCATCTTTCTAATAAGATGGAAAACAACTCACATTATTATTTACTTAACATGATCTAAATTAGGCTTACATTTATCTTACATAATTCTAACATAAATCCATAAATCTAGTAAAAATATAACATGAATCAAACTCAATATATAACATATTAACCATAAATCTAACCTAATATATAACCTAAATCAACATCAATATATAACATATTAACCATAAATCAAACCAAATACCCATAAATCTAACCAAATATCCATAAATCTAACCAAAATATAACCTAAATCAAACTCAATATAAACCAATTTTAAACATTAAACAAACCTAATCAAACATCAATCAAACCAAATATCCATAAATCTAACAAAATATCCATTCATCTAACCAAAATATAACTTAATCAAACTCAATATAAACCAATTTTTATCATTAATCAAACCTAATCAAACATCAATCAAACCCAAATATCCATTAATCTAACCAAAGTATAACCTAAATCAAACTCAATATAAACCAATTTTTAACATCAATCAAACCAAATATCCATTAATCTAACCAAAATATAACCTAAATCAAACTCAATATATAACGCATTAACCATAAATCTGACCTAATATATAACCTAAATCAACATCAATATATAACATATAACATAAATCAAAACTCATTCCAACATAATCTAACATTAATCAAACCAAATCAGCCTAATATATGACATATAACCTAATCTAACATGAATCAACCTAATCTAACATGAATACAACTAAATCAACATAAATATATAACATATAACTTAATCTAACATTAATCAACCTAATCTAACATTAATTAACTTAATTATATAACATCTAACCAAAATATAAACTAATATGACCTTGAAATGCAGGTGGAGGTGCGGAGGCGGCGGAAGATCTTCATCAGATGGGCGGCGGCAAGAGGCGACTTCAAGCGACGGTGGCGGCTTCAAGAGGCGTGACGTCTTGGCGGTGTCGTCTTCTTCGGGCGGCGACGTCTTCAACTGGATGGCATCGTCGGATGGCAGCAGACGGCGCAGGCGAAAGCTATCAGGGAGAGAAGAAATCGAGCGGAAGCTATTGAGAGAAAAGAAATCGGGCGAAAAGTAGAAGAGAAGAAGAAGGTTATTTATTTATTTAATTAGGTCATTACTGAAAGTATGAAAACTTTCGGTTTTGATTAATTGATTAATTCCGAGAGTTTTCATATAACTCTCAGTTTTGATCAAATCCTTAATTCCGAGAGATTTAGACATATCTCTCAGTTTTGATCATTTTAGATTCCGAGAGATATGTTTAAATCTCTCGGTTTTGACAAATGTACAATTAATTTTAAATAGAGAAAACCGAGAAATTGGTGTATATCTCTCGGTTTTTAATAATATTACCAAAAAATACACTTAAATATTTCGGGATTACCACTTCATAAATTGTTAAATTACTTGTCGTTTCACTGTCTAATAACCTTGAACAACATTAATTTAACACATTTGATATCCTTAAAATATTACACATTCCCAACATATCCTTATAATCAAACATTACACACATTCATATGATCATCAAACACAAACATACATATACACTTTTTTATATAATCAAACACAATCATATACATTATAACATTAAACACAATCCATATTCTTAAAAAATGACACACATTTGATTAGTTTAGTAAAGAGTCTGAATTAGAAAGTGAAACACCAATTAAATTAATAAATAATGAAGTGGTAATACCTAAAGCTTTCTAAACATATTTCGATATAGAAGACAAATACCAAACGTTAATGGTATATATTTCGGTATTATCACTTCATAAATTGTTATATAATTGTTGTTTCACTTTCTAATAACCTTGAACAACAATAATTTAACACATTTGATATCCTTAAAACATTACACAAGCCCAACACATCCTTATAATCAAACATTACACACATTCATATGATCATCAAACACAAACATACATATACACTCCTTTATATAATCAAACACAATCATATACATTTATACCATTAAACACAATCCTTATTCTTAAAAAATAACACACACTTGATATGATTAGGAGTTTAGACAAACAGAATAGCAAAAAATCAAATAAAAGAGGGGATGAATACTGAAAACAAATCAATTAACTTTCGGTACTTACATTCAAAACCGAGAGATTTTCACATATCTCTCGGTTTTGACCTTTAACATAATGTTTTTTGGGAAGAGTCAAAAGAGAAAGTTTTTCAATAAACCTTCGCAATCACTCTTTCTCAACTCTTAGATTTTTTTTCTTGTTTTTTTTTGGAAGAGTCAAAAGCGAAGATTTATCAATAAACCAATAAACCTTCACAATTACCCCTTCCCTAACACTTAGAAAATTTTCCTGTTTTTTTTGGAAGAGTCAAAAGTGAAAGTTTTTCAACAATCCTTCGCAATTATCCTTTTCCCAACACTTAGAATTTTTTCCAGTTTTTTTGGGAAGAGTAAAAAATGAAGGTTTTTCAATAAATTTCGCAATTACTCCTTCCCAACACTTAAAAAATATTTCAGTTTTTTTGGAAAATAATAAAAAACGAAGGTTCCAATAAACCTTCGCAATTACCCCTTCCCAACACTTAGAATTTTTTCTATTTTTTTGGGAAGAGTCAAAAGCAAAGGTTTTTAAATAAAATTTCGCAATTACCCTTCTCAACACTTATAATTTTTTCCAGATTTTTTGGGAAAAGTCAAAAGCGAAAGTTTTTCAATAAATCTTTGCTATTACCCCTTCTCAACACTTAGAATTTTTTCCATTTTTTTAGAAGAGTCAAAAGAGAATGTTTTTCAATAAACTTTCGCAATTACCCCCTTCCCAACACTTAGACTTTTTCCAGTTTTTTTTTGAAGAATCAAAACCGAAGGTTTTTCAATAAATCTTCGCAATTACCCTTCCCAACACTTAGAATTTTTCCAGTTTGTTTGGTAATAGTCAAAAGTGAATGTTTTTCAATAAACCTTTGCAATTATCCCTTCCCAACACTTAGAATTTTTTCCAGTTTTTTTTTTAGAAGAATCAAAAGCGAAGGTTTTTCAATAAACCTTCGCAATTACCCCCATTCCCAACACTTCAATTTTTTCTAGTTTTTTTGGAAGATTCAAAACCGAAAGTTTTTCAATAAACCATTGCGATTACCCCTTCTCAACACTTAAAATTATTTTCTAGTTTTTTTGGGAAGAGTCAAAACCAAAATTTTCAATAAATTTCTCAAATAAGGTAAACAAATACATATACAATAACATTCATAGATCAAAAGATAATTATAATCCCAAAATTCTAAACCAAAGTCAATCATCCAAACAACCTGTTATTAGTCGAAACAAAACGTACCCAATTATCCAAAAACATGTTATCAGTCGAACCAAAATGTTTACAATTATTCAAAAAATTTAATGTACTAAGTAGTTGGGAGAGGAGGGGGGGTTGATTCTGCCTCATGAAGAATTAAATTTGTTGTTCATATTTTTCCAATCTTTGCGTCATTTGCACTCTCTTCGCTTTGATTTTACTAAGCATTTGCGCTCTTTCCATATCCCTCAACTGAATTTGCTATAATGCCAACGCCAGGTGTCTCGCATTTCCTCATGTTTAACGTCAGTAGTAGCCATCGGGTCCGCCACGACATACACTATGTCGACTCTGGAAGTCTCTCCTCGGATCGTAAAGTCATCTAATTGTGCTAGCAGGTTCTGGAATGACTTGTGTAGTCTATTTGGTGTTTTCCGCATAAGCTCCTGAATGCATATCATTAATAAATTGGGCTTCCATCTCCCTATTCTTCATATATATAACATATATGAATCTAAGCAAAATAAAAATGAAATCCTAATTAATACAACGACCTAAGACATATTTGAATCTAACCTAAATTCAAACAAAAACAACCATAAACACATATGAATCTAACCAAAATTCAAACAAAAATAAACCCTAAACATATATGAATCTAACCAAAACTCAAACAAAATCAACCATAAATCTAACATATACTAATCAAAATCAACCATAAATATAAATCTAACATATACTAACCAAAATCAAACAAAATTAACCCTAAATCTAACATATACTAACCAAAATTATACCAAAAAAACCCTAAATCTAACATATACTAACCAAAATTAAAACAAAATCACCATAAATCTAACATATACTAACCAAAATTAAAACAAAAATCATCTAAATCTAACATTTATATATATATATATAAATAAATCTAACATATAGTAACCTTAAGTTGAAGAATCTGCGCGACGAGAGAGCGGAGAGCGGGGAGAGAGAGAGAGGCGTCTGGAATAATCGGGAAAAGAAAAGCGGATCTGATTTTAATTAGTAAGGTTTTTACCGAAAGTTCTTCTAAAACTCTCGGTAATTACTTTTAGGATGAATCAAAACTAAAGGTTTTCCAATAAATCTTCGCAATTACCCCTTTTCCAACACTTAGAACTTTTTCCATTTTTTTTAAAAGTCAAAACTGAAGGTTTTCCAATAAACCTTCGCAATTACCCCCTTCCCAACACTTAGAATTTTTTCCATTTTTTTGAAGAGTCAAAAGCGAAAGTTTTTCAATAAACCTTCGCAATTATCCATTCCCAACACTTAAAATTATATTCACTTTTTTTTGAAGAGTTAAAATCGAAGGTTTTCCAATAAACCTTCGCAATTACCCCTTCCTAACACTTAAAATTATTTTTGTTTTTTTTAAAAGAGTCAAAACCGGAGTTTTATTAAAAAACTTTCGCAATTACCCATTCCCAACACTTAGAATTATTTTCAGTTTTTTTTAAAGAGTCAAAACCGAAGGTTTTTCAATAAACCTTCGCAATTACACCTTCCCAACACTTAGAATTATTTTTCAGTTTTTTGGGAAGAGTCAAAACCGAAGGTTTTCTAATAAACCTTCGCAATTAGCCCTTCCCAACACTTAGAATTATTTTCGGTTTTTTTGGGAAGAGTCAAAACCGAAGATTTATTGAAAAACCTTCACAATTACCACTTCCCAACACTTAAAATTATTTTCGATTTTTTTAGGAGGAGTCAAAATCGAAAGTTTATTGAAAAACCTTCGCAATTACCAATTTGGGGAAGTTAAAACACCGAGGGTTTTTTGAATAACCTTCGCAATTACTCCATTCTCAACACTTAGAGTTATTTTATATTTTTTTGGGAGAGTCAAAACCGAAGGTTTATTGAAAAACTTTCGATAAAAACTTGTATCACCAAAGGTTTTACACACTTCTCGGAATCTAGTTTTAATAACGAGAGATTTCTTTCTCTCGGGACCATTACTGAAAGTTTTAGTTTTCAGTAAACTATATCGGTAACGGTCCCTTTTTTAGTAGTGTTATAAAATTAACTATGCGAATTTATATAGAATAAATAATATATTAAATTATTATATATTTTTCTTTAACAAAAATTAACATAATCATCTTAAATTATTATTAATTATTAATTAATTATATATATATATATATTAAATTATTATTTATATATTTTGAATGATATATAATATATATATAATATATATATTTGTTTTCACATGGACAATATTATTTTGATATATATTTAATTAATAACAATTTAAAATTATTAGGTTATTCCTCTTAACAAATATATATGATATTATTAATAATATATATATATATATATATATATTTAATTAATAATAATTTAAAATTATTATGTTATTCCTTTTACAAAATATATATAATAATTTAATGTATAATTTCCTCTTTTAAATTTTCAACAACTAATATAATATATATTTAATTAATAATAATTTAAAATTAATATGTTATAATTTTTATATCACTAGTAAATAATATTAAGGTGATATATATTTAATTAACCATATATATTTAGAATTATTATGTTGTTTCTTATAATTATATATATATATATATAATAATAATAATTTAATGCATAATTTTCTTAATGTATTAATATTATTGGTAATAAAATAAATATAACCTTCCTATTTTATTAATAAATAATATTAATGTGATATATATTTAATTAATATTAATTTTTGTAAATTACTATGTTATTACCTCGTAACAAAATATATATATTAATTAATACATATATATTTAATTAATAATGATTTTAAATCATTATATTTTTTTAAAACATATAAAATAATTTAATATATTATTTAAACTTTTAATTTTTTTTTTAAATTCTCTAAGTTAAGTTTATGAGTTAGTTGTGAAAAAAAATATAATTAAAAATTAACATGTGTGACTTAGTAATTGAATTTAGGAAGGCTATATGGTTAGTATGAACCCTTTCAACCCATATAAAAAAACTACTAAAAGATAAAAGTTAACCTAGCATGGTTGTACAATATAAAAGTTATAACATCTTGGGCTAGTTAATTGTAGTCTAATACATCTTATAAAAATATTGGATATGAAAAAAAGAATAAACTTTTTTTAAGAAGAAGAAAGAGAGAAACAAATAAACATTTTGAATTATGCTCAGTAATCAATCATAATCGCCTTTCCATGTCTAAAAATTTTTCATTCCCTATATTATTTATATCATTACTCGGGCATAATATTTTAAATAGTGATGGGTGGTGGATAATAATGATGAGTTGAAAATGTGAGCAAAATGCTCAATTGAGAGTACAAGATGGTCGATAAGTCAGGTGTAGCAAAATACCCAAAGTGAGGGTAGGTGATGGTCAATAATTGACGAGTTCATTACATAATATTGAAAATGAGCGTAGGTGGTGGTTGATAATATGACAAGTCGGATGGAACAAAATATCCAAAGTGAGGCTAAATGGTGTTCATTAACGAATTGGTTAATGTATAATATTCTGAGTGAGGGTAAGTGGTGGTCATGAATAATGACAAGTTGGATGAAGCAAAATGTTCAAAATGAGAGTAAGTGGTGGTCGATAATGACAAGTTAGCTAAAGCAAAATGTTTATAGTGAGAGTAAGTGGTGGTCGATAATGACAAATTGGATAGAGCAAAATATTCAAAGGGTATGTGATGGTCAATAATGACAAGTCGGCTAAACATAATGCCTCATTAAGATATGATATTGGTAATATCGAGCCGTTTAAGGAAAAACAATTTTTTAAGTAGTCTAGTGCAGGGTTGAAATTAAAATATTACATACAATATATATATATACAAAATTATAAATTGAATTCAACAAGAACGAGTAATTTAACGTATTCACATTTCATACTTCAAACTAGGGTTCAAATCTCAACTAATACAAATTTGAAATTAGGTATTATGTGGGTGCGAATTTTAGAGAATTGAGAGCGAGTGTTAATAAAGAATTTTTGAAGGGGAAGGTATGGTGGTATATGTGGGTGCAAATTTGAAGCGGCAAACACATTCTCTCTTGCTGAGACCTTTCTCAATAAGTGGTATATGTGATTGCGATAAATGAGATTAATTGTTGTTTGGTGTAAAATATAGAAGGTGATCAATAATGACGAGTTGGTGTAAAATATAGAAGGTGATAATAATATTCAAAATAAGGATATGTGATGGTTGATAATGATGATTCGGAAGAGAGAAAAATACTCAAAGTGAGGGTATGTGGTGGTCGATAATATAACAAGTCGGATGGAACAAAATATTTAAAGTTATGGTAGATGGTGGTCATTAATGACAAGTTAGTTATGCATTGGTGCATAATGTTCAAAACGAAGAAAGGTAATCATCAATAATATGACGAGTTTGTTAGTGCATAATATTCAAGGTGAGAGTAGTTGGATAGAGCAAAATGTTCAAAGTGAGGATAAGAGATGGTCAATATAACTTGTCAATTGTTGATTGTTGGTGATATAAAAAATATGAAAGAAAATATTGGGCACAATTTAGACTTCCTCAGATAGAGATATTTAAGATAATCAATATCATCAAATGATTACTATTTAGCCTAAAAAATATTTATAGATATAGAGTCTTTTTTCAAAAAAGTCTATTATTTTTCAAAAGACAATATCTTAAATAATATTTGTATTAAGAGTTGAGTTTTCAGTTAATCTATATAATTAGAAAACCTAATATGTATATAGATAATAAATTTATTAAGAAAATTTTGTAATGTCATTGTGTAATTATCTCAAGGGGATTATACATAAATTCTACGATTCTAATGAATCAAGTAACAATCATATCTATTATCTCTATTTTGTTTTGTTTTTTTTAATTTGCAAACACTTTTTTTTATAGGAAATATAATGATCTTAAATTTTTAGGGACTTTAATTTTTTTTTTTTTCTTAAATTATATTGCTTTCATCTTTCTCTTATATTAGGTTACAGATTTTTTGAATGACATTATTATTTTCAATATCAACATGTTTGTCTTATGATACATTAGTTTTATTAGATTTATAGTTGGTTTTATAATAAAGTCAATATTTATATTTAATTTTGGGCTATTGGTTATTGATATATCTTTAAAATTAATTTATTTGCAAAATCTTATTACATTTTTTAAAAATATTATTCTTTCTTTTTTTGAGTTTTTATGAGGGCTTACAATATGTTCTTTTATATATATATATATATGTATATATATATATATAATGTTTTATTTTTTATTGTGAATTTGTTATATATAAATGAATATCTTTAATTACATCATTAAATTTAGAAAAATAAAATATTGATTAATAACTATCTATTAATATTTTTCAGATATTATATAGTCTTTGAGAGTTGCAATATTAGAATTTGCTCATGGACATGCATTTTCCTCAAAGTATTTTTTAAATATTATTGAGATAAAAAATTGCAAACTCAGGATATTATTCTATAATTTACTAGCATATAAATGATGTTTATTTATTGTTTGAGATAAAATATTTTGATCAATTTCATTTATTGTTTATCCCAATTATCAATAACACTATTATTTTTCCAGATGTTATATATAGTTTTTGAGAGTTGCAATATTAGTGGTCATGCATTTTCCTTAAAGTATTTTTAAATATTATTGAGATAAAAAATTACAAACTCACATATTATTCTATAACTTAATAGAAATATTTTTGATCAATTTTATTCAAAGTAAACATGCTATTATTTTATATTCTTCATTCAAATTTTTTGATGTTTTTTTATTATTATTTTTTTCTTCAAGTGATATTGGATAAGATCTAACAATGTTGAAGCAAGCTGAAAAACAGTCACTTTTAATGTAAATTATGTTTTATGCTTAACTATTATGATTAAAATATTAGAAAGGTACGTGCCTATAAACACAATAAGTACAATGATGATTAATTATCAACTAGGATGACCAGATGTTTGGATTAGAGTTATTTATTAATTTTTTTTAATTAATTCTTAAGTACTTAATAGACTAAATGCGCTGAATTTATATTATAGAAACAATTACATAATCATTAACATTTTAAAATTTTGTTTATATTTTTGTCCTTACAAATATCCTACTACATAAATAATATTTTAACTATATCTTTATGCATTAGAATAATGTTAGTTTATTTAAGCATACCCATATTTATTTTATTAGTCTTATAAAAAAAATGTTTTAAGTAATATCTTAAAATTTATTTTTAATTTTAAGCTTATATACATATTTTGAATAATCAACACAATAATGACTTATTAAATAAAATAATTTTTTTACATATTATTATTAATTTAATTTAAAATAAATATTTAAATATTATTAATTTAGTTAATTAGTTATTATTTTATAAATTATAATTAATTTAGTTATGATATAATATTATAATATTTATTATAATTAATTTATATATTATTTTATAAAATTTCTAATACTTGATTATTTTTTGTTTATTTATTATTATTTAAATTAATTATTTAGTAGTAATAATTTAATAATTTTGTTTAATTTAATCAATTTCATTCAAATTTAATTTTTAATATTATAATTATTAAATATTTTAATAAAATTATATACTTAAAATAATATGTAAAATATTAATATTTTACAAATTTAATATAGTTTATTTTTAATTAATAGTTACAACTAAATTTACACAACACATATTTTTAATTTAACAAAAAAATTTATTTAAATTAAGAAATATTATAAATTATATATTATTAAAAAAATAAAATATTTAAAACAAATTTTATATTTAAAATAATTTATAAATATTATAAATTTATTTTATTATTATAAATAAGTATAAATTAATGTTTTTTTATAAAATTGTAAATATTTTTATTTTTGAAAATTATAAAATATAAGAATAAAATCATATTAACTTATAGTATAATTACACTAAAAAAATATATTTATATTAAGTAAAATAATTTTTATTAATATGCACAAAAACACAAATAATAACTCAGCCAATCATATATATATATATATATATATTGAATTATAAATTGTTATTTAAATATTATTATTTAATAAAATATAATTTTTTATTATTAAAATATATTAAATTTTAAATAAAATTATATTTTTACAAATAAATACACTAAAATTCTCTAATTATTTTATCATTATACATTTATAACTATAAAATTTAATTTAATAAAATAGTTTTAATTATAATTAATAAATTATATTAATTTTAAATATTAATTTATTTAAATTATTTAAAAATAGTTATTATATTAAAAATAATTTAATAATATATTATATTATTTGAAATATTATAAACTATATTAAAATAGGAAAATATTATATATATATATATATATATATATATATAATGTTTTGTTTAAATAAATAAATCAATTAATTAATAATATTTTATTATACTTTATAAACTTAAAAAATAAAATTATATAAACTTAAAATAAAAGGAATTGTTTATATAAATTTTATTATAAAATAAATATTGGTCTGAAAAACAAGTAAAATTTTAGAAAATATTTAATTTTATTAAAATAAAATTTAAAATGTTTTATATAATGAATATTTTTAGTTAAAACTAATTATAATTTTGTTACATTTATTTTATATTATTTATTTTACTTTATTTTTATTAATAAAAATCAATTAAATATTATTTAGTTTAATTTTTAATTTTAATATATTATTTTTAAAAAAAGAATTTACAATCCAAATTATATTCTATTATAAATATATTAAAGTATAAATAAAATTAAAATTTAGAAAATAAATAAACTAAATTAATAAAAAAAATTGGTATATTTTTGTTTTATTTATATTTATGGTAATAAGGCTTATTTTTATTTAGTTAATTTAAAAAAGAAATTTAGTATTAAAAACATAATATGTTTAATGAAAAAGTTAATTTTATTACAAGAAAAAATATTTAGAAATAAAAATCATGGAAGTAAAATTTAATTAATTTTTAAAATTATATATATAATTGTATTGATTTTAAAATTAATATATATATATATTATTTGAAAAATAAATAATATTTATTAAAAATTAAAATTTATTTAAAACTTAAAAAATATAAATATTTTAAAAAGAAATAAGGTTTATCTTAATAATATAAAATATTTAATATAATAATTTTTTAATATCTAAAATATTTTTATTATATGTTTAAAAATTATATTAGTGTAAAAAATAATTATTTTATATTTAAAACAAAAAATAAATATCTAAAACTTAATTATTTAAAAAATTTAAACCAAAAAATATAATTCTAATTTAATCATTTTTATTGAAATAATTGAAATGTAAAAACATATTATTATATAATTATAATAAGTTGTTATTATAATAATTCTGAATTTTATTTAATAAATTATATTAATTTTTAATCTAATTAATGTTTATTAAAATTATATTATCTTAATAAAATTATTTGAAATAACTTATTATATTAATAATAATTTAATAATTATTTATTTTTTATAAATTTTAAAAAGTATTTTAAAATACTAAAAAAACTATATATATTTAGAATTAATATTCTTTTTGAAATAAATAAATTATTAATTTAATTAATTATATACATTGTTTAATTGGATTAAATATGAATTTACAACAAAACAAAACTTATTTTGAATAATTAAAATTTTAATTTGTCTTATTTTTATTAATATTCACAATTAAATTTATAATATATATATTTATTTATTTTAATTTAAAAATATTGTTTATTTAAATTAAATTAAGAAATATTATAAATTATTTATATTATTAAAATAATAAAAATATTTAAAAAATGTCTTATAATTAAAACAAATTTTATTATATATTTATAAATATAATAAACCGATATTTTATGTACTATTATATTTTATATATAATAATTAAAAAAAATATTATAAACATATATAAATCATTATATATTAATACTATAAAATTTATTTTCTCAAAATCATCTCTGATTAATATTATTTAAATAAAACAAAATTTATTTAAATTATTCGTAAATTAGAAATTAAAATGCTCTAATTTAATATTTAACTCTATTTTTTTATATTACTGAAATTTTAATTTGATTTTAGGTTTAGTATGATAAATATAAAGAAAAAGAATTTAGGAAAAAGGAAAAAAAATTAATAAAAAAAAACTTATTAAAATTTAATTAACTGAAAAAATTAAATTTATTCATTTTATTTCCTGTCACTCATCTTCTTTTATTTATATATATATATATATATATATATATATATATATATATATTGGATTATAAAAATTAAATTTATTCCTTTCATTTACTGTCACTTTATTCCTTTTATTTCCTGTCACTTGTCTTCTTTTATTCTTTTATTTTTTATATATATATATATTTATTGGATTATAAATTGTTATTTAAATATTATTATTTTATAAAATATAATTTATTATTATTAAAATATATTAAAGTTTAAATAAAATTATATTTTTACAATAAATACACTAAAATTATCTAACTATTTTATCATTATCATTATACATTTATAACTATAAAATTTATTTTAATAAAATATTTAATTATAATTTATAATTTATATTATTTTTAAATATTAATTTATTTAAATTATTTAAAGATAGTTATTATATTAAAAATAATTTAATAATATATTATATTATTTGAAATATTATAAACTATATTAAAATAGGAAAATATTATATATATATATATATATATATATATATATATATATATATATATAATGTTTTGTTTAAATAAATAAATAAAATAATTAATTAATAATATTTTATTATACTTTATAAACTTTAAAAATAAAATTATATAAACTTGAAATAAAAGGAATTGTTTATATAAATTTTATTGTAAAATAAATATTGGTTTGAAAAACAAGTAAAATGTAGAAAATATTTAATTTTATTAAAATAAAATTTAAAATGTTTTATATAATTAATATTTTTAGTTAAAATTAATTATAATCTATTTTATTACATTTATTTTATATTATTTATTTTATTTTTATTAATAAATCTCAATTAAATATTATTTAGTTTAATTCTTAATTTTAATATATTATTTTCAAAAAAAGAATTTACAATCAAAATTATATTATATTATTTTTTTGATTATTTTAATATTTTACTTTTCATTATTTTTTATAACTATTTAATATAATTTTTATTATAAATATATTAAAGTATAAATAAAATTAAAATTTAGAAAATAAATAAACTAAATTAATGAAAAAAATTGGTATAATTTTGTTTTATTTATATTTATGCAGTTACAGAAAAAATAAGTCTTATTTTTATTTAGTTAATTTAAAAAAGAATTTTAATATTAAAAAAATAATATGTTTAATAAAAAGGTTAATTTTATTACAAGAAAAAATATTTAGAAATACAAATCAAATTTGGAAGTAAAATTTAATTAATTTTTAAAATTATATATATAATTATATTAATTTTAAAATTAATATATATATATATTATTTGAAAGCTAAATAATATTTATTAAAAATTAAAATTTATTTAAAATTTAAAAAATATATATATTTTAAAAAGAAATAAGGTTTATCTTAATAATATAAAATATTTAATATAATAATTTTTTAACATCTAAAATATTTTTATTATATGTTTAAAAATTATATTAGTGTAAATATTGATTATTTTATATTTAAAACAAAAAATAAATATCTAAAACTTAATTATTTAAAAACATTAAACCAAAAAATATAATTCTAATTTAATCATTTTTATTAAAATAATTGAAATATAAAAACATATTATTATATAATTATAATAAGTTGTTATTAAAATAATTCTGAATTTTAGTTAATAAATTATATTAATTTTTAATCTAATTAATGTTTATTAAAATTATATTATCTTAATAAAATTATTTGAAATAACTTATTAAATTAATAATAATTTAATAATTCTTTATTTTTTATAAATTTTAAAAAGTATTTTAAATACTAAAAAACTATATATATTTAGAATTACTATTTTTTTGAAATAAATAAATAAATTATTAATTAATTAATTATATATATTGTTAAATTGGATTAAATATGAATTTACAACAAAACAAAACTTATTTTTAATAGTTAAAATTTTAATTTGTCTTATTTTTATTAATATTCACAATTAAATTTATAATATATATATATATTTATTTATTTTAATTTAAAAATATTATTTATTTAAATTAAATTAAGAAGTATTATAAATTATTTATATTATTAAAATAATAAAAATATTTAAAAAATATCTTATAATTAAAACAAATTTTATTATATATTTATAAATATAATAAACCGATATTTTACTATTATATTATATTATTTTTTATATATAATAATTAAAAAAAATATTGTAAAAATATATAAATCATTATATATTAATACTACAAAATTTGTTTTCTCAAAATCCCTGATTAATATTATTTAAATAAAACAAAATTTATTTAAATCACTTGTAAATTAAAATGCTCTAATTGAACTCTATTATTTTTATATTACTGAAATTTTAATTTAATTTTAGGTTTAGTAACATAAATATAGGAAAAAAGAATTTAGAAAAAATAACTTGTTAAAATTTAATTAGCTAAAAAAATTAATATTATTTTTTCCTCCATCTACTGTCACTCATCTTCTTTTATTATATAAAGTTTTGTTGAAAAATAATTGTCACATCTCTAATGAAAATACATAATTATATTTTTTTCAACTCATTTAATCCTATTAACTCAAACCATTTAATTATTATTTAATTATTTTTAGGTCACAAATTTTTATATTATATATAATTGTATATTAAATAATTAATATGAAGCTTGCTTCATTTGACTCAGTAGATAAAACATATTAATTATTTTAAATTATATATAAAAATATATTTATTATTTTATTTATGATGTATTTAAATTAATTTTTTTAATTATGTCATATTTTATATAATCACATCTTTTATTTAATTTGTATTAATTATTTTATAATTTATATATTTATAAATTTATTTGTGATATATTTAAATTAATTTGTACAAATTATTTTATAATTTATATAATTATATATTAAATATATATATATATATAACAAATATTTTTTAATCTTGTAAGATATTTTAATAATTTGTTTAATTATTTTATAATTTATATAATTATATATTAAATTTTATTATTATATATATATAAATATATATATATATATATATTTAAATAACAACATATTAAAAAAATTATGTTTAAGATATTTAAATAAATTTGTAAAATAAATATTTTAAAATTTATTTATAAGATATTTAAATGAATTTATTTTAATTATTTTAGATTTTATATAATTATATATTAAATATATATAAACCTTCGTGTAAAATCGTTAACACATTCACGTGAAAACATTTATACGTTCATGTAAAAGTATTTATACCTTAACGTAAACCCTGCAAGAAAATAAAAAAGAAAGATGAAATCAGCGCTACCTGCTACCTTGTGAGGGTTTGCTTCATAAAGTATTTGCAACGCTCAAATGAGTGAAATATATGCTACCCGGTGAGACTTGCTTCACTAGGTATTTATATTTTATATAATTATATATTAAATATATATAAACGTTCATGTAAAATCACTAATACATTCATGTAAAATATTTACACGTTCATGTAAATGTATTTATACCTTCATGTAAACCCTTTAATAGAATAGAAAAAAAAAGATGAAACATTTCTACATGGTGAGGGTTGCTTCATAAGGTATTTACAACACTCAAATGAGTGAAATATATGTTACCTTGTGAGACTTGCTTCACATATATTTATATTTTATATAATTATATATTAAATATATATATAAATGTTCATGTAAAATCACTAACTCATTCATGTGAAACATTTACACGTTCATGTAAATGTATTTATACCTTCATGTAAACCTTATAATAGAATAGAAAAAAAAGATGAAACAAGCGCTATCTGGTGAGGGTTTCTTTATAAGGTATTTACAATGCTCAAATGAGTGAAACAAACGCTATCTGGTGAGACTTGCTTCACTAAGTATTTACAGCACTCAAATGAGTGAAACAAACGCTATCTGGTAAGGCTTGCTTCACTATGTATATATATCGCTGATAAGAGTGAAGCAAACGCTACCTAATTAAGCAACTTTCATTAGATATTTACATTAATCAATCATTCATTTACGCTTGTTTCACTTTTATTTACATTGTTAATAAACGTGAAACTAGCTTCACTGAAATAATAATTTAAATAAATAGAAATTTTTCCTACTACACTCTCATCATACATTTTCTCTCTCATCGATTTTTCAAATCTTATAATGAATCTTCTACTCTGTAATTTTCTCGCGAAAATGACATTTGATGGAGGTGGCGTCGAAGGTTTTTCGAAGGTTCTTTGTGGTATTTGAAATGATGTTAATGCAACATTAGATCACTTGAAGTGTGTAGCGATTTGTTGTTATACACAGGGGCGGAGCCACACATGGGCTAGGGTGGGCTCCAGCCCCACCTTAATTAAAATCTTAAAACAAAATATTATATATATATATATATATATTTGACAAATATCTTTTAGCCCAGTTGGCTTTAGGACTAAACTCTGAACATGAGGTCCAGGGATCAAACTTTGTCCTCACCTTTAATTTTAAATTATAATTTTTATCTATAAATTTACTTGGTTAGAATACTCTCTTTTGAAAGATGTTTCTTTTTGTTTTCCACGTTTCTTGTTTGAACATAAACAACCCCAAAAACCTACATTTACAATAGATGAATTCAAATATTAAAAGCGAGTTAATGATGGGGATAAATGCTCTTTTGTTATGCATATAGGATGTAATATTTCACCACATAATAGGGCAGTTGAATATCTTGATAATCTAATGAATATCCTTGTCATATTGACAAAGTACTGAATGCATAGTATTCAGATGAAAAACAAAATAACAGATTACGGTTTACAACAACTATTGAAAACATTCGGTGGCTCACTTTGCAAACGTGTGCATTAAGAGGGCATGACGAGTCTCCATCTTTGAATAATCGTGGAAATTTTATTGAAAAAAAAGCGGAATATAGAAAGTTAAATCTAAGATGCAAGTTGGAGTCAGCCCCAGGTAATTTTTTATCCTGGCTCCGCCTCTGGTTATACATCTGCGATTTCTCTGTAAGAAATCATCCGTTAAGTTTTTGTCTTCTTTTTGGAGATTCATGTTAACCAGATCTACAAGAGAGTGTTCATCTTCTTTTTTGATTTTAATCGTCTTCACAAAGTGTCTGAATGAAGTCGTCTGTTAACTAGGTAAAATTCTAAAAGATCTTATCATATTTCTTAACAATTAAAATGTCGACTAGGCGCAGAACTTGCCGCTTAATAGTCTCGAACATAGGACATCAAGGATGTTGAGAATATACACATCTTGTTGCTACTAGGCTATAAGAGATGATCAAAAATAGAATAATGCATTAAGCACAAAGCCCGCAAACACACTTAATCATTTAACTAGATGCAGAATTTGTTGTCTAGAGCTCGAACCTAGGATCTCATGGAGACAAAATTCACTTCTCGTTGCCTCTAGGTTAGAAGAGGGAATTAATGAGAGCACACTTAACTAATTAACTAGACGAGTAGAAGTTGTCGCCTGATGGGCTCGAACCCATAGGGAGGCCGGAGATATCCACCTCCAATAGTCTAGAAGAGGGGATTTAAAAGTGATCCAATAACATTTTTTTAAAACGTTGAGTTTTGCTTCTCCTTTAGAGTGCGACTAATCCTCGCGGGTTAAGCACATAGCCCATAAACCAAGGCTGTTAAAATCTCGAGTTGACTCTTAAAATCCTACGATTTTACGATTTCACATTAGGTTAACGAGTCTGATTTTAAGTAAACTCTTAAATAGGTAACTCTTACGATTTTAAATTTACGATAATAAGATTTTACGATTTTACGAGTTTATAAATAATTTCGATTTTATACGATTTTACTTTAAAAATACAAATTTATATTTAAAAATTAATAAATAAAGTTATTATTTATTTAAATTAATTAATTAATATAATTAATTTTGTAGGTATAAATTTTTATAGGGTTATTTACTTATTATTATTTTTTAATTAACTTTTATTAAAATATATAATTTCTTAAAATTGAATATATATATATATAAATAATAAAAATATATAACTATTATTTTTTCAAATTAAACTCTTACGATTTCACATAAACTCTAGATTTTACGGGTTTATAATTGACTAACGATTCTACGCAAACTCTCGATTTTGACAGCATTGCCATAAACACACTTAACTAATTAACTAGGCGAGCAGAACTTGTCGCCTGATAGGATCGAACCCAGGACCTTAGGGAGGCCAGAAATATCCACCTCCACTATGATGGAAGAGGGGATGAAAATAGGACCACATGTAAAGCACATAGTCCGCCAACACACTTAACTATTTAACTAGGCACAGAACCTTTCGTCTGACGAGATAGAACCCAGGACCTCAGGGAGGCTAGAAATATATACTTCTTGTTGTCGCTAGACTAGAAGAGGGATAAAAAATGAGATAATGAGTTACGCACATAGTCCGTAAACACACTTAACCATTTAATTAGGCGCATAATTTTTTGTTAAACGAACTCAAACCCAAAAACTCGAGAAGGCTAAGAAAATCGACATCTTATTCTCGAAGCCTCCAAATTATGGAATAGCCATGTTTTCATAATCCACGTTTGTCTTATGTTGCATTAGTTTGATTAGATTTTTTATTGTTGATTTTATAATAAAGTCAATATTTATATTTAATTTTGAGCTATTGGTTAGGGGTATATCTTTAAAATTAATTTATTTGCAAAATCTTAGTACATTTTTATAAAATATTTTTTTTTTAGTTTTTACAATGTGTCTATAATTACTGGTCAGATGATGTTCTTTAATATATATATATATATATATATATATATATATATATATATATATATATATATATATATTTTATTTTTTTATTTTTTTTTTTGTGATATATGAATGAATATCTTTAGTGCACCATTAAATTTAGAGAAATAAAATATTGATTAATGACTATCTATTACTATTTTCAGATGTTATATCTTTTAGAGTTGTAACATTAGACTTTGCTCATGTTATACATTTTTCTTAAAGTATCTTTTAAATATTATTGAGATAAAAGATTGTAAACTTGCAATATTATTCTATAATGTACTAGCATATAAATGATGTTTATTTTTTGTTTGAGATAAGTAAAATATTCTTGATAAATAATATCGTTTATCCCAATAATTAATAACACTATTTAATACAGATTTTAGAGGTCATTTTATTGAAGATATTTAATTATTTCTTTCCGTTTGAAATAGTGGGTCATGTTGCCTATCTAAATTTGATTTGAAAGTATAATTAGGGCGGTGCAAAAAATCGAAAAATCGGTAACCCAACCGAATCGATATTTAACCGGTTTCATTTTAACGGCTTATTGGTTAATCGGTTCTAGCGGTTCTAGTTAATTGGTTTTTTCCCGGTTAAACGGTTCGGTTTCCCTATTTTTCTAACGGTTTAACCGGTAAACCGGTAATAATTTAATTATATATTTTTATATTTTATAATTTGTATTAGTTAGTTTATAAATAATTTTTAGAGAATAATTTTTAAAAAACATTATAATTTATATAAAATTTTACAAAAATAAATTAAAAATAAATTAAAATAATTTAATTAAAATATGTAAATTGTTTTTATAACGATACAATAACGTGAAATTATAAATTAACAAAATCAACATAATTAAGCAAATTAAAATTTGATGTCTTCAAAGTTCAACCTTCACTCAGTATTTAACTTTCTCTCCAACACGTTCAACACGGAAACACCTAAAATCAAAGTTATAAATTATAATTTACTAATTCCACTTCCCGTTCTATCGGTTGAGAAGGGGATTCAATCATATTATACTTGATTGATGAAAGACTAATCGACATAATGAATTTGAATTGTCTCAAAAACATATAAAATTATTATATTATATTATAATAATAATAATATAACATATTATAATAGAGAAAAAAAAAGATGAAGAATAGTATAATAGGATTGTGAAAACAATAATTTTTTTAAAAAATATTTTATAAATTTATTACTTAATTTTAAAAAATTGAATTATCGGTTCCTAGTTAAACCCGGTTAACCGGCCAGAACTGACCAAACCGGTAGAACTAGAACCCGTAAAACCGATACCATTAACGGTCGGTTAACCGGTTTGTAAAATAAAAGTCAAAACCGGTATTAACCTGAACCGTTTAAATAGTTAACCGGTTAATCGGCGGTTGAACACCCCTATCAAAGTAGACATGCTATTATTTTATATTCAAAATTTGATGTTTATGTAAGTTAAACTAGAGTTTTCTTTGTTGTTATTTTTTTCTTCAAATGCTACTGAAAGCAAGCCGAAAAACATTCACATTCACTTTTAATTTAAATTATGTTTTATGTCTTAACTATTAGTATTAAAATACAAGAAAGGTATGATGGCTCTAACAAAATTAATAATAAATTGTTAAGGAAATTTTAGGATGACTAGATGTTTGGACTAAAATTATTTATTTTTTATTATTTTTTTATAATTAATTCATAAGTCCTTAATAGTTTTATTATGAAAAATTCTTATTTTTTAACACATATATCACATGATAAATCTATTAATAACAATTGTAATATTTAACATAATTTAATTAGTACATCATTTATGTATTCATGAATTTATATTATCTAGAAGGAATTTTATAAAACATAACATTATGATCATTAATATTTGAAAATTTTGTTTATATTTTTGCCACCATTATACACCTATCCTACCACATAAATAATATTTTAATTATATGTTTCTGCATGTAGTTTATTTAATTAAACTCGTATACCAATATTTATTTTGTTAGTCTCCTTATTTGTTACAATCCGAACTCTTATAAAAACAGGGGTAAATTAATATTTTATTATTTTTATTTTTAAGCTTTAATATATATATATATATATATATATATATATATTTTGAATAATCAACACAATAATGACTTATTAAATAAAATAATTGTTCACATATTATTATTAATTTAAAATACCTATTTAAATATTATTATATTAATATTATTAATTTATGTTAATTAATTATAATTTAATAAATTATAATTTATTTATTTATTACATAATATTTTTTTTAATTTCTAATACTTGATTATTTTTTGTTAATTTATTTATTATTATTATTTAAATTAAATATTTCTTTATTAATTTAGTAAAAATTAATTATTAAAATTTACTGTTAAATAAATAATTAAATATTTAAAATAATTTCGTAGAACGGTGAAATATATATTATTAGTTTAATTAATAAAGTAAATTTTTAATAAAAATATATAAAATAAAAAAGTTTAATTTTAATTTATAATTGTACATATATTAATAAAATTATGTATTTTAAACTTAATTTTTAAAATTATAATTATTACATATATTAATAAAATTATATATTTTAAAGAATATGTAAAAAATATTTATATTTTATAAATTTAATTTAGTTTGTTTTTAATTAATAGTTACAAATAAATTTACACAAAAAATATATTTGTTGTTTAATTTAACAAATTTATTTATTTAAATTAAACTAAGAAATATTTTAAATTATATATATTATTAAAAAATAAAATTATTAAAAACAATTTTTATATTTATTAATAATATACTATATTTTTTAAAAAATAAAAAATATATCATTATATATATTCATAACTATATTATTTATTTTAGTAAACAGTTTTAAATTATATTTAATACATTATATTAGTTTTAAATATAACTAAGTTTAATAAAAATATAGTAATTTATTGAAAAATAGTTATTATATTAATAATAATTTAATAATATATTATATTATTTGAAATATTATAAACTATATTATTAAATGAAAATATTATATATAGGTATAATTAATATTTTATTTAAATAAATTAATTCATTAATAATATTGATTAGACTATATAAACTTTAAAAATAAAATTATATAAAATAAAAATAAAAATATTATTTATATAAATTTTAATTAAATTTATTTTATTATAAGATTTGAAAATATTAAAATAAAATTGTTAAAGTTTTATATAATGAATATTTTAAGTTAAAACTAATTATAATCTGTTAGATTATAATTAAAATTATGTTATATTTTATTATTATTTTAATATTTTAAAATATATATATTATTATTTCAAAAATAATTAATATTTATTAAAATTAATTATTTATTTAAATTTTTTAAAAAATATGAAATATTTTTAAAAAATTAGATGTATTTTATTAATATAAAATATTTAATATAATAAATTTTTTATTAACTAAAATATTTTTATTATAGTTTTACAAATTATATTAATGTAAAAAATAATATTTTATATTTTAAACAAAATTTAAATATCTAAAAAATTAATTATTTAAAAAAATTAAACCAATAAATATATTTCTAATTTTAATCATTTTTATTTAAATAACTGAAATATAAAAAAAAAAATATTATATAATTATAATATTTTTTTATTAAAATAATTCTGAATTTTATTTAATAAATTTATATTATTTTTAATCTAATTAATGTTTAATAAAATTATATTAGCTCAATAAAATTATTTGAAATAACTTAATATTTTAATAATAATATTTTAAATATTAAAATTTTTAAAAGAAATTAAAACAATTATATATATTTAGAATTAGTGTATAATTTTGCTTTATTTATATTTATGTCTATGCGGTCAAATAATTAAATAAACAGTTAAATTAAAAAAAAAAACTAACTTAAATTTTTTTAATATGTTTTAAAAAAATTAAGTTTTATTATAGGGAATGTTTTCAAATGATTTTTTGGAGCAAATGTTTAAAATGATTTTTTTTAGACCTGGTCTACAATATTTTGAGAAGATAAAAGAAAAAATTTAGGATGATATTGTTTCCGATAACAACGCTCTCATACATACATGGAGAGGAATTAGAGAGAAATTCTGATTAATGAAAACAATTGAAAACTTAATCAAATGTAGAATATCCCCTATAAAATCATTACAAGGATACGAAAGTTAAAATAGTTCTCGTTTCATGGTTGGTTGTTTTATAATTCAGTTGTTTGAAACTTTATTATTTATTTTAATAATTTAAAACTTTGTAATTCAATTGTTTATTTTCTTAAAATTCATTTTTTCTCCATTTAAATTTTAATGAAATGACAATAAACCATACAAAATATAAGTTAAAAAAAAAAACAAATGAATCACATCTATAATGAAAATTAATAATGATCCAAAAGAATAATCTTATAACATAAATAAATAAATCACTTTGAATAAATAGGATGATTGATTGTGATAAAGATTTTCACAAAATATCAATTTCTAAATAGTCTATCTAATCTTAATCTCCTGTATGATCTGATTATTTTTTTGATGTCAAACTATAAAAAAAAAAAATGAGTCAAATTGGTCACATAAGATGGTAATAAATTGGAATCAAAGAAATTGTAAAAAGTATAGTTTGTATGTTTAATGGAAAAATCAAATTAATACTAACAAACCCGACAAATCTCAATAAACTACATCTACAATTCGAAAGAGAAAGAAGAAGAACTAATCTTCCTGACAAAGTGAGTAGTAAAAAGGGGCTTAAATGGGTTAGTAGAACCATAATATAAAGAAGAAGAAAACACAATTGGAAAAAGGGAATTAGTTAGACCAGACATGAACTAGGCCAAGTCTGTTCCCGGTGTATATCTCATGGCGTTCTTCATCGTAGAAAAGAGCAGTTATATCTTCAAGAGCTTCTGAAACAGTGCTCTTAACCCCTGATGCTCGAATCCGTTTCCTTGAATTGCAACTTCTACTACTGCTACTACAACAACCACAATCCTCTGAAGGAGAGTGGTCGTTTGCTCGAATCTTAGCAAGGCATTTACCAGTCAAGATGTTGCTTATATGTATTGATCCTGCTGCAAGATCCATAATTACAGTTACAAGTCACAAGAAAAAAGAAACTGAAACTAACTAAATTTGAGAAATATATCAATTTAGACAATCCAGACAGTTTTATGCAGCTAATTAACTAATTTTCAATGCAAACTCAAAACAAATAATTACTAGCAGCTGTTTTTTGGGTATCTAATGGCAAGTAAAATTTTGATTATAAAATGTTGAAACCTAAATCTAGTAAAAATATTCACACAAATTAATTAATAAAGAAATATTAGGATTTGGTTAGACTTGAGTTATTTGAGATTATTTTTAGATAACCCATTATCTAAACAACAATCCACTCATAGATCATATCATTAAAATCTTAGGTTGAATTTGCTCTTTCTATCAACAAAAATATCAAAACATCCTCCAATTAAAAAATTATTCATTATATATTTATACATCTAATACCTTGTTTACTCATGTACCCCAAATAACCCGATTTTTCATAACATACATCAAACGGGTTATTAGAAAATAACCACTTGTTATTCAAATAACACCTAAATGTGAAACAATCAACAGCTATAGTGTCAAAATTCATCAAACTGAAAAAACTACATTAATTATGTTTTCAAAAAATTACAATGATCTAAAAGATAATCTAAATTATGATCCAAAGATGTAATATGAGTTTTAAGGCATACGAAGTATTTCATAGATGTAATCTATAAGACCCACTCAGTAGAGAGTAGTATATAATAGGTAAGATTAGGGTTAAGTTTATTATGTTGAATTCGTAAGCTGAAAGATTACTATAATATCTCATCTATTTCATAGGGTTTATCCAAGCTTCTCATCTAAGGGCTTAATTCATTCCTTTTTATCTCTTTCTATTCTATTATCTCATCTCCTTCTAGTTATTTATGTAGCCTTAAAAATACACTAAATTATCAAATTCATAGTTGCTTACCAGTTCCTTCCGATGGATCATCAGAATCTGCTTTACAATAAGAAATGATAAGATCCTGATCACAGGTGATATATATATTGTTTGTATTGCAGTCTGGGTTCCACAAAAGATGGTCTTCAAATGATGTTACAAGCTCACCGCGGAAGTTCCAAACAGTCACAGTTCTTTCTCTAAAAGTCAAGAACAATTGGTTCTCATAAAGAAAAATAAAGGCCGACGGTGTCATAAATTCAGTTTGACTAACTTCAGTTAACTTGGAATTACGAACCTGTATATAAAAGAAGTCAGATACTACCGCAAGAAGAAACATAAAAGATACTTATTAGAAGCCACTAAAAGATCCTTACATCAAGAATCTGAAGATTTTCATTTTTTTGCTTGACAAGGAGCTTCTCGTTGAATTGTTCAATAAAGTCCACATTCTTACTGCGATGTAGAAGATGGTTGAAGGTTTTAAGAACTGTACCATCCTCTATTGAGAGTATCTTGAGAGGTACATGGCCACTAGCTTTGTTAAAAATCAATAACATGATTCCTGGACTGGTATTTCATACATTAAACAAGATTTTATTAGCTGGGAAAGCAATGAATTTAAAACATATTGAAATATGAAATGTCAAAGAAAATTCATTATTACACTTCTGTTATAGGCATGAACATTCATTACAAACACTTTCAAAATTATATATATCCTCACTTGATAAGGTCCATCTAGTATATTGATGATTAGCACTTTAGGAAATATCTTGCTTTGTACAGTTCAATCTCATGGTTTGTGGCAACATATATACTGAAAAAAATAAAGGATACCCAACCTGCTGAGTATCACAACAGAAGCATTATAATATTTTCTCAAAGAAAAGAAAAGAAAAGCATTATAATCTAACATTCTAACTTACTAAATCCCAAAACTAGAGAGAAATGTTCAAGCTTTATAGTGACGTAAATTATAAGATTCGGGTTTGGCCAACTCGCGGTCAAACTCACAAAAGAGCGGCAACACAAGAGGATGTGGCTGAGTCATCTTTAGAGTGACATTTTATTCTTTCTTTTTCTCTGATTTTGAGTACTTTTTAATTTGGTAATGTAACTTTTGACAAACAATGTCATAACTTGTGCTTATTTGGTTTGGTTTTACCTCCTTAAAATCTAACTTACTATACATCAAAAGAGTCGAAGAAAAAAGAAATTAAGGACAGAGATGAAAGAGAAACAAGACTAACAAAAGAAGCTGCCCCTGGAACAAAGATGTTCCTCTGTCATCACAAACCCTACATTTAGTAGCATTGGTATTAATGACGCCTGCAAGAAGGCTACCATGTTTGACATATGGAGCAGAAAATAGAGCAATCTACTTAGGCAAACAAGGGAAGGAAAGCTCATCCTCAACAATGTTCTTTCCCTTCCCATGGACCGTGCTAGAACATGGAAACTAACAACTCCTCCAAGGCATAGGACTTTACAAGATCAGAGGAGGAGATGCTCATGTTCCGTGGTGGGAAGTCCTCTAGTTGTTCTGAGCCATTGATTTATCATGTGGCTTACTTTACCATAGAAGATACTCTTTGCACCTTTTATAGGGAAGAAGGAGTCCATTGAACACATTTTCTTCGATTGTCCCTACTCACTTGCTATATAGAGAAATGTTACTTTGACATAGCCTCTCCTCTTGCATTCTGTAATATTCTTTTGGAGCCATCATATATCAAATCTGAAGTGAGAGGAATGCCCACAGATATAGCAGATTTTGTAGAGATGATGACCAGATCTCAAAAACCATCAACATGTTTGATTGATCAAAGTAGGATATAAGGTAAGTTTCCTAACTCCTAGCTTAATTGGCTCATTTGCAAAGAATGGGGGCTCAATTTCACACACTCATGTATAATCTGCCTTGAAGGGGATTTTCTTTTGCTGTACCATGACTTGGCACATGGGATACTTACTATAAGACTACCTTGTCTTCGGGCACTTTAGATTTCCCTTTTTTGTTGATAGCTTATACTTTTACACCGGCGTCCTTGTACATTGGATTTGAGAAATGTTGATTACTTTCTCATTCTTAAGTAAGACATGCCCTTTTCCCGAAAAAAAAATAACAAAAAAAGATGGCACTAATCTCACATAATTGTAACAATCTGCTACAAGGATTTTTCTTAGGAATTTGTGAAGGGATCTGGATACGATGTGTAATCAAGAATACAAAATTTTGAGCAAACAACCTATTTTGGTGACGTGTTATAACCAAGTTTCTATAAGCATTGTTAAAAACCATGTTGACCACAGCATAACCAAAAACATTGAAATTGTCCCATATTTCATTTTGGAAAATGTACTTAAAGGCTCAATTGAACCAACTTAAATTACCTACTGCAATCAAGTTGCGGACATCCACATTAAGGCTCTTATTGGATAATAAATTAGTACTACTCAACTTAAGAGGGGGCAAAAAAATTAAGTCTAAATGGCCTTGTTCATTCTCTTCTCATTAAATCATGTTATCTCCCAAGATGACGTTTGGTATCCCAAACGTAGCCAGAAATTTTAACATCTGGAACTCTCCCTTCTTTTTTTCTTTCTTTGTATTGATGCAGCTCTCTTGTACAAGAAAATTACAGCAAGAACAGATCTCCTTTTTAGTGTACTAATAGAATGAATTATTTTATTCAAAAAACTAATCTAGATCAGGATAAATAATCTGGATCATGGTTTTTATGTAGAATGAAAAAACAATTACACTACAATCTCGATCCTTATATAAAATATATCAGATTAATGATCCAGAAAACAATCTTATAACAAACCGAAAATAAAAAACACTTACAAGATTTTCCAAATTGGGATCATTTGTCACAAAATAAAAATTTCCAAATGGGCTCACTAGTATCAGGTACACACGTAATCAGTTCCAACAGAAAATAAGGTTAGATTACCTGATCTTAATCTCCTGAATATTTTTGTCAGATATTGAGTATAGCATCAAGTAGTTTTTCAAGTCAAACACCTTATAAACACTGATGTATAAAACAAAAAATGAGTCAGAATACAGTACATAAGTTGATCATAAATTGGAAACAGAGAAAATGTAAAAAATATAGGTAACCGCTGACCTATCTTGTGCAGAGTAAGTGAGAACCTTCCCATTAACATCATCAAACTCCACAAACCCTGGCCATTTCAATGATTCAGATTCAAAAATGCTGAAGCCCGCATCAGGTTTGCCCCTCCTTATATACCTGGGTGCATTTATAAAAACAATTATCAATTACCAACATAAATACAAAAGGCATTAAGGGTAGCAAAATTATAAAATCACATACTCAATCCTTGTGGTCCTGCACTTCAATGAACTAAAATTGTCCGTAGCATAAACTGAGACTGTAATCAAGGAGTTGTTATTTCTATTGTAATATAAGCTTCTAATAACTTCATCAGTACTGATATTCAAGAAACATAGCCTCTCATTAGTCTCTGCAACAACAAACAAGTTCTTTAGGATCATAAAGAGTATTAGTAGTCATAAAGATTAAACATTTTCTACCTCGACTAAACGCAGCACAAACTCCAGACTGAGTAAGGGCGAATACAATGTCGTGGGAAGCTACTATCTCTATTATTTTTGACCTCTTCTTAAGAAACGAAAGCACCGTCCCTTTTGGATCATGAGTGTCATACTCTTCCTGATAATCACAAGGAAATCCTAATCTCAAAGAAGATCAAACCATGCAGAACTTGAAGAACAATACAACACAGCCTAGACTCATCCGGATAGAAATACAATTTCTGTTTCTTAACTATGACATTCTTGAAATCAAGTACAGTCTGAGGTGGAGTATGTTCTTTAAATATTCACTTCAAGTGATCAGATATCTCATGAGAAATAGCCGACAAAACATATCAGATGAAAAAAATATATGATTTTTTTGAATAAAAGTAAGCAAAACTTAAACAATCGGTGGACAGAAGACAGAAAAAATCAAGAAATTGAGACCTGTAACTGGATGTTCCTGAATCTTTCCTGAGCATCATTCACAATGAAAGCACGGTCTCTCTTGGAACAAATCTCCCTCCTTTGAAGTTTCTTCACGCTGTTAACAAACCCATCAACGCCTCTACGGGGGCGTTTCTTCGCTACAACACGGCGAACTCCACTAGGCCTAGGACAAGCACTTATTTTCCTTCCTTCCATTTTTGTACTTTTGAGCTTCAAAAGATTTAATTCCAAATCAAAGGCGTATTGCAACAATTGAATCAGAGTAGATAGATCGACTCAGAATGCTTGCATCATAACGCTTGAATGAAAAGGAATCTTAAGCTTCGATTACCGAAAGCTCAATTCCTGTAAAGATTAGGGCTTATTTGTCCTTCGTTTCAAGCGAATCAACAGAAGAGCAAGTGCAAGATGAAGAGAGAAATCTCACTCTTTCTCTCTCTCTCTCTCTCAACGTTGAATCCGAATTCAAACAATCTAACTTTTTTTTCTTTGTCACCAACAAGTCTATTAATAATCTTCTTTAAGCTTCAAAAGTATATTTTTATTATTGGTGAGTGATTCACTAATTAGGGTAAGTTTTATGATATAATTTTAAGTTGATTAAAAGTATGGAGAATTTTTCATATTTAAATTATGAAGATATTATATTATCTTTTCCGCGTAGAGATCTCATGTTATATGTTACGGGATCCTTGTTTCGCTCATGAGGACGGGTAAAACAATCATATTTAAATATGCTTAATTCATTTTAATATCAATACATTTAAAAAAAAAAATGGACTGTTTTGTCCCTCATTGTGAGGGAAATAGCGGATCCCGTAATAGAGATCTTAATTGTTATTTTTAACTAGTATATAAGCGGTTAAGTTTTGATGTATATACAAAAATGTACAATTAAATTGTTAAAATTGGTTTGTAAATCATTAAACCAGTTTGAGAAAAGTTAGTTTCGATTTATTGTTCGGTTTGATTTGTATCATTGGTCAGTTGGATACAGGGACGGACCGAGGATTTCGATCTAGGTGGGTTTAAAAAAAATTTAGAATAACTTAAAATAATAACGAGAAAATTTTGAAAAAAAATAAATATATAAAAGTAAATTTTATCATTTTTTTAATAATTAAATAAAAAAATAATGAATTATATTAAATTTTTTTAAAAAATTAAAGATAATGTTATATTTCTACTGTAAAAAAAATAAAAAAAAAAAATAATTCAGATGGGCTTAAATTAGTCCCCCTAGTTGAATGGGTTAGTCACAAATTTTTAAAATAATATAATTAATAATTATATATAAAAACAATTTTGAAAATAAATAAACAAGAGTTATGTATGTTGTAATATAATGGTTACAAAATTAATTCTTAAAAAGTCAGTCATTGGGTAAATTCGGTCTAGTCAATTCAGCTTAAGATTCAATCAATTTTACTTTATTAACTTTAACAATTATATATAAAAACAATTTTAAAATAGAAAAGAAAGAGATTTACATGTCTCGTTCGTATTCCAGTTTATGTTGGTTTTCATCTTCAAGATAGAACAAAATCTTTAAAAATTAAGCACAATAATAACTGAAACATTTGAAGATTTATAAATATCTGAATCAATAAATTCAAGAGAATAATTTTGTTTAGTGAATTAAAAAAAAAAAAAAAAAAAAGTGATTTTGAAAGAAATAATGAGTGGTGTGCTTTGAAAAACGATGAGAATAAATGAGATAGTATATTGAAAACATGCAAAATAAAAAATAAAAAATAATATTGATATTTAATGTAGAATAATATCCATTAAAATTATCTAAACTATTTATTTCATCGTATCAATAATTAATTGTATTATTATATTAACTAGGATATGCCCTTTTTGATAGGTTTAATGCAATAAATATTTTAATAATTTTTTTATAATTAATTAAATGAACTTTTATTATAAAAAAGTTTTTTGAGACTAAATCCATTTAAATGGAATTGAAAATTTAGAAGTAGTATTTTCCAAAAAAAAAAAAAAAAAATTTAGAAGTAGTGATAATTTCAAATTTTTAAAAACTAATACATATTGAAATATACAAAATTATATCAATTAGCAAAAATATATATATATATATATTAAAACAAACAAAAAAAAGAAAAAACACTATAAAAATATATTACTATTATTAAAAATATATTTTTTTTTAAATAAAAAAAAAATTAGTATGACTATGGATTTGAATGAGTACACATATGTCCAATATTCATGGGTATCCAATAATCAAGTTCAGGTATTTAAATCGGGGTCGGGGTCAATGGAGGGAATGTATGGAGAGTATGTAAAACTCAAACACGATACTCGTTACCTAATACTCAACTATATTAATATATATATATATATATATATATTTTATTGTTAAGTATTATTAATATAACATTTCACATCCCTGTCATTAAAGTTTTATTATAACTAGTATGTAACCCGTGTATTTGCACGAGTAATGATATAAAAAACCGTGAAAAAAATTATAATAAAATATTTGATAACATATTTAATTTTATTTTTAACCGTTTTAAGTTTATGGGCGGGTCAACCCACAATCTGACCCAAGTATCCATTTACTCTCACATATATATCCAAATTAACCACAACTCTCGACCCATGAATTTGGACACTTTAAAAATTAAGCATCATTATATATATATATATATATATATATATATATATTAATAAGTTAAAAGTTGAATATATATTGTTAAAATGTCTCGCGTTAATTAAATTTGGTGTTGAATTAAAAATATAAAATCTTATTAGTCTAGTTGGTTGAACTTGTTTTTGTGAGGTTGCAAGTTTGAAACATACATATAATATTTTTAATTTTATTTTTATTTTTAACCATTTTATGTTTATGGGCAGGTCAACCCACAATCCGACTCAAGTTCCATTTACTCTCATATATATATCTAAATTAACCATAACTCTCGACCCGACAATCCGGACACTTTAAAAATTAACCATCATTATATATATATATATATATATATATATATTCACATTCCACTCCTACACTCACTTTGCTCTTACCCACACTTCACTATGTCCTACACTTTATTTTTTTATTATAAAAAATATCTCTCTTTATCACTTTTTTATATTTAACTCTTAATGTTTTTCAACATTTTTTTTCTATATTTTCTTCTTCAAAAAATATATATATATATATAAATAAATAAATAAATAATGATGCTTAAATATATATAATTTCTTTTTCATAATTTATCGATCTAGATTATTTTAACTCTTTATCTATCTATATATATATATTATTATATATAATAATAATAATTTTAATAATCATAAATGGTGTTGTGATTAAAATGTTCAAATTTGAAATTTGAGTTCGAGTAGAATTATAGATCAAAATGAGTTTGTTAATACATGATGTTCAAAATGAGGTTACGTGAGGGATTAAATGAATAATCGATCAAAATGTATAAAATAAGTTTGCTACGGCACAATATTAACGAATTAGTAAGGGTAGATGGGTAGAGCGATGTGAGTAAATTAGATCTTTATGTTAAACAACATGAACCGAACCGAGTTGATTCATTTAAATATAAACTCAACCGTAAATTAATGGGTGGGTATAAGTTATACCAAATATATTTTTTAATTATATATTTAAAATAATAACTAATATATATATATATATATATATATATATTTAAAAATTGATTTATGATATATTTTTAAAAAATAAATTATTCTTTTATAGATAATATATATATATATATATATATATATATATATATATATATATATATATATATATATATATATATATATATATATATATATATATATATAAATACACAAAATTATAAAATAATTTTAAGATTCACAAATGTATTAAATTTGAGACTAAAGTTATATTAACTTTTTTCTTTATTTATTAGATACGATACTATATTATTTTTTTAATTTTTATTTTTTAATCTTACTTTTTCATTACTTGAATTTTTTAATAAATAATTATATATATATATATATATATATATATATCAATAATTCTATTTTTATTTATTATTTTATTTTATATAATTAAATATTAATTTTTTAAAATAATTTTACCTCTCTAATTAAAATTTTTAAATAATTTATTAATTTTATATATTCGAGTTTATATACAAAAAAATATATATTCATAAAAATATAAATTAAAGTCAATAATCACAAGTGGTGTATTCACATTTCAAATTTGAGATTATATTTTGTGTCTTAGTTGATACGCATTTTAAAAGGTATCACTAGTGAAAAAAGGATCTTTATTGATAAAATTTACCGAGAGTTTTATAAAACTCTCGGTAATGGTCCCGAGAGAAAAAAATCTTTCGTTATTAAAAATAAATTTCGAGAGGTGTGTAAAACCTTCAGTGATATTAGTTTTTACTGAAATTTTTTCAAAAAACCCTCGGGTTTGACTCTCCCCAAAAAATAAAATAAAGAACTTAGTAAGTATATTTTTGATATAGAAATGAAAGGCTCCAGAGTTTCCAATTCAAAAGAAAAAATTCTTGGAATTAAGAAAACAGGCCAAGTCTAAATAATTTGTTATCAGACTGTGTAATTTGCAATTTTCCCTAAACAATTTACGAAAATCCTAAAATATTTTAAATGATAATAAAAAAAATTAGATGATAAAGAGATAATAAAAAAATTTTGATTTTGAAATGTTCATGTAGGAGTCTATAGCCTTATTGTGAAAGACCAAATTGGCCCGTTATATAAGTGCCTCCATATTTCGCTGATCTCCTACCTACTAAACAAGTAAAAGTTCTATCTTGATCCGAGTGGGGATAACACTTCTCTTCTGCATGTCCACGAAGTTTTGAAAAATCCAAATATCTCCGAACTCCAACCTTGATGTTAAGTAAGACCAGAAATACAATAAGAAGAGAAGGAAGACGAAAGATGAAGAAGCAAGATGTAACTCTTGTCTTTGCATATGTGATATATTTTATTTATAGATTTCTTTATGTACATGTAGGTTTTTCTTACCGTGCTAAATAGTCTCTCTCAATTTACTTAAAGATATATAACTCTATGTGTTGGTATGAGGATAATTGCGAAGGTTATTCAAAAAACCATCGGTTTTTGACTCTCCCAAAAAACTAAAAATAATTTTAAGTGTTGGAAAGAGAGTAATTGCGAAGGTTTTTCAAAAAAACCTTCGGGTTTGACTTCCCAAAAAAATTAAAAATAATTTTAAGTGTTCGGAAGGGTTTAATTGTGAAGGTTTTTTAAAAAACATTCAGTTTGACTCTTCCAAAAAAAAACTGAAAATAATTCTAAGTGTTGGGAAGGGGTAATTGCGAAAGTTTTTAAAAAAATCTTCGGTTTTGACTCTTCCAAAAAAAACTGAAAATAATTCTAAGTGTTGAGAAGAGAGTAATTACGAAGGTTTTCAATAAACCTTCAGTTTTGATTCTTTCCAAAAAAACTAAAAACAATTTTAAGTGTTGGGAAGGGGTAATTGCAAAGTTTTTTCAGAAAACCTTCGGGTTTGACTCTTCCCAAAAAAACTAAATAATTCTAAGTGTTGGGAAGGGGTAATTGCGAAAGTTTTTCAAAAAACTTTTAGGTTGGACTCTTCCCAAAAAACTGAAAATAATTCTAAGTGTTGGGATGGAGGTAATTGCGAAGGTTTTCAAAAACCTTCAGTTTTGATTTTTCTCAAAAAAACTGATAGTAATTCTAAGTGTTGGGAAGGAGGTAATTGCAAAAGTTTTTCAAAAAACATTCAGTTTTGACTCTTCCAAAAAAAATAAAAATAATTTTAACTATTGGGAAGGGGGTAATTGCGAAGATTTTTCAAAAAACCTTCGATTTTGACTCTTCTTAAAAAAAACAGAAAATAATTCTAAATGTTGGGAAATGGGTAATTGCGAAAATTTTCAAAAAACTTTTAGTTTTGACTCTTCCCAAAAAATCAGAAAATAATTCTAAGTATTGGGAATGGGGTAATTGCGAAGGTTTTTCAATAAACTTTCAGTTTTGACTCTTCCCAAAAAAACTGAAAAAGATTCTAAGTGTTGGGAAAGGGTAATTTAGAAGGTTTTTCAAAAAAAATTCGGTTTTGACTCTTCCCAAAAAACAGAAAATAATTCTAAGTGTTGGGAAATGATAATTACAAAAGTTTTTCAATAAATTTTCGATTTTGACTTTTTAAAAAAAACAGAAAATAATTCTAAGTGTTAGGAAGGGGGTGTAATTGCGAAGGTTTTTCAAAAAAACTTCGGTTTTGACCTATCAAAACTGAAAGATATTTCATATATCTCTCAATATTTTACTTAAATGTAAATGGTGATTCACTTTCTAATTAGCTTGTCTAAACTCCTAACTAAGATAATCAATTGTGTGTTATTTTTGAAGCATAGGGATTGTGATTAATTTTATAAATGTATATGATTTTCTTTGATTATATACAGAATTGTCTATGTTTGTGTTTGATGATAATAAGGATGTGTGTAGAGTTTGATTATAAGGAAGTGTTGAAATTGTGTAATGTTTTAAGGATATGAAATTTTTTAAATGAATGTTGTTCAAGCTAATTAGAAAGTGAAACACTAATTAAATTAACAAATGAAGAAGTAAAATACCAAAAGATAGAAAAAAACGACGAATGTTTGACCACTCAAAATAGTGGAGTGCTTGTTGAAGGGTACAACGGGTCAGATACTATGTCATACTACGGAGTTTTAACAGATATAATCCAAGTACAATACTTTTATCACAAACGAGTTGTCTTATTCAATTATAAGTGGTTGAATACACATTTTGGGGAACAAGGAGTGAAAGTGGATAAATATGGCTTCGTAACTATCAATGTAAACCGGATTTTGAAAACCCAAAGTCAGGACCCATATATATTGGCGAGTCAAGCAAATCAAGTATTCTACTCCCCTAATATGTCATCACGACCTGGTTGGAAGATTGTGACAAAAATAAATCCACAATTTACAAATATATAGTTAAGATTAATTAATTAATTTTATGTTTTCACTTTATTGTTCTTATTACTTTAATTCTTCTCCAATTTATTATGATATGCATATAGGACGGGTGATTGGTGGGGTATACGGAGAACACCGAAGAGACTAAACAAGTCATTCTAGAACCTGATTGCACAAGCAGATTACCTTAAGATCTGAGGAGAGTCTTCTAGAGACATAGTGTATGTCGTGGACCTAATAGCTACTACTGACCCAATAGGTGTTACACATAGGGAGGATGAGACTGCAGAGTATATTAAGAGTACATTTACTGAGTTGGAGGATCAAGCGGAGGATGAGGCAGAGGATCAGGAATAGGAGGATCAAGAGGAGGAGGATCATGAGCACCATTCCACTCCTGACCCATCATCGACATGTAACATTTTTACACTTATTTATCGTTTGTATTGATTTACACCTAATATTGAATTTTTTACTTTTGAAGAATCTTCCGCCCGGAAGAGATGGGGGAAGAACAAGAATATCGCTTTATCTAGGAGGCCACCGGGGACGAAGATTGCTCTGACTTTCAGAGAGGTAGATGGGAGGCCCAACAACGACGATGGTAGACGCATGTGGTCTAGACATTTGGTGTCGGTGGTGCGGGCCCCTCATCCATCTTACACCGTCTACTGAAGTGGAATGCATTAAGTGCTAACCAATTGGATTCACTTTGACTTGCTATGACGGTGATAAAATACTTAATTATACATTAATCATTCAATTTTTTTATAACATTTGAATGTTTTATTTATCAGGATATGTCAAAGAGTACAAATGGTTCTATTGATCAATATCGAGCGACCGGATTGGAACATTCCAGATAGATATGGAATAGGTGACACTCTGATTTGAATAGGGATTATATCCAGATTCATCATGGAGACGAGGCAACAGTACTTGCCAATCCCCCACGAGACTACGGTCCAACTAATTGGGAGTTCGTATGTCGGAACCATTACTTCACGAATAAATTTAAGGTATGGTTTCATAACTGAAATAAAATCTGATATCATTTGTTCTAGCTTAATTTTTTTATTTCAAATGTAGAGAAATAGTAGTATCAATGTTGTTAACAAGAATAAACTGAAATTCCCGTATCATACTGGAAGTAGACCGTTTTTACAAGTGGAGGAAGAGTTGGTATGCACATTATTTCAAATAAATTGATATAAAGAATGTTACTAATTTTATAAATTATTTATTTCAACAGGTGGGTGAAATAGTACGGACCCCCTCTGTCGTTGAAGTTTTCAAAAGAACCCGTACCCTGAAAACTATAAAAAAAATCACAACATAATCCTAGACGAATGAGCGCAAGAGAAGATTGTAAGTTAATTGACTTTAATAAAATTATATATAGCTTATTTATTATATAAATGAAAATTAATTTCAAATGTGCAAGCGGAGATGGAGGAAGTAAGAAAAAACGAAGATATCTTTGACTTCGATTTGACGGAGAAAGTGTTCAAACGCCAAATGCATGGGACAATGATCGATATAGGATCTGGCGTTCAACCCACACACTTTCGAGAGGATTGTCGGAGTGAAAACAATTTTCGAAGATCCACTGATCGGTTGTTAAAGGAGAATGAACAACTTAAGGCGGATGTGAGACACATGACGTTGACAATGGAGGAAATTCAAAGGAGGAATATGGAAAGAGTGCAAATCATTAGTAAAATGGAAAGAAGGGATATGGAAAGATCGCAAAGGGAGAATGAAATGCAAGTGGAGAGGGTGCAAATGACGCAAAGAATGGAGAAATATGAACACCAGATTGAATTCTTAATGAAGCAGCATCATCCCCCTCCTCCCCTCAGCTAGTTAGTACATTCAAGTTTTTGAACAATTCTTAATGAAGCAGAATCATCCTTTTGTTTGGATGGTTGTGTTTGGTTTAGAATTTTGGAATTATAATGATCTTTTGGTTTATGAATGTTATTGTATATGTATTGGTTTGGCTGAAAAAGTTTTGGTTGCGCACAAAACGATCGGCCTATTTCAGACATTTATAAGGGTAATACCGAAAGTTATTTAAAAAATTCTCGTTTTTTCCCTTACAAGAAAACTCATGAGTTATTTGAAAAACTCTCGGTTTTCCCTTACAAGAGAACCCAAGAGTTATTTTGGAAAACTCTCGATTTTTCCCTTACAAGAAAATCTGAGAGTTATTTGGAAAATCTCGGTTTTTCTTGAGAGTTTTTCAAATAACTCTCGGGTATTCTTGAAAGGGAAAAACTAAGAGTTTTTCAAATAACTCTCGGGTTTTATTGTAAGGGAAAAACCGAGAGTTTTTCAAATAACTCTCGGTTTTTCTCTCTGTTATCTAAATCGAGAGATTTAAGAAAGCTCTCGGTAAACACCCAATTAGATTTACAGAAAGTGGCAATACCGACGAATACTGAGAGTTACCAAAAGATATAGGTCCATTACCAATATATTATACTCTCGGTAATGACCATTTCTTCACCGGCGTATATTTTAAAGATTAAAATGATTATGATGATGGTATATATGAGTGTAAATTTGAGAGATTAAAAGAATTGTCAGATTTTAGATGGGATAAGAGCGAATTAGAGAGATTAAGAGAATGATGGTTCAAATTGAATCAAATGCACAAAATGAGGGTATAATGTGATCGATAATGACAAATTAGTTGGAGAAAAATGCCTAAAGTGAAGGTAGATGTTTGTCGATAATGAAATGTAGCAAAATTTTAGTATTTGGTGTTCAAATTTTTTATTATTTACTCATTTCATATATATTTTATAGTTGTAATTGCACCATATTTAAATGTTTATTTAATAGTTTTTTTTACTCTATAATGGTGACTTTATTTGAAAATAATCTTACTTTTGAATAATATTTTTTTTTGGTTAAAAATATTATTATTTAAATATTTTATTTCAATTTAATTGAAATGTTGGTTTAGAATATACTTTAATTATATATATTAATAAATTTAATAATATTTTTTTTTAAACACAATTTCAATTCTATTTATTTCTAAATTAATTCATATAAACTTAATCAATTTAATTAAAATTTGTCTATACATTTAATTTGAATTTGTTTGAAATTTATAAATTAATTCGAAAATATATGAACTTAATTATTATTTTTAAAATATTTTTTAAAACTTTAATGAAATGATTAGTGTTTATAATAACGTTAATTTCTTATTGTCTAATTTTTTAATTAAATCTATTTAATTAATCTTTATAAATTTTAACATATTTAATTAAATGCAAGGGATTATGTTGGTTTTAGTATGTTATTCTAAATCTATAACATGGATATATAGGTTAATAATGTTTTTTATTTTTTTTTTATATTTTGATACATTACTTCAAATTTATTTATTGTTTAATTACTTTTTAATATATATATTTTTTTTAATTCATTTTAGTAAAATATAAAATTTATATTTTAATCGGGTAATGTGGTACCCGACGAATCGGGAATAGGGGAAGAAATAGAGATACTCGACATGTTCGAGGTCGGGTCGAGTAGTAAATTGAAAATTGGGTACTTGACTACTTTGCGGGTAATGTACCCGTGGTGATCCCAAGTATGACAACTCAGAGCCATGCTCTTCACTTCATTCAAAACACTTCATTATTATTATTTTGCTAGAATGACTTAACTATATTTTATTTAGCTAAACAAATTAAAATAATTCCAATTGACATACTTCATACAATACACTATTTAACAAAAATGTGTGTTGAATGGACAAGACTTGTTGAAAGAAAATAAGCTTAATTATTTTTTTTACATTGTCATATACACTTCTTCACTTTATTAAATGTATTAACAAAATTAAATTTTAATAGAAATTCTCTTATTATCTAACAAATAAATCAAAATTATTATTAATTACCAGACTAATTTAAAATATTTCTAAGATGATACAAAATTCCACACTAAAATGTTAGCATAAGAACACGATACATCTCAAATCCAGTAAAGAAACGAAGGAATGTCTTGTTTTAACTTGACAAAAAAACCACAAGAAGAAAAGGTACATCTTAACATATTATTGAAAATCCATCAATTAAAGCAAACACGTATTCGCTTTTTATTAAGAAAAATATTTATCTTTATTTTATATGTTAATGTATTTTAGTTTATAACATTTTTATCCATGAAATGTTTCAAACAAAACACTATTTTAATTATTAAAATTTTGTCTCCTATTTAAATATATAAAAATAATAAGAACTAATTCATATTTAAGATCACTATTCATTTTAACATACTAATAGTGATCCTTTTATATATTTATAATATAACAATAACAATAATAATGCTTAAATCTAAATGGTTGGAATTTGTGGAAAGAAGCAGAAACAATAATAATGCTTAAATCTAAATGGTTGGAATCTGTGGAAAGAAAAAGAAGCAGAAGCAGGTAGTTAATTTGGATATTTGCGTGATATAGCAGATCAAATCGACCCTTTTGAAAAAGAAAACGAATAAAATATTTTATATTCATTGTCTAGTTGAATTCTCTAACTAATAAACTAAATATATAATAACTTTAACAAGGCGAGAACGAATGAATTTTATAAATACAATTTTAATTATATATTTTAAAAATACAAATATATATATTTAATTAATTAATAAATTAATAAATTAAATATTTATAACTTAAATAAAATATATAATCAATCTAAACCAAGTAAGAATTAATAAAATTTTAAATTTAAATATATTAAAATAATAAGTGTTTATTATATATTTTAAAAAATACAAATACATATATTTAAATAATTAATAATATAAAAAATTAAATATTTATAACTTAAATTAATGAAATTTAAAAATACAAGAATTAATAAATTTTAAGAATAAAAAATAAATTTAATTATATTAAAATAATAAGTGTTTATTAAATATTTAAAAAATACAAATACATATATTTAAATAATTAATAATATAAAAAATGAAATATCTATAACTTTTATTTTTATATATATATATATATAATATATATTAAGAGACTTTAATTAATTAATTAATTAAATATATAATAATCTTAACAATACAAGAATTAATAAATTTTATAAATAAATTTTAATTATATAATATTAAAATAAAATTTTAATTATATAATTTAAACAAATAAATACATATATTTAAATATTCATTCTCTTGTTTAATTCTCTAACAAAAAAAAATAAATAAATATAAAAATTCATGCACCCAATTTATAAAATTAAAATAATTATTTTATTTATTTTCAAATTAAATAAAATTAAATACTTAACCAAATGACAAAACATAATTAAACAATTAATTAGATTAATTATTGTGATAATTAAATCCTAATTAATTAAGGAAAATGACTTAAACAAAAAAATAAAATTATTTAGGATAAATGTTGTACTCATTTTATCATAAAATAATTTTAGAAAAATCAAAGTATTAAAATAAATAATTTTGGATAAAATATTGTACTCATTTCATCCCATAAATTATTTATTTAACCCTAAATATACCAAAATAATAATAATAAAATAAATTGACAAAGTATTTATCATATTTATTTTAAAATTTTGTGTATTTAAAATGATCAAAATTAAAGCCTTTTGTGAGAAAAAATCAATTTCAAATAAATCCTTAAGATTTTAAAATAAAAATAAAAACAAAAATAAAAATACAATAGTAATCGAGTGTAACCGAAATTAAAAAAAACTAATAAGCACTGAATTTTCATCCAATGCCCCAAATGCTTCCGAGTGCCCCGCTACAATGAAGAAGCGCGCGCCTGCGCCGCATAGGATCGACTAACGCGCGTCTCAACACTATTAGCCGAAAACGTGACGGAACGCCGAAATGCAATGATCCCAAGACATAACACGTATAGAACGCTCTACGTTTGTGTTTTCCCTTAAATGGATATGTTTTGTCCTTCGATCATCTTCTCCATCGCGACGTCGGATGGATAACCATCCGCAACCATCTTTTCTTTTTTAAAAATAGAATTTCGTCGTTTATGGACGGATTGACCCTTTTTAAAAGGTGAAATGATCACTCTACCACATTGATCATTTTTCGAAATTTCGTATAAGGCTCTAAAGCTTGGATCTATGCATCCCAATAACTTCCTTAAGGTCTAAGAAGTGTTCTCCAATCTTCGGTATGATTCAAATCATTCTTTAATTCATACTTTCATTTTGAAATTGAAATTATTATATTTCCATTTTCATAAGTTTGTATACTGTTTGGTTGTTGGATTTTAAGATTGGAAATGGATCATAAGATCATTTCCAAGCTTTCTGTTTAGATTAGAGTCAATCAATTAACCTTAAACAGAAAAACCCAAATTTGAATTTGAAAAATTCAAAAATCGGGTTTGCTATTTTGGGTTAATCCTCAAGAATAAGTGCCCATAAATCATCCCAACATGTTTCTAATTATGTTGGGCAACTGTTGGGATCATGTTTAATCCATCCCGACCATGTTTGATTAAAATCAAAATTTTCAAAACAATTGAAAATTTTGAGATCTTGAATTGGTCTAAATGAACAGCTAGTGTTCTTGTTTTGGTACCAATAAAGTATATGAAGTATAAGGAAGCTATTAGCTATCTCCTTACACTTCAAAACAACTTTAAAACAAAAAATCTGATTTTTGGCTACAAACTATTTTGAACAAATTGATCATCACCCATGTCGACTGATACATTAGGGTGGTGTTCTAAATGTTCCTAAGAGCTTTGTGAAGCTACCTAGGCCATTGGATCAAAGAATTCAAGCCTTCGTCAAAATTGCAAAACCTGCAATTTTGACATTCTATAGAACTGGTAGGTCTGAACGAGGACCGAGAGATCTAACGAGAAACTTAACCAAGGACCGACAGGTTCGACCGATGCTTGTTAGCCATGACCAAGATGTCCGACCAATGTTCTTCAGCTAAGACCGAGAGTTCCGACCGAGAACATCTAATCGAGAGGTTAGACCTAGGATCGAGAACTCCCAAACCTAGGACCGATGACTTCCATCCATGACCGAAAGGTCAAACCTAGGACCGAGGAATCCCGACCCCGACCAAGAATCCTAAACCTAGGACCGATAAAGTTAGCCTAGGGCTAATCCAAGACCGATGGTTTTTACACCACGATCGATAAATCCCAGTCAAGGACCGAGAGTCCTTAGAACCTCGCTCGAGGATTCTTAGCTCGGACCGTTGGTCCGATTGAGGGTCCCGAACCCCAATTGATGAAAATTAACCCAAGGCCTAGGACACCGGTCCTAAGGCCTATTTGGTTCCCATTTTCAAAATCTAAAATTGGTTTTGTAATTTTTGAATCTCAAACCATTTTATAAAAATCTCAAAAAATTAGAAAATGCTTTCAAAATATTTTTGGGATGTTTCCACCAAGAAATATTTGGATATAGGCTCGTTTGAGATTTATGTTTAAACCCTAATACCTTCAAATGACTGATGTTCTTTAAGTACTTTCCTCCCTAAGTTATCATCAGCAACATGTACCAGCATTTAAATAATTGTTTTTACAATTATTTAAATAGTGCACAAACCTTATACATGCTTAGGACCGAAAGAATAATCGGTAAAAATAAAACGTTATACAACTAATTTTCAAAAGCCAACTTTATAAGTAAAGACCATTTTTAAAACGGGTATGGAGGATGAATCATGAAATTCTTTTCCCATGTATCACCAAACTACGAACTAAAAGAAACTCTAACCAATACGTTTGTACACATATTCCATTTTTATTGATTTTTAAAAATCAATTGGCGACTTTATTTCAAAATAAATAATTTTTTAAATTAATTATTTTAAATTAATTTAAAAACGTATTTCTAAAAAATTAAATTGTAATTTGATTACTGAAAATCTCTAAATTATTTAAAACTGAATCCCAAATTAATTATTTTTTAAATAATTTCAAAAGTTGTAAGGGATCATTTGAAAAATCTTTTAAAAATAATTTTTTATTTCAAAAGAAGATTCTTGACACGCAAACTGATGTTGAAATTTCTCGAACCTCAAGTTTTTCCAAGACAAGGGTCTTCTTGAGAAAACCTAAGGGTTTGTCCATAAAGGGAATGTCGACTTGAGTAATGCAAACATTGGTGATAAAAACTTAAGGGTTTGTCCACGAGGGTGATTTAGGACCTAAGATCATGCTGAAAGGTGTAATCGAATATTGGAAATGTCGGCTTAAGTAAAATAAACATTGGTGAAAAAATCTAAGGGTTTGTCCACGGAGGGTGATTCAGGGTCTAAGATCATAACAAAAGGTGTAATCAAATGTTTAAGAATGCACCAATGAAGACCGCAAAGTTCTTCCACGGAGGAGGAGTCAAAGCCAAATATTATGTCAAAAGGCGTAATCGAATGATTAAGTATGGTAGGAATTGAGAATGATTATACTTAATAATGCATCATTAATATATATATATATATATATATATATATATATATATATATATATATATATATATATATATAATTTAAAAATATATTTAATTAAATAGGTTAAATTTTAAAGTGATCGAGAAATTCTTTTTGATTTATTTATTATTATAAAAAAAATACATTATATACTTGAAATAATGTAGAATTGACAACAAATTTGTAAAGAAAATTATCAATATAAATATATATATATATATTTAATATATATTATTAGTTAAAAAGACTGAAATAAAAAAAATAAAAAATGTTTGTTGAAAATAAAAATAAAAAAGCTGGGAATGTCTACTTGAGTAAAGCAAACTTTGGTGAGAAAATTTAAGAGTTCATTCACGAAGGGTGATTTAAAACCTAAGATCATGCCAAAATATATAATCAAATGTTTAAAATGCACCCTTGAAGACTGCAAAATTTTCTAAGGAGAGTTAGTTAAAGCCAAAAATCATGTCAAAAGTATTAAAATATTAATTATATATATATAATCGATAAAATATAATAAATATTTGTTATTTTAATTTATAATGTTCATATATAGGTATATTTTTATAAAATATATTAATTTGATAAGAAATTTAAAAATATATTTATCTAAATAGTGATCCATAAATTCGTTTTGATTTATTCATTATTATAAAAAATAAAATAAGACGTTATATACTTAAAATAATATTTTAGAATTGAATTAAATTTAAAAAATTATCAATATATATATATTTAATATATTATTAATTAAAAATACTAAAATATAATAAATAAAAAATATTTGTTAAAAATAAAATTAAAAACTATAAAACAAATTAATAGAAATATATAAATTTAAAAAATTAAAAATATATTTAATTAAATATATTAAGTTTTAAATTGATTAAGAAATGTATTTAAAATTTATTTATTATTATAAAAAAATAAATTAAGACACTGGAAAAAAAATCATTTTTTAATTACCAATTGTTTTTTAATTATATATATATATATATATATATATATATATATATATATATATATATATATATATATATATATATATATATATGTGTGTAAATATAATAATTTTGAATATTTTTATATTTGTCTATTTATCTATTATATTAATTAATTTATTTTTAAATAAATAATTATATTTAATTTATTTATTTTTCTATTTTGTTTTTATAAACCCAATTCTTAGTAAATTTGGTTATTAAATAATATAAATTATTTTAGATATAAATTTTTTTTTTAAAATAAGTATATAAAAATAAGGAATATTAGATCGAGTTGAACTTTATATAATTTGATTGATAATTTAATCTAAAATTCAATATTTTATGAATTGTTATTCTAATCTACTTTTGTTCACAACTAAGGGATGTTGGGACGTTGTCAATTTATAAGATTGGTACGTATGCAATAAATATATATATATATATATATATATATATATATATATATATATATATATATATATATATATATATATATATATATTTAGATGTTTTGCAATGAATTTAAAATTATATGTAAATATTTAATTTAAATTGAACTTAATTTTTATCAACTAAAACTAATTCAAAGATTTGAATAATATTATTTTTTTTAAAATATTTATATATAAATAATATTTTATTTATTATCTTTACACTTGCACGAGATACATGCGAGTTTATTTAATTATGGATAATTATTAATTAATTCCCAATATTATAATAAAATAACATTTTTCTTCTTAGATTTATCTATTGATCTTATTTACAATTTGTTTATCTTATTCTAGATTTAATATTTCGCACTCCTATTTAACATGGTATCAGTGAATGTGATCAAGGCTAAAAGAAAAATAACCCATTCGACTTTAAAGACTTGTTCAACGAAAAAGAAGAAATTCGTAAACTTAATTTCAACAATAAAGATGACTCATCAAACAATTTGATTTAAGAACATTCAAGAACGATATTAAGTAACTATGGATAATTACAAAATGTTTAAAGAATGATTTAATAGGTAAGAAGAAAATAAAAAATTGTTGAGAAACTAAATATGTTTTTTTAATTATTTATATATATTTTTATTTTCTTTAGAGTATGAGCACAATGTTTTTAACCAAAAAAAAAAAAAAAAAACCTAACGAGGTTAATTTATTTGGGGCTAGTAACTATATTTGTAATTTGTAAAGATACAAAAATAAAAATAAAAATTATTAATAAAAATTTAAAAACAAAACAATTTTTTATTGACAAAAGGATCAAACAAAATCATTAATGAAGTTATAAATATTTTCATTTAATCCATATTAATCTTTTGAGACATAAAAAAAAATCTTTAACTTATGTCTTATACATGTTGATTATTATATTAGATTTACATGAATTTTTCTTTTCAAGAAAATCAAGATTTGGGTTCTTCTTGTTAAAATCAACTTGCTTTCAATATTAATCTAATGAAAAATGATAATTGCACAATAAATAAATTCAAAACAAGATTGGTAAATAAAGATTATAGTAAAAAAGATGAAATTGATTTAATCAATATGTTTTTTTTGCATGTTGCCAAAAATATTATTGTTAAGCTAATTATTTCCCTGACAACTTCAAAAGGTTGTTTTTATACTAAATCGACATTAATAATATTGTTTTTCACTAAACTCTTATAAAAGACATCTATCTAAAAAAACATATAGTTTTAAATTTGATCTAAAATCAAAAGTTTGTAAATTAAATAATAATCTGACTTAAACAAGTTTCAAGAAAATTACATGTTGAAATTATCAAATTTGAAGAAAATGGACTAAAAAACAAATCTGAATCATTGATTAAATATTAGACATTCTGATCAAATTATTAGAGCCTTACTTATTTATATTTATAAGTGTTATAATGTAGAAAAAAATTATATTAAATATTAATGTAGAAAAAAATTATATTAAATATTATATGTAATTGTGATGTGTAATATATAGACATTATAATAAATTAATAAAAATTATATAATAATATATTATTATTATCCCAATATTATAATATTATGATAATATCTTACATATATATTATTTTATATTATAATATTCATTCTCAAATTCAAGATAAATTTTTTTTGACAACTTGAGGTTGAAGACGAGATTATAAATTGGAGATGTTATGCAAGCTTGATAAATTCGTGAGTATTGCAATCCATTCAATTGTAGAATGAAAGTGTTGATTGATAAACAATCGAAGAAAAGAATACTATGGAAATGGACTACTATGGTGAAATAACAACTGAAAGAACTCCGAGATTACTCGTGAGTGTTGAGATCCATCTAACAACGGGATGGAAGTGTGTTGACTAATCAAATACAAAGAAGGTAGAATCCCATGAGCGTTTATTGTAGGGATGAAACAACAACTAAAAAAACTCGTGTGTTATTCGTAAGGGTTGAGATCGATACAACAACGGGATGACAATTTGTTGACTAAATAACTAATAAAAAACTCATATGATTGGATTAAGATCAACAAAAATATGGGTATTAACTACTTGGGTAAAATAATAACCGAAAAAACTCCGAGAATATGATAGTCGAAAAAATAAGAACATCAACAAAACATTTAAAAATTCTTTATTAAAAAAAATATAATAATAAATTTATTAGAGCCATAATATAGAAAAAGATGGTATTGAATATTATATGAATTACTTAAATGATGTCTAAAATATAGACATTACACTAAACTAATAAAGGAAATTTATATAATAATAAAAGATATTATCACATTATTATAATATTATCATAATATAATATGTTACATATATATTATTAAATATTATGTTATATTATAACAATATTAGATATTTTAATACTTAAAAAAAATTGTTTGATTCTAAATTAAAATCAAAGACTTTGTCATGGTAAAATTCTTTCTTACTCTTAAAATTAACATGATATCGATAGTATTCATTTAATAAAAAGCAAAATAATATTATGTATTCTTCAAAGATCTTGAAATCATAAAATTATTTCTTGGTCACAAAATTATAAATGTGTTACGAAAGGAATTGAGAATTAGGGTAGTTCTTAGGGCTGTAAGCCCTAGAATAAGTTGGCGGGTATAATTGTCAGCATTTATTTTACAAATAAGCTGTTTTATCAGTAAATATTTTATATTTTAGTAGTTGGACAGCTGTAATTGGTTTTGGAGGGAAAAGAAGTTGGGTTGGACAGCTGTAATTGGTTTTGGAGGGAAAAGAAGTTTGATTGGACAGCTGTAATTGGTTTTGGCGGGAAAACTTGGAGGTATAAGAAGTTACAACATTTGAATGATTAAGAAGGCAGCAATATGAGAATTCAATTCATTCAATCAATATTTTAATCTAAGGTTAGTAATAACTCTCTCTCTCCTCAATTCCTATTCTCCTCTACAATTCTAATCTCATCTATCTGATTGCAGAATCTGTAATCACAAATTCTCTCCTTATCTCTTCTCATCCTGTTCAATCTCAATCTCTTTCTAAGGTACTGTTCTGCCCTAGATCTAAACATTACTGAATTCTAATTCATAGCTTATCACTGGTATCAGAGCACCTTTCTTGGCATTATGGTGGAAACGCGTATGGAAACGGAATTGAATGAAATTCGAAGTCGTAGTCAGGCACAGGACGAAAGATTGTCGGCACAGGATGCTCGTTTTGATCGGATTGAAGCACTGATGGCTTCCATGGATGTGGCAATTAGACGTTTAACTCCAGCATCATGTAGCAATAACCGTGAACCAGGAGGTGCAGAGGAAAGGGACTTTCGAGGCGACAATTTTCCCGATCGTAGGCGAGCTGAGGAAGCGAGAAATCGGAATGGTGATCGGGACTATCGGGATCATATGTACCAACCGCCAACGAGACTTTCGAAGATGGATTTCCCAAAGTTTAACGGCGATGAGGTAGATGACTGGATCTATGGAGTAGAGATGTTTTTCCAAGTAGATCGAACGCTAGAAGAGTTTAAACTGGAGTATGCCTGTGCACACCTGTATGGACGAGCTCGCTGCTGGTTTAGCTCGCATCTACAACACCGGCTACCTGGACGAGCTATGACTTGGACAGAGTTAAGAACTCTGGTCCTAAAAGAGTTTGGTCCAAGCGAATTCGATGATCCTTTAGACGAATGGAAGGATCTCAAGCAAACAACAACAGTTAAGGAGTATGGTAAGAGTTATCTGGATGTGATCTATAAACTCCCTCATCTAACTGAAGAATACTCTATTAAAGGCTACCTGAATGGTTTAAAAGAAGAAATAGCTAATCCTATTAGAATTCAGAAACCAAATTCTTTATCAGAAGCTATGGGCATGGCTAAGCTGTAGGAAAGGACTAATCAGAAATTACAAGATGCATTATGTGAATCATTGGCGCGAAGAGGCTACTTATCTAATAAAGGAAATCCACTTTTGCCTACACCGAGACAACCTACATTTGGCAATAGAAATAATAGCAGTGGAGTCTCCCTTAGACCAGGTACGCAATATTCTGGTACTTCGAGCAGTAGTAGTGAAAGTCATAAACCTGTAGCAATCGGTCAGAATCCTAGGAGGACTAATTTGGACCAGAAAACCATGGATGAACGAAGAAGGCGGAATCAATGTTTTAATTGTGAAGAAAAATGGGAGTATGGACACAGGTGTAAAACTGGCCCAATTATTATGAATATTGATGTATGTGAAAGGGATGTACAATTGGAGGAGGTAGCTGAATACGGAAATGAAGAAATCCTGGAAGAAACACCTTTGTTTAACATAGAAGGATGTCAGAACTTTGAAACCATGAAGGTTAAGGGTACTGTGGGAAAAAACAGTGTGTATATGCTGATAGATTCGGGTAGCACTCATAATTTTGTGAACCCTCGGGTACTTCGTAATACTGAGTTTGTAAAGACTGCTGCTGAACAACTAATGGTAACAGTGGCATGTGGACATCGGTTAATGAGCAACAGTGAATGCGTTGGTCTTAAATGATCTTCTCAAGGGGCTGAGTTCGTTATAAATGCCAGAGTATTATCAATTCCAAAATATGATATCATTCTTGGAGTGGAATGGTTATCAACTCTTAATGGTATAAGTTGGAACTTCAAAGAATTGTTAATGAGTTTTGAGTATTTGGGAAAAGTGGTAAAACTGAAGGGTGACACTATAAGGAAGGTAGAACTGTTAGATGGCAACATGCTGAAAAAGACAGTTAAAAAGGGAGCTGAAGTAGCAGTTCTTACTATCAGGGAGGACGAGATCAATCCAACAGAATTATACTCCATCATAGCTTCCTTACCTGAGAAAGATGTGGAGGACCAGCTGAAAAATCTGTTAATAGAATTTGAAGACTTGTTCAAGGAGCCGACAACGTTACCTCCAATTAAAAGTTATGATCATCAGATACGTTTAAAGGAAGGAGCAAAGACAGTAAGCTTGAGGCCTTACCGGTATCCGGTTCTACAAAAGGATGAAATGGAAAACATGGTGAAGGAAATGCTCGACGCGGGAATAATCAGGAAGAGTTATAGTCCCTTTTCATCACCAGTCGTGCTTGTTAAAAAGAAGGATCAAACCTGGAGATTATGCATTGACTATAGAAAGCTGAATAAGAGACCATTAAAGATAAGTTTCCTATTCCTTTGATCGAAGAGTTAATGGATGAACTGTATGGTAGCTCTATTTTTTCTAAACTTGATTTGCGTTCAGGTTATCATCAAGTACGGATGAATGAAGAAGATATTTGTAAAACAGCTTTCAAAACGCATGAAGGACATTATGAGTTTGTGGTGATGCCTTTTGGGCTAACCAATGCCCCATCGACATTTCAGAGGATGATGAACGATATTTTTAAACCTCATCTTAGAAAGTTTGTGTTAGTATTTTTTGATGACATTCTTATCTATAGTAAAAGCTGGAATGATCATATCAAACATCTAAGATTGGTTTTTGGTCAACTAAGACAACATCAGCTGGTGCTTAAGTATTCAAAATGCGCTTTCGCTTGTCTGAAAATTGATTATCTGGGGCATGTGATATCACAAAGAGGAGTAGCAGTAGATATGTCCAAAATTACCGCTATCAAAGAATGGCCAGAACCGAATAATCTGAAGCAGTTAAGAGGTTTTCTAGGATTGACTAGTTACTACCGACGGTTTATTAGAGATTATGGGTCAATTGTGGGGCCATTGACAAAACTGTTAAAAAAGGGAAAGTTCGAATGGAATGATGCAGCTACATGAGCTTTTGAAAGACTCAAGGAAGTGATGACCAGACCTCCAATACTTAAACTACCAAATTTTGAAGATGAATTTGTAATTGAAACAGATGCAAGTATGATAGGAATGGGGGCAGTTTTGACACAACAAGGACATCCGATTGCATTCATCAGCAAAGGTTTGGGACCAAAATTACAAGCTCTATCAGCATATAAACGAGAAATGTTAGCTGTACTACATGCCATTAAAAAGTGGAGATGCTACTTACAATTCAAACCATTTGTGATTAAGACAGACCATGAATCACTTAAACATTTGCTAGAACAGAAGATAAAACATCCAAGCCAGGAGAAGTGGCTATACAAGCTGGTGGGGTTTGAATTTTCTGTCCAATACAAGAAGGGTAAAGAGAACCTGGCAGCAGACGCTTTATCCAGAATTTCGTCGGAAGGATCATGTTCTGCTATTTCTGAATTTTCATCGGTCTTAATGAAGAGAATCGTACAATCATGGGAGAATGATGAGAATTTGAAAAAGATTATACTCACATTGGAAAGAGATGCTTCAGGGGTGGCAGGTTTCACCTTCATTAATCAACAATTGGGGAAGGAAGGAAGAATTGTAGTAGGTGCTGACCAAGGGTTGAGAAACTATGTAATTTCTACAATGCACAACTCAGCGGTGGGTGGACATTCGGGGGTGATGGTCACATATCAAAAACTTCGACAAGCTTATCATTGGCGAGGATTGGAACGGGATGTCCGAGAATTTGTAAGAAATTGTGATGTTTGCCAACAACAAAAATGGGAAACTCAAGGTTACAAAGGTTTGCTGCAACCTTTGTCTATTCCTAAGTCAATCTGGACAGACATATCTATGGATTTCATTGAGGGTTTGCCTAAATCTAATGGGTACTCGGCAATTTTGATGGTAGTAGACAGACTTTCGAAGATGGCACATTTTATCAGTCTTCGACATCCATATTCAGCAAGTACAATTGCTCAGGTATTCCTTGACAACATTTTTAAACTCCATGGTATGCCCTTAACTATTGTTAGTGATAGAGACAAGATCTTTGTAAGTACATTTTGGAGAGAATTATGTAAGCTGCAGGGCATTCAACAAGCCATGTCATCGGCATATCATCCACAAACTGATGGTCAAACTGAGGTAGTCAACCGGAGTTTGGAAACATATTTACGTTGTATGGCTGGTCAAAAGCCTAAGTCATGGGTTAATTGGCTTTCTTTAGCAGAATGGTGGTACAATACCAACTTTCATTCGGCAGCTTTATCATCACCGTATGAGATTGTATATGGTCAACCTCCACCAATCCATTATCCTTATCTGGCCGGGGATTCAAAAGTAGAAGCAGTTGATCGTAGCCTATCTGCTAGGGAAGAAGCCCTTAAGTTGCTGAAATTTCATCTTCAAAGGAGCCCAAAACTGCATGAAACAACAAGCTGACAAAAAACGGGTGGACTGTGTGTATGAAGTAGGGGATTGGGTGTTTGTTAAATTACAGCCATATCGACAATTGTCAATTCGAGGAAAAATGCACAAACTTAGTCCAAAGTTCTATGGACCCTTTCTGGTGGTGGAAAAAATTGGAAAAGTTGCATATAGGCTGAACATTCCTTCAACTGCACGAATGCACAATATTATACATGTTTCACAGCTGAAGAAAAGAGTAGGTTCTGTCTTGGCTACTCCTCATATTCCAATCTTGTGCACTAATGATACTTTAAAACCAGTGGCTATTCTGGATGAAAGAGTGGTGTGGAAAGAAGGAATAAGTATGGGTCAATTCTTGATTAGATGGTCTAATTCCTCCGATGATGATGCAACATGGGAAGAAGAATCTTGGCTGATGGATCATTATCCCGATTTGGTGCTGTCAGTGGGGAAAACTGCTTCTGATTCTCAGCTTGTTCGTGGTCGAACAAGATGTAATGGAGAGGCTAATGTTACGAAAGGAATTGAGAATTAGGGCTGTAAGCCCTAGAATAAGCTGGCGGGTATAATTGTCAGCATTTATTTTACAAATAAGCTGTTTTATCAGTAAATATTTTATATTTTAGTAGTTGGACAGCTGTAATTGGTTTTGGAGGGAAAAGAAGTTGGGTTGGACAGCTGTAATTGGTTTTGGAGGGAAAAGAAGTTTGATTGGACAGCTGTAATTGGTTTTGGCGGGAAAACTTGGAGGGAAAAGAAGTTACAGCATTTGAATGATTAAGAAGGCAGCAATCTGAGAATTCAATTCATTCAATCAATATTTCAATCTAAGGTTAGTAATAACTCTCTCTCTCCTCAATTCCTATTCTCCTCTACAATTCTAATCTCATCTATCTGATTGCAGAATCTGTAATCACAAATTCTCTCCTTATCTCTTCTCATCCTGTTCAATCTCAATCTCTTGCTAAGGTATTATTCTGCCCTAGATGTAAACATTACTGAATTCTAATTCATAGCTTATCAAAATGATACTAGTGATATTTATTGATGATGTTGACCTAATGAACTGTAAATTTATTAAACACATGGTTATGAGTATCAAAATGAATGAAAATTTATAGAAATCTAATTATGAACAAATGGAGGGTTATTAAATTGCATGAAAAATTGTAGAAATATAATTATGAATCCATGAAGGAGTATCAAACTGCATACACAATTACAAAAATCTAATAGTAAACCCACTAAGAGATATCAAATTGCATAAAAATTGCAAAAATATATTAATAAACAAAGTAAGCCGAGAAGACTTATTTAAAGAATGTTATATCAAAATCAGAATGAACATGATATTGCATATGTAGTATAACAAAAATCTCAATTCACAGATGCATTATCTCTAACTTATTGAAAAGATAAACTCTATATTATGAGATATTTAAAAGGTATATTGTCTAAAATTCTAAATTTTTCAGTTTTTCGAACATATATATATGAGAGATTGATCTCCACGATATCAATACGTATTTATCTTTATTTTATATACTAATAATCTATTTTAGTTATAACAATTTTATCGATTTTGAAATATTTCAAACTGAACATTATTTCAATAAGTAAAGTTTTGTTTCCATATATATATATATATATATATAGAGGTAATTATTAATTAATTTCCAACATTATAATAAAATAACATGTTTAATAAGATATTTATCTATTGATCTTGTTTGCAATTTATTCAGGTTGGGAGTGAATGTGATTAGAGTTTGGTTCCGTCCTTTTATTTATTGTTTACGTTGCACTATATCTCACACCAAGGAGGCAACCTTTTCACTAGCATCCAAACACCACAAAGGAGCTTGATGACTGCCTCTCACCAAAAGAGTAGTATTTATTTATATTATTAGGTCAAGTCCAATAAGTGAGTTACTAGAGATTGGGCCACAATGTTGGGTCAACCAATACCCAACAATCTCCACCTTTGACCCTAAGCAGTGCAAAACAAAATTACAGAATCACAAGATACATCATCGCCAATTTATTACCACCAAGGCAACAAAGAGAATACCCAAGGTAAACTCGTGTCACAAAGACCAAGGGTAAGAACACAAAGCATGCGGAATCACAAAGATCAAACGCAAGAGCACAAAGCATGCAAAAAAATCATAAAAATCAAACACAAGAGCACAAAACATGTGAAAATCGAAAAATTGAAGGCAAGATCACAAAGCATGTCATGCCCACAAAGGACGAACCTCAAAGAGCTTTTATTAAGTCAAAGTTTAAAATCCGTTGACATGAAATAATTTTTTCAGCAGGTAAACACTTAGTACCCATAAGAAGGATTAAATTTCGAAGGAATTTTCTCTAACATAATAATGCCCTTTTCAACAATATCCCGAATGTAATGAAACATAACATCAATGTGTTTAGTTCTATCATGAAAAATAAAATTTTTACACAGTTGAATAGTAGATTGACTATCAGAAAACACAACCATATTTTTGTCAAGAAAACCAATTTCAGACAAAAGAACTCTAAGCCAAATTGCTTCCTTAAAAGCTTTAGTGGCAGCTACATACTCAGATTTTGTAGTAGATAAAGTAACAATGAGTTGAAGTTGAGACTTCCAACTTATGCAAGAGCCACACAAAGTAAACACATAGTAAGTAGTAGACTTTCTATTATCCCTATCATTAGCATAATTGGAATCCACATAACCAACCAACTTAGTACCTACAAAACACTTAGAGAAAATCAAAAAACATCAACAGTGGTTTTTAGATATCTCAAAAGCCATTTCAAAGTATTTAAATGAGGCATACAATGAGGTATATAAGGGTTAGACATAAATCTACTCAAGCAACTAATTGCATATGCTATATCAGGCCTAATGCTAATCATGAGATACATAGTAGATCATATAACATTGGAATAAAACACATTCTTCATTTCAGTTATTTTACTTAACACAAAGTGGTAAGTAAGAGGCACATTCACATATTTAGCATCAGACATAGAAAATTTACTCAAAATTTTAGCAATATATGCACTTTGATTCAACATAAGAGAAAATTTTGTTCTATCTTTAATGATATTCATGCCCAAAATCTTCTTAGCATCACCTAAGTCTTTCATGTCAAAATTTTCACAAAGCGATTTTTGCACATGCATAACAGACTTCAGACATGGGCTAACAATCAACATGTCATCCACATATAACAAAAGAAATACAGGCACATAGTCTATATTCTTGAAGTAAAGACAATGATAAGAAGAACTTCTTTTAAACATCAAAGATTGCATGCACTTATCGAACTTGATATTCCATTGCCTAGGAGATTGTTTTAACCATACAAAGCATTTTTAACAAACAAACATGATCCAACAACTTGGGGTCAACAAACCCCTCAAGTTGATGCATATAAATATTCTTATCAAGTTCACCATGTAAGAAAGCAGTAGTAATATTTATTTGCTTCAATTCTCAATCAAAGTGAGCAACTAACGCAAGCATGATTCTAACAGTATTGAATTTGACAACAAGAGTAAAAATTTCAGAATAATCTATTCTCTCCTTTTGAGTAAATTCCTTGTCTACTAACCTAGCCTTGAATCTAACTTTTTTAGACTCTTGCTTCACCTTATACAACCACTTGCAATCCACTAAGGAGAAATTATGAGGTTTATGAACAAGTTTCCAAGTATCATTGATTCTCAAGGAATTCATCTCATTATTTATAACAACAATCCATTCAGTAGAAAACTTAGACATCAAAACTTCTTTGTAAGAGCTAGGCTTATTACAATCTAAGGATTCAAACATGTTAAAATAAAATTCAGACATATTACAATTATTCAAATTATCATCCCTAAATCTAGTAGACATTCTAACAGTTCTTCTACTTCTATTCCTAGCAAGTTGATAGTCATGCAAATCATCAGACAAATCATGTGAATCAGACAACACATTTGAATCATTTAAATCATTAAGAAAATCATGTGAATCAGAAAAAACATTTGAATCATGCAAATCATCAATATCATGCACATTATCATGCTCCACCTCATTGAGAACATTCACATCATGTTTTTATTTCTTTCTCTTTCGGATCTGATTGGAACAATAGAGAAGTCAACAAGTTGATCAAAAATTACAGGCACATGCTCCACCTTATTAAGAGCATCATTAACAAGAGTGGGAGACATAGGCAAGCAAGGAAAATCATTCTCATTAAAGACAACATCTCTATTTATCACAATCCAAAGCCTAGGTTCACTCCTATCCCAAATCCTATAACCTTTTACCCCTTCAGGGTAGCCTAAGAACACACATTTCTTGGACCTAGACTCCAACTTATCAACCTTCTGATGCACATAGCCAACACAACCAAAACTTTCATGTTGCTAAAATCAAGAGGTTTACCTGAAAACACATATTTAGGACATTTCTCTCCTAAGTGAACACTAGGGGACCTATTTATTAAATAAGTAGAAGTGTGCAAAGTATCCCCTTAAAACTTCTTAGACAACCTAGAGGACGCTAACATATCTCTCACCCTCTCTAGAAGTGTCATATTCATCTTCTCAGCAACACCATTCTGTTGTGGTGTGTACGGCACAGACCTATGCCTTTTAATACCCCAGGTAACACATAAATCATTCATCTGTTTATTATAAAACTCAAGACCATTATCTGTCCTAAGAGTTTTGATTCTCTTACCTATTTGGTTCTCAATTAAAATCTTCCACTCCTTAAACTTTTCCAAAACATCAGACTTATGTTTCAAAAGTAACACCCAAACTTTCCTAGAACAATCATTAATGATGGACATAAAATATTGGTTCCCCCTATGTGTAGCAACACTAGAGGGACCCCACACATCAACATGCAAATATTCAAGGATATCAGTACACTTAGACACGTTTGGGTAGGAGTAGATGAGAAAACTCATCTTATGCTATTTTCCTAGCAAACATGATTCACAGAAGGGGATGAGGGGCAATTTATCACTACCAAAGTGACCACCTTTATGCAAAAAATTTTGACCTTTGTTACTCATGTGACCTAATCTATTATGCCAAAGAAAAGATTTATCACCAATCACAGAGTTCACAGAGTCACAAGTAGTCTCAGTATGACACACATACATATTCTTCATCTTTTTAGCAATAAAGATAACAAGAGACCCACACAAAATTTTCATAAAACATTTCCCCCACTTTCCCTCCAAACCACCATTCTCAAGAGATGCACAAGACAACAAATTATAACACAAATCAGGAACATGTCTCACATTCTTCAAAGTAAACACAGAACCACAAGAGAACCTTAGGCATACATCACCCATTCCTAACACATTGCAAATTTTCGAATTTTCCATAGACACAAAACCATGTTCAATCTCTTTATAGTTAGAAAACAAATATCTAAATGGAGTCACATGGAAAGTATAGCTAGAGTCAACTAGCCAATCAGATTTGCACAAAGAATTAGATAACACAAAGTTCGAACTAGCATAATCATATAAATTATTAATCACAAAAATATCACCTAGATTGCCCTCACAAACAGCCACATTAGCATTTTCAACATGTTGATTTCTCTTAGGCGTAGGACAGTCCTTGAAAAAATGATTAGACTCATGACAATTATAATATTTTCTAGCACTAGACCTAGACTTAAATCTTCTTTTACTAGCAGGATGACATTTCTTACTAGAACTCTCATTACTGACATTTTTTTGGGCACTCGACCTACCTTGAGATCTACCCCTCATATGCATGAATTCCCAACCAGAATTCCCCTCAGAGTGTCTCAAATCTAACTCCTTACTCTTAAGACTATTGACAATAATATCAAGAGTGACACTGTTTTTACTATACTTAATGGAATACTTCACATCATCAAAAGAATCAGGAATAACATTCAACAAGACAATGGGGGCATACTCATCAATGTTCTTATCACCACACAACTTAATATCATAAATAAGTTTAGTGAAAACATCCAAATTATCTTCAATGTCCTTGGACATATCCAATCTAAATTTGAAATTTTTTTAAAATAAGAACATTTTATTAGGCAAAGAAGTTCAGTATAAAGTTCAAACAATTTATCCCACAAGGTTTTTGCACACTCTAAATTACCAATTTTTCTCATCACTTGGAAGTCTAATCCATTAGACTTGGTGGTCTAATGGGATGTAAAGTTAGACTTGGCAGTCTAACTCCATTAGACTTGGTGGTCTAATGGGATGTAAGGTTAGACTTGGCAGTCTAACTCTATTAGACTTGGTGGTCTAATGGGATGTAAATTTAGACTTGGCAGTCTAACTCCTTCATATTAGTCTGAAGTGATGTAAAGTTAAACTTGGTAGTCTAACTCTATTAGACTTGGTGGTCTAATGGGATGTAAAGTTAGACTTGGCAGTCTAACTCCTTCAGATTAGTCTGAAGTGATGTAAAGTTAGACTTGGCAGTCTAACTCCATTAGACTTGATGGTCTAATGGGATGTAAAGTTAGACTTGGCAGTCTAACTCCATTAGACTTGGTGGTTTAATGGGATGTAAAGTTAAACGTGCAAGTATAACTCCATTATACTTGATGGTCTAATGGGATGTAAAGTTAGACTTGATAGTCTAACTCCATTAGACTTGGTGGTCTAATGGGATGTAAAGTTAGACGTGCAAATCTAACTCCTTCAGATTAGTCTGAAGTGATATATAATTAGACTTGGCAGTCTAATGAAATACGTCTAATGCCTTGTTTCAGCAGTTGCTTGAAGTTAGCATCCGTCCACCCACAATCAACTAGTTGTCTGCTACTCTCTCTCCTGTGCAGTCTGACAGCTAGTTAACTGCATCCAATGAATGAATGTCACGTAAATAAATATTCTTCCCACTACTTGTTCTGTGTAGGACAATTATAGAAGAATATTTGGTGCACTACCGTTCAGTACAGCCATGTTCCAGAAGCACAGAGTCTGTTGTACTCTGTACTTTAGGCGGCCTTCCAATGGACGCTTGCCACGTGTCCAAAATGAGGATTCGACCGTTGAAGCTTTTCAAGAATATATTGCTGGCTAAAGACAACGGATGACAAGTAACAGAAATTACAAGACAGAAGCTGAAGCTCTCTCTCATTGAATTAATAGATTTCCAGAAGCTTGATTTTTTAATCAAGTTACTCTCTCTCTCTAGATATTTTATTCTCAAGTGTATTTTGTAAATTACTACTTGAAGTTGAGAGATAAGTTATTGGACTATTTGATAGTCATTAACAGTGTGTTGTAAGTTGAACAGAGGCTGTTCTGTTCAACAGAGTGTTAGTTAGCCAGCAAGGTGTATTTGATTCGAAAGTATAGTGAATCATTCCGGTGGTTGGAAGAAGGGGTGACGTATGAGAGCTTTGCTCCGAACATCCATATACAAATTGATGTGTCTTCTTCTTTCTGTCCTTTATTCTTTCGTTGGTTCTTAGTTTCAAACCTAAACAACCGTTTCCACACTTGAATCGCTTCAAGAGTTTGCAAGGGTTTGTGAAGAATAGAAAGTGATATTAATCCCTAACAGGATTTCTATCAACTCGTTTATCCGAAACCATCATCAATAGCCAGACCCCGTCTCTATTGGTGTCGCCGATCCTATCAATGTTCAATATCATTAGAAACATGTTGGAAAACTTTTTAGGCTGCTGTTCTTGAGGAATAAATCAAGAATAGAAAATCCGATTTTTTATTTTCACAAATTCAAATTTGTTTTATTTGTTTTAGATCGATTTATCAATTCTAGCTTTCACAGAAATCTTGTAAATGATACTATGATCGTTTTCCAATCAAGAAATCCAACAACCAGACAATATACAAACTTATGAAAACTGAAATATAAATTTTTTTATTTAAAATTAGAAGATTGTATTAAAGAGTGATTGGAAGCATACCAAGGATTGGAGAACACTCCGTAGACCTTAAGGAACATTTTGGGATGCCTGGATCAAAACATTAAAGCTTTATATGGAATTTCAAAAAATTCAGAAAGCTTGAGCTGTAATGGAGGATTTTTTGAAAATTCGGATTGAAAGCTTGTGAGGTGATCTCTTCGCTCCAGATTCATTAAGGGAGGCTATTTATAGCCTCCCAAAGTCGGTTAATTAGCCAAGTGGGCTTGAATAAGTCAAACACCCATGTTGGTGTTTTGATGTTTTTTTGGCCATTTGCCAATGTAGGTCGTAATTACAATCCTAGATGTAAGAGAAATGATCACCAAAGTAGGCTAATTATTTTATCTTTTGAATGGAGTCAAACCATCTAGAAACGGTAGAGTTCCATGTTTGAAAATTAAAAGATGACTGATGTTCTTATATGTCCGACGTTTGCAAGGAAGACGAGGAACTAGGGCGAAACGACGTCATTTCAGGCGAAAACTCAGACTTGGAGCGTTCTGTTAGAGTTCCGTCGCATTTCGGCGTTTTGTCACGTTTTAGCTAACAGCTCTAGAGCGCGCGTTAACTACTTGTTTGCTTCGCGAATGTGCGTTCCTTTCTTTGTAGCGGGCTACACGGGCATCGTTGTGGTGTTAAATGAAAATTTAGCGCCTATCCGATGGCTCTAGTTCCAATTGCATCCATTCTTCCGTATTTTACTCAAACGAGATTGTAGATTTTATTTTTTATTTTTTATTTAAACCTTAAGGGTTTATTTGAAATCGATTTTTTTCACCCTTCTGGTTTTATTTTTAAATCTTTACAATTATAAAAAAAATATTTAAAATAAATATAACAAATATTTTTCCAATTTATTTTATTTTTGTATATTTTTGGGTTAAATAAATAATTTATTTGGGATAAAATGGATACAACATTCATCCTAAATTATTTATTTTAATTCCTTTGATTTTTCTAAAATTAATCTGAGATAAAATAAATACAACATTTATCTCAAATTATTTTATTTATTTTCTTTGACCATTATCCTTAATTAATTAAGATTTAATTATTACAACAATTAATCCAATTAATTGTTTAATTAGGTTTTGGCCTTCAGGTTAATTATTTTGATTTATTAGAAAAAAATCAAAATAATTATTTTTAAATTTATAAATTAGGTGTGTAAAATTTTAGTGCTTACAAATGTGGTTCATTTATCTGTTTTTTTATTGAGTATATAAAACAAATCGTTGTCCCTTGAAAACATATTTGTCATTACTGGCCACGACTATTACAACTAATGATCAAATGGTGTGCAACTCCCTCAACTCCCTCTGCTCCCTTAGCTCTTTCCCCCAAAAGGAAAAAAATTAGTCACAACATATTTTTGACTAGTACCTCGTTAGTGGGCCTTTATAATCTACTTCAACAATTATCATATAAACAAAAAGAGGTCGTGAAGGTCATAGTCTTTAGAGGTTTCTGTCACTTTCCCTTTCAAAATGTCCGGGAGAAATCTCTCGACACCTCGTCAACTTATTCGACTACAGTAGGTGTTCGATCATCCTATGAAATAGAGAGATAGTCAAAATAGATGAAGATGATGTTTAGTGCGTATTGGGAATCCTTAGAGGGGAGATTGAAATTATCGAGTCAATTGGAAACGAGATAATGTACCCCAAATATGATGAACAATTGAGAAAGTGGAGGAGACGATGTGGAATGAAACAAAACAACAACGATCCTAAAACAATTTAAATGCTGGATAAGATTCTAAACAACAGATCAACTAACAATAATTTTAAGATAAACTTTATAGTCTATGTTGTCATCAGCTTTCTCTGGACCTCGTAGAATTAACAATACATGTATAGATTTATTCCCCAAACTTACATTCCAAAGCATCATTAAATTATATACACTTCTCATACCCAATTTTTGTACATGTAGGTATAAAATCCTGAAATCTATATTTAATATCAACAATATCCAAAAGTTGAATTGGTGCCAATTCACAATTAATGGCTTAGTTGATGCTTGGAAGAAGTGGCAGATCAATGAAAAAAATCATTTCTATGGACTGCAAATATTTCTCATTGTAAGTGATCTTTGTCAATACTTTAATTCAGTGGTTTATACAAATGCAAATATAAATTTTATAACATATTGATTATTGTTTCAATTGTGCTACATTAAAATGGTTGCACATCCTAAACTCCAACTCCAATTACCTTACGAACGATAATTTCAAATATTCATGTTGGAATGACAATAAGCTGAAAAACAAGATTTAAATAGAATTCAAATGAGGAGGATTCAGATTTGGAAGGGGTGTTGGACGCCTTCCACTTCCAAGCACTCACCAAGATGAGCCTGATACGGTAGCAAATGATGTGGTAGATCAGGTGGATGAGCCTTAAATGGTAGAGGATGAGCCTCAAATTGCAGAGGATGAGTTTTAGGTCGCGCCTGTATTAACCTCCTCCATTGTTAAAAATGCATTAGACATTATTGCTAAATATACAAAGAATATGTCTACATCTGCAAAGAACATGGCTATATCTACACATATATGACAAAAGTCACACAAGTGTTGGCAGATGTAGCAACATCAACACAACAACAGATAATGAACCCATCAGTCTTATTTGATTCCCCGATCTATGTCTTATTCGAGGCTATGAACTCAAATGAATTTTTCAGGGATGTCATGCACAAATATTTCACAAAAACACCCCATATAGAAGAAAATTAACCCATGGATGTTTGAGTTAAAACACCACCCGAAGTGGTGGTGGTTTCCATTCATCCTCAACTTGTAGAAGTTCAAGTTGAAACACCACCCGAAGTAATAGTTGGAGTAGGAAAAAATTCCTCAATTAGAACAAAGTCTAAGAGGAAGTTTATAGTTGAATCACCACCCAAAGTGGTGGTTGGGGTAGGAAAAGATGCCCCAAAGAGAACACAACCGAATAGGAAGATTAAGAAACTTTGGGCAGCGGTTCAAGTTGAAACACCACCCAAAATGGTGGTGGTTGGCATAGATTCTCAACTCGTAGAGGTTTGAGTTGAAAATCACCCAAAGTGCTAGCGGCTATTTCCAAAGAACCTCAACCCGTAGAGGTTGGAGTAGCAAAAGAAGCCCCACTACCACTTAGAACACAACCTAAGAGGAATATTAAGATTAAGAAACTTTGGGCAACGGTTCAAGTTAAAACACCACATGAAGTGGTGGTGGTTGGCATAGATCCTTAACCCGTAGAAGTTCGAGTTGAAACACCCCCTAAAGTGATGGTGGTTTTCATACAACCTCAACCCACATAGGTTGAGCAAAAGAAGCCCCAATCATAACACTACCTAATAGGATTAAAAAAACTTGCGCTACCTCTTTGCCCTCCATACTTGGCACCAAATTCAAAGAAATATGTCAAATTCTTTGAAATGGTCAGAATATCTTTGTGGAATTAATTTTTACAGATTTGGACATATTATAACATTCTTGGAACTCTTCATAGTCATTATAATGTTTTTTTAACTCTTATATGGATGTGTTTTCTTCATTTGTCTTTGCAGAGAAGTTTTATTTCGGAGTGAGCGAGTCACGCTGACCATAACCCATATGGTTTCAATGAAAATTGAAAGTTATGTGGACTGTGGAATAATTGATGACTGGGCTCAAATTATCAATTTCAAGAGTGGTAAACATCCTAGCAAAATCAAGAGAAGTTTCTTCTCTACATAACATATGTAAGCTTTTTTTAATTTAATTATTATCTTTGTTTTTTAATATGATGTTCATTTATAGATGACACATCCTTATGAAGATTGTTTTCCATTTCACTTCAATATGAAATGAAATTATTTTATATATCATATGAAGACTTAAAGATGACTGACATTAAGTAACCTCTCCAATATATTTTTTCGGCTACCTAATCATATGACATCTTAAATAAAAATAGTTCTTTTTGTAGATCTTCTTCCTTATTTTAGAACATTCTCGTTATTATATTTTATGCATCAACATGGTAAAAAAAGAAATCCAAATAATTAACAATCTTCCATTTCTAGAAGGTTTACATTGGATGAAAAATATCAAACATCTCAGGCCTTAATAATAAGTTGAACTTCTCTATCTAAAAGTGTTTATATTTCACATCTTTGTTTATATTTTTTCTTGCCTTGGTAAAATAGAAACGTGCTTTTGTGGACTTAATGAAGAGTGTTGACTCATGTATTGCCGCTTGAATAACTGGATTCACGTTCAAAATTTTCAAATTTTCTTGGCAAAGCTCGAATAATAAAACAGATTGTTGAATCTACTGTATGTGGAAACTGGAGGCATATACATGAGATAAAACAAGATTGAATTTTCTTATGAAGAAAGGAAATGTAAGTTATACAGTTTTAACATGTTGATTATTTAACATTTTGATTGTTTGAGAATTCTTTGTACTAACATGTTGAAACTTGTTTTTTTGATGTCCAAGGGAGTAATTGAGGCGTTGAGGATAAAGTATGGTGCAACGATCCTCTTGTCAGAACTGAGCATTGCCTAAAAAATTGCGTTTCATTGAGCAAAAATTTAGAGAAAATATAAATAGATGAACACAAATTCTAACATTATATATGAAATGAATTGAAAATTAATACCATTTGTTTATATTAAAAATTACATTGTTAAGGGATATTTTAGTCCTGGACATGGCCATGTTCGGTTATTTTTTTTTTTAAATCAAGTATTTTTTAATAATCAACACGAACATAAAAAATTCCGAATATACTAAATCAACACGCACATATTGTTTTTTAATAATCCACTATCTTATGTGTTACTACATTAACATGTTTATAAAATTGGCATGTTACAAAATTGTCATGTTATAAAATTGCCATGTTACAAATTAATATCATTAATCTTTTGTGCTATCAATGGGGTAGTAGGCCTTCACATTTGTTTGTGCGTCCGTTGTCGACCCTACCTGCGAAAGTTGTGATGACAGGAGAAACGTCAATAAAGGATCATGCATATCAATGGGGTAGTAGGCATTCACGTATGGTTATAGAGCTGATGTTGGAATTGAAGATGTAGTCTGAAACAAAAAAAACATTTACAAAACTTTTATTAAACATAACATGGTAAATAATTAAGATAAAGAATAATGCAGTCAAACCTTCTTTCGGGATCTCGAGTTGGTGGTCGACCTCGAGTTCTTACTTTGACAAGAGAGTGTATCAAAATTCCTATTGATTGAGATACTTCTGTTCCTTTGTCTAGAGATATTTATGTGCCTTTGTCTACCCTTCCATGATTATCTTCCATAGACATAAATTGTTTCTTGAATGCTTTAAAACCTTTTAAAAATCAATTATTTAACTTAAAAGAAAATATAATAGAATATTCATTAAATCAAATTGAGTTTAAAAAAACTATCAAATATATAAAATAATAAAGATGTGTTTGTCAAGATTGAAACCCTTAACCAAAAAAATCAAATTTTTTTATATATACCACTACACTAGAAAGAGACATACTTAAAAATTATCTAAAGACCTATATATACGGTCGGTCTGTTTATCCGTTAGTTTTTTATTAACTAAACCGCCAACCGAACCGGCCATGGTGGGTACAGGAAATTATAAACCAATCAAAACTCGATTCGATCGGTTTATAATTATTTCAGTCGGTTTTTTACGGTTCGGTTTGGTTTATTAGTTTTTTCGGTTTTGCTTACACCCCTAGGTTAGACTATTTTAAAATTGTTTCTTTCACATACGTATCTGAATCATAAATGTTGGTGATAGTTTAATACTCACGCTTAATATATTTACGCCACCAGTCCATGATATAGCACATCGGTGCCTCATTCACTCTCAATTTTCTTAACACCGCCAAGATATGTCTACACACAATATCTCTGAACTTAAATATTAGACATTGACATTTAACATTGCAATCGAATTCGGTATAGTGCAATTTTTAAGAAATATCTCTTAAATTTTCTCCATTAATCCCCCAAAAGATCTCCTCAACTTGAAATATAATAGTTGTCCTTTTCTCTTTTAATACAGTGATATTGCAGAACATCAACCCTCTAAATTCTTGTTAAAACAATTAAATATCTCTTGATTTAGAATATTTGGAATTCCTTTCAAAAGCATAACCATTCACAATTGGTATGAGAGAACGAAACGATTGAAAATCCAGTTTCTTTTCTTTCTCAATATTCTTCAATAAAGCCTTATCATATTGCTCCACGAATTGTTTGAGGGATGTTTTAGAGTGCCAAAAGCCATCAAAAAAGGCTTCATACTTGTACTCTGTTGAGATGTGGAAATCCCTGCCTAAAAGTGTATTTCATATAAACATGTATCCATTTAGATCTTTCTAAAAATAGAGAATTCAACCAGACATTATCTTTTATCTAATAAGCATCTAATAGTCTCCAATCGTCTTCGCATTGTTGAATAGTAATGGAATTGTATACAATATTTTCAGCCTTTTCTTTATTAGTTTGTATTAAGAATGGCTTCCAAATTTTGTAGAAAGTTTCTTCATGATATGCCACAAACAAAAACGATGATGATCTTTAGGAAATACCATCTCAAATGCATTTTTCATGGATCGACATTGGTTATGTAATTATGGCATTTGAAGCTCGGTCAAACATACATGTCAACCAAGCTTTGAACAACCAAGTGAAAGAAATTGAATCTTCACTTGACAATAAGCAAATCCAAGTAAAATAGATTTATCATGGTGATTAACCTTGATAATAGAGCAAAGGGTATTTCAAAACGATTAGTCAAATAGGTTGTATCAAAAGTGATAACATTAGAGAAATACTCATAGGCAGTCATGCACCTTTCATCTGTCCAAAACACGTTTCCAATTTGGGATTCCTCGTCAAAATCAACCAAGTAGAAAAAAATAGAGTTCTTGCTTTGCATTCTTAATAAATGATTAACATCCCCACTCCTTAACCTCAACCTTCGAGCTTCTGTAATGTAATTTTTACATGTTCTTTCATCAAAAGACATGTTATCATATCTTCCACTGTAAACAATTGAAATTTTTTGGCCAAAGTTATTCCGGCTTCATAATTTAATTTCAATCTCCTCTTTGCATGTGTGTCCATTACTTTGTAGGATGTAATATGTTGTGTCTTTCTAGGGCTTAATGTATGATTATGCTCAAGACATACGCTTGTTATCACAAATTCTTTTCATCCCTAATAACTACATTAATCTTAGTTTTACAGTTTGTCTTGGTTGTTGGTCTAGGTTTAAAAATATTTTTGGACCTCGTGCATTCATAACACTATTTGAATAAGCAATGGTGAAGTATTTCTACTTATTGTCTACTTCATTTTTGGTCTATATGCAAATATAAAATTTAGTTGATTGGGCATGTGGTTTATAGAATTCATGAATTTCTTCTTCGGAGGAAAATGTCATTACAACATTGGGAATATTGGGAATTTGGCTGCGAAAATTAGTCCAAAAAATGTCATTATAAAAGTTTTTTTAAATGCAGGCATTATTTAAACTACCAAAATTTCTCGAACATGGCCATGTTCGGGACATATTGGTCCTGAACATGAGCATGTTCACATTTTGGTCCCAAACATGGCCATGTTCAGGACATATTGGTACCATAATGACCATAATGGTCATGTTCGGGACAAAAATGTCCCATGTATGTAGACTTCTTCATGTGGAATGCCGAACAACATAAGTAATAATACCTTTTGGGTTATGAATTTCTTTCTACAACGTTGCCTTTGTTGGGTACCTGAACATAAAAATGGTTTAGGGTTCGTTAAACTTGAACCGAAGAACTTGGTTCACTATACAAAATAAAAATAAATGTTTTGTATAACTGAAGTTGAAAATGAAAAAAATACCATTTCAGTGAAATTTTTTCTTTGTATAAATGAAATGAATAAATCTAGGGTTTTGTGTTTTAAGAAGATTTTCGCCGAAGAGGGTTGAGAGAGAGAAATGATTTCAAGACAATGGACGCGTTATTTGAGTTTAGACATATTTTTAGACATAAATTATTATTATTATTTTTATTTTTAAAATGTTTCTCTCTTCTTTGATAGACCAGATTTGACAGAGAACACATATAATCATGATCTAGTTTTCGTTATAATTCCATTTGTCAATATAACTCCCCTTCAAAATATAAAAAAAAAAATTAATTAAATAATTTAATTTAATGGCATAGTAGCATTGATCAAATGCCTCAACAAACATGATTTTAGTGTTTAAGTTGGAAGTTTAATCTTTAAACCTTGTCTATAAAACCAAAAATTAATATTGAATATTGAACACCAATTAAGTGCTTAATTAGTTAAATATCTAAAAAGAATTAAATTAAAAAATATAAACATCTAAATTTTAAATATTCAATATCTGAATTAATTTCTAAAACTAATATCTAAAAATAAGAAACTATTATACCTTTTATATAAGAATTAATAAACTCAATATATATATATATATATATTAAATTATATAATTTAATATATTAAATAAAAATTAATAAAAATAAATACTAATATATTTTTTTAACTTGTATATTAAATTATAATTTATTAACTTAATGAGTACTCTAACTTAATATATATATAAATAAATAGATGAGAGACGATAATATTTATATATATGACAATAAATATATATATATATATATTTTCTATTTTATAATTAGTTTATATATACATTTTTTTTATAAGGTTTGAAATTGATGCCTTAAAAGTCTGACAAGAAATAAGTAAAAGAAAATTTGTTGTAAAGATGAAAATTTTATTACAAATTTATATATAGTAATAGTTTTATTAAATTTAGATTGAGCTGTAAGTTTATAATAATAAGTTAATAAAAATATACATTATCAAATAGATTTATATTAAGTAAGTCATTAATAAAATTAACTAATAAGTTAAATTATCAAATTGTCAAAATATTCTATCCGATCTATTTTGGATAGAGGATAAGTCTATAATAATAAATTAATATAAATATACATTATCATATAGACTTATATTAAGTAAATCATTAATATATTTATTTAATTAAGTAATAAATTAAATTATTAAATAGTCAAAATTCTATCCAATCTATTTTGGTAGATTGGGGTAATCTACAAACTAATCTTTTAATAAAGAGAAATATTTTTGTTATCAAAATCTTCTATCACACTTCAAATATCTCTCTAATATATCATCTCTTCAAACTTATATCATATTTATAGACAAACAAAACACATCAAAAGAAGTTGTGTTATTATTATTATTATTTATCATGAATAAATTAGTGTGTCTTGTACTGTTATTAGTTCTTCTCATTATAAGTAAGTTTATTATTTTTCTAATAAAGTTTTAGTAAAAATATTATAATAAAATTTGTAATAAAATAATTTTGATTTGTTGTTTTTGCAGAAGAAAATAATGGAATAATGTTAGTTGAGGCCGATCTTTGTACAACTCCGAGCAAAACATTCGACGGTACATGTTTCTCAAACTCGAATTTGATCCGAAAATTTATCCATAGGATGTCTATATCTCAACTTATAATTCTTAGTGATCTCAACATTTCAACTTTCATAAATATCACTCTTTAAGAGATAAATAATTATACTCCCACATTTACAAAACAAGTCTCAACACTAACAACAAATCCAATTTTTTTTAAGAATTGGTTTAAAATCAAATAATTTTGCTTAATGTATAAAACTAGATTTGTCATTGATCTCAACATTTCAATTCTTGTGAATATCACACACACCCTTTATGAGATAAATCATTAAATTTCCACATTCACAAAACTCAAGTCAATCAAACAAATTCAAAAGAAAAAAAATTAAGAATTTACTTAATTAGCTAATCACCTAATTTCTTAATATTTTTTAATTTAATTTACCATTTCCTTATTTAATTATTACAAAAAATGGGCAAAACTTATGTTTATTCATTCGTTTTATCAATAATTTTTTCGTTTTTATATGCCCACCCAAACTCAAATTTCTGAATCCGTCCCTACTTAACTAATATACATTTTTGCATATTTGGAAATCTTTTTTTTCCTTTTTTTTTTTCTCACTTATAAATAATTTTCTTTGGTTGTGGGATATCAAAGAAATGTTAAAATTTTCAAATATTTGGCAGCATATAAGACGAGCGATACAAGACACATGATCAAGGACAGGGGTCTCCCTAGTGTTTACAATGACACCCTTGCTAAAATATTAGCCCAATATGCTTCTGTAGTAAGTCATGGTCTCAAACATTATAATATCCTTCTTAATTGATTTCAAAGTATGTGCCATCAAATTCTCCATTTCTTATTCTTGGGATGAAATATAATACTAATTGATTATAATTTTAATGCTTCAAATGTATATTTCTTTTCAAGTCACCAAAAGATAAAATATAGGCAAATATGACTTTACGATAGAATGCATCAACAAGCTATCCAGGCTGACTTCAATTAGGTGACATTGTGTATTTGATAAGTCAACTCATGTCTTATTTGATTTCTTTTAGAAATTTCCTTTAGTGTACTGAATGGTGTCGAGAATGACATGACAATATTTGATAGAACTTGAAATCTTATAGAAGAGAGAAGTTTCATTTATCAAATTCATTCATGTATTGTCATATAATCCCAATATCATTCATGACACCAAATTTCTGTTTTTTATCATTACTCGACTGACTACTTTTCTATTGAAGTAATCCATTTAGGAAAATTAATTATATTTTTTTTACTCTCGGCAGGCATACCTTAGAGAGACGACAAAACTAGTTAGTTGGACATGTTCACGATGTAATGGCTTGACCAAGGTATGGCTGCATCTACTTGACTTTTGTTTGATCCATGAGATAACTTTTAATATGAAATGAATCATTTACTCTCAAGTCTCAAATGCTTATGAGATATATGATGTTTGTTGGATGCAGGGATTTGAGTTTGTTGAGCTGATTGTTGATGTTGAGCACAACCTGCAGGTGCATATTAGTCCTTGTTTTCCTTTGCATGGGTGATGGATCTAGTAGTTTAAACCATTAAAATGGTAGATAAAGTAAAAAAAAAAGCTCATGGACATGCTTTGCATTGTAGGCATATGTTGGGTTTGCAAACAACTTGAATTCTTTTGTTATTTCATTCAGAGGAACTCAAGGGAACAGGTTGGTGATGTTGGTTTTGTAAATAATATCAAAGTAAAAATATAAAATGTATTGAAGATTCCAAATACAGCATACAGAATTGGATTGCAAATTTATACCTTATAAAGCTGGATTTACATTACCCTGACATGCCTGGTGCCATGGTAAATATTCCTTATTTTTCTTATCCCAAACAAATGTTAATTTATTAAATTTGCCTTTGTTGCTGCATGCTTCAGGTGCATCATGGATTTTATTCTTCTTATTACAATACAACAATGCAAAATGCAGTCTTAAATGCTATTAAAAAGGCCAAGAAGGTTTATGGAAACAATAGTATTATAGTGACTGGTCATTCATTGGGAGGAGCAATGGCTTCATTTTGTGCATTGGATCTCAAGGTCTCTCGAATACTAGATATAATTGTGTATGGTTGGTTCTGCATATATATAGATTGGTTAAAATGATATATAATTTTGGCAGATAAGAGGTGAAGCTAAGAACATTGAAGCTATCACATTTGGACTGCCTCGAATTGGAAATGCAATCTTTGCATCTTATTACAGTCGATTTGTTCCTCAAACGATCAGGGTAGTCAATAACCATGATATTGTACCTCATCTTCCTCCATATAATCGGTTTTTTCCTCATACAACTTATCATCATTTCCCAATAGAGGTAATCATATTTTGTTAAATGAATTAAGTGCATATATTGATTGATTGATGATGATGGAATGAAGAGTATTTTATTATATAAAAAAAATGATAGGTATGGATTCATACGGTTCAAAATGGCAGCTTAGTCCACACAGAAGAGGAAGTCTGCGATGGATCTGGTGAAGACCCTTGTTGCAGTAGGTAATTAAATAAATTGTTCCCTTTTTAGTTTTACTTTACCATTTGAAACCCATAAACACACACAACTGATCATCTTAACACTTTTCTTTTTTTGTTTAAGAATTAGTTTCTGATTTTGCATGGTGTTGAATATTATTAATTGTAGATCTGTGATCGGGTACAGTAAAGCGGACCATTTGACGTATTATGGACAGAAAATGTCTTATTATTGATCACATCTTTGCAAAGCAAGATCGAGGCTAATAAGAAAACTAAGAAAGAGCAAACCGTTCTATCGTCTTAAATATATTATATACTCTCTTTTCTAACATGGTGTCAGAGTTTAGGCTTTAGATTTTGGGGCCGTTTAATGATTGTGCCGGTTTCTTCTTCTTTTCAATTTTTACTACTATGTTTCACATTTATTCAACCTTAATGAATAAGTTTTCAAAATCTGCATTTGCTATTGTTGATGCTGTCACATATTATGGTACTACATCTTCTACACTTTTATCTTCCTCGGTCTTATTTGTCACCTCGTAGTTTTTTATTTAGTATATTGTAATCATATACCACTAGAAAACCTATTTTTCCATATGCATACTACTTTGGGATCCATTATTTCAACGTATATCTCGTCTTTTATCATTTTGAAAATATAAGATTTTTCAACCTTATCTAAAATTTGAGTTAATGAGTCTTCTACTTAATTTTTTCATGTTCCGACTATACATTTGTTTCTAAACATTTTTTAGTAGGATCATTTAACAGCTAATGTGACTCAATTCCACACGTGTTTCCTACCTCAACATCTCTCCATCTCAAGATCCCATACATACTTTATATGATTTTATCATCTAAGATTTTTTTTTTTATTTGTTACCACCACCAACACCACATACCTTATCTGTTCTGACACCGCCACCATATTCTTCATCTGATCCTATCATCCAAGAATCTCTTTATCTACCACCACTACCACATATTCATCGTATCAATCGTGTAAGTCAACTTTCTATTTGTCTTCGTAATATTCATGTATACTAAGTTATTGTCTCTCTCTATGAAATTCACACTTTTCACAAGACCAACTCTAACCTTTTGTGACAGCAATGACAGAAAAATTACAAGCACTTACCAAGACAAAAACTTAGGACATGGTTGATTTACCTTCACATAAGTATGTTGTTGGTTACAAATGAGTCTTTTAAACTAAGACACGAGCAAATAGTTCAGTTAAACGATATAAAGGTTATCTTGTTTATAAGAGATACACTCAAGAATATGGTATTAGTTATGAAGAAACGTACGCTCGCCTAACCTTGTTTCGTAGTCTCATTATAGTAGCTGTTAGAAAAATATTACAACTATTTCAAATGAATGTCATGATTGCAATCATTAACGATGAACTAATAAAAGAAAGTGTATGTATATATATATATATATATATGCAACCTCCTCTAGGTATGATTATCCACCAAATAAAGTTTGTAGACTCCGTAAAACTCTTTATGGTCTCAAGAAAACTCTTAGAGAGTAGTTCGCCAAATTTAGCTACACCATTGACAATCTCAGTTTTAAATCTAATTCTTATAATAATGCATTGTTTTTGCGCAAAACTAATCAAGATTGTACTTATTTTTATTTTTATGTGGATGACATAATAATTACTAATGATGACATAAATGACATTCACAATCTAAATTTTTTTCCTACATCAATAGTTTGAAATGAAAGACCTTGGACAATTAAGTTAATTTTTAGAACTTATAGTATTTACCAATGAATCTAGTAATTATCTATCACAAGTTAAATATGTAACTGATCTCATATCTCGGACTGGTATTACTGACACAAAATTGTTAGCACATTATTTGACTTCACAGAGCGTTTGTCTGATGGTATTCTAATAAGTGATAAAACACTTTATCGACAACTAGTTGGTAGTCTTATACACCTTACTATCACTCAACCATATATTGTCTATTTTGTCCATACAGTGAGTTATGTCATGTCCTCATACTACTCACTTCTTTTTCGTTTTTCGCATATTACAATACATTAGAAGAATTTTATTTCATGAATTACATTTTGCTCACTCTTCTCTTGTAGAGTTACGAGTATATACTAATTGGGCAGGGGATCCAAGTGATTGTCGATCCATTACTTAACTACTGTTATTTTTTTGCATATCTTTCATTTAATGGAGAAGTAAGAAACAAACTATTGTTTCTTGTTCTAGTACAAAATCTGAATATCGTGCTCTTGCGAATACTACATCTGAGCTTCTTTGGCTACAATTGTTATTTCAAGATATGGGTGTTTCTTCATCCTCTATTATTTCTCTTTTTTTTATAATAATAGTGCAATGCAGATTTCTTATAATGATGTCTTTCACGGACGTACCAAACACATCAAAATTGATTGTCATCAAACACGACATCATTAAGGATGACAACGGGTATCCTACCCGGCGAATAGTTAAGTACCCATCTCCGAACCCGATTTTCATTTCACTATCTGACTCCGAATCCAAACCTGACGAATATCTCTACTTCTATCCCCATCCTCGATTCGTCAGGTACACGATCCCCAATGGGTACCCCATTACCTGATTAAAGATTATAAATATTGAAAGAAAAGAAACGAACTTTAATAAATTATTTTAAAATTAGTAATATAGAATTGTTAAAAATACAAATAAAAATATTACTTACCTACATATTTATTTTTGTAGATCTTGAAGAAGATAAACTAGAATTGAGAAAAATGAGAATGAAATTTAAAAAAAAAAAATAGAAAATGAACATGAAAAACATGAGAGAGAAGTAATATTTTATTATTAAAATAAAAGTTGATGTTGAAGATTAATATAAAGAAATATTCTTTTTTGGAATATAAGAAATTTAAAATTGGAGTGTAGTGTATTTATGACGATGTGGATAAGATCAAATTAAATGATATATTTATGATATAATTGTAATGATGAAGTATTTGAAAAGTCACACATTAAACTCTAATAAAAAAAATAATTTTAATATTAATATAATCGGGTATCGGGTTTGGGTTTCGCACACTCCTCATCCACGACCCTGTGCCCGACCAGGTATCTTCTTCCCCTCCCCATGCCCGACCCCGACCTCGACCCCGATTTAATACCTGAACCCGACTATCGAGTACCCACGGGTATCGGGTATACGGGTACCCATTGACATCCCTAGACATCGTGTCATTAATGGTACCATACAATTGATTCATATTTTTTTCGTAAAGCTTGAATTGCTGACTTTTTTACTAAATATAATCCTCAATGTTTTCAAAATCTAGTCTTCAAATTTGTCAATGTATTACAAATTCAATAATATTTCTTAATATAAAAACTCATTCCTTTTCACTCGACTTGAAAAAAAAATAGATATCCCTAGCCTCGTAGAGAGTCCTATGTTTGACCATTTTAGGCGATAAATTTCGTTTTTCTGATTAATTGATCAAGTGTGTTTGCGGGCTATTTGTTTAACCTGCAAATATTAGTCGCACTCTAAATTGAATTGAAAACCAACTGTTAAAAAAATTTAAAAATTCGCATACTATTATTTCACAAAGTTCTAACAAAATTGAAAATTGTATTATTATAATGCTGATGTGTTTTATATTTTTTGTAGCTTCAAACCTATTTGATTATTTATTATATTTTAATTTAATTATTATTTGAAATTTAATCTTAAATTATTTTTATTAAATAAAACACAAACCAAAAATACAATTTTAATTAGGGCAAATTATCTGGGTTGTCCTCTAATTACTCTGATCGCTCACTTTTAACCCTTAAATTAATTTTTGAAACAAATCGTCCTGAAACATCTTTTAGAAAGGTTAAAAATGACCCTTCCGTCAACTTTTGGTTAAAACATAACAGCTTAAGTTTAAAATATTATTTTTATATATTATCTTTAATCTTATTTTTTATATTTTAATTATTAAATCCTTTATATATATATATATATATTATTATTATTATTAATTTTTATATTTATATAACTATTAAATCTTTTATATATATATATATTATTTATTATTATTTTTATATATATCTATATAAAATAAAATTTAAAATAATTTATATAATAAATATATATTATCTTTAATCATTAATTTATATATAATATTTATATAATATATATTTTAAAAAATTATTTAAAGATTAAAAGTAATTGAGTAATTGAAAGATTACCATTACTTTTAACTTTCAAATTATTTTTTAAAATATATATTATATAAATTTATATATATTATATATATAATTAATGATTAAAGATAATATATATAAATTATTTTTAAACTTTGTTTTATAAATATAAATATATATATATATAATATATATATATATAAGAGATTTAATAATTATATAAATATAAAAATTAATCATAATATATATATATATATATTTATATATATAAAAAATAAGATTAAAGATAATATATAAAAAAATAATATTTTAAACTTAAGTAGTTATGTTTAATCAAAAAGTTGACGAAAGAGTTATTGGTGACCTGTCTAAAAATTGAAAGAGCGATTTGTTTCAAAAATTAATTTAAGTGCTAAAAGTGAGTGATCGAAATAATTAGAGGACCGCCCAAATAATTTGCCTTTCAACTATTTCAGACTTAAAAAAAAAGAAACAGTCGCACATTCATTTCTTATTTTAAGAGAGTATTTTTAACTTTTTTTTTAATTAATTTATAATATTTATAAAAAAAAAATAATATATCAATCTTTTTCTATATTCAACCGTTTGAAACACATTATCTCGGAAAACCAATTGGACCATTATATTTTTCATCATATAAAACTAATCTCACATTTTGTTTAGCTTTTGTATCTGAATTTAGAGCATCAAGATTAGGCTTGTTTTGGAGTTTCCACCTCCCCAAATGGAGATTCTGAGGCATAATCCCCCATTAAGTTTTGGGGGATTTATACATTGTGCCTTAGTTTGTCCACAACAATCTATACATTTATTTGTTATAGTATCGAGATCATGTTGTTTTATACCAGTAAACCAATTGTTAACAAATCATAAGACATTTTTCTTGAACTTTACCCGTTCATATCAAGTTCCTGGATTATAACGAAGATCATGTGAGCTTCTAAAGAAGACTCCCTGCAGAAATTTCTCGACAATAGAGATGAACTCTTCGGATTTCTCTTCGTGGGGCATGTGGCCACAGTTCTTGATAATTTCAAGAAAAGATCCTGGTAAAGCTCTAGAGAGTTTCTCCGAATTCCAAGATGGAACTAGTCTGTCTGTATCTCCAGTGATAATTAGAACTGTTTCCAAAAAACAAAATTTGAGAAAGAAATGCAGCATATCCATGAATCATGATCCAACTGACAATAGTATGATCAGAATACTACTATAAACTGTACCTGGGCATGATATTTCTTCCAGTCTACTCGTTAGTGATGGATTCGAACGGGTGTCCTGATCTGCTAGCAACGCTACTGTGAATTCCACAAGAGCCCGATCCCATCCTTTAGCTTTCAGAGGCTGATGTGTACAAATATCAAATGAGGAAATGGATCTAATCAAGCCTCGAGAAAATTCAGTATTCAAACACTTCATTTTCAGTTTTTTATATTAATATCTCAACCAGGCTTAATACCTTGGTGTAGCCATGTAGGACGTGGTCAGGGACCTTATTTGGATCATAATAGGCGCTACGAACAGCGGAAATACCAAATTTGTCTATTAATATCCTTACCTAACAATAGTAAAATAGAAATTTGTTATTTGATAAGGGTGAGTAGGTCATTTAGTTCCACAACGAACTTCAGAGAAACATAGACTTACCAACATCACACCAAAACCCGAGAGAAGAATCGCTGATAGAGTTTTCTTATAAATCGAGTTGACGAAATTAAACAAGTTTCTAAGCATAGACATGATTCCCAGTACAATAAACTTGTAGAATTTTGAGAAAAGACTGAAAAGCATGATGAATGGATTTTTGGTAACAGTTGTTGAACTTATCTGGGATTTGTTTTTTCGAGCTTTAGGTGCCATTAATGGAGCTATAATTGCTGGAGCGACTAGGATCAAGGCTGCGACTCGTTCAGGAGCTTCAAAATATGCATTCACAGCTATAATGGCACCAGCTGAATGCCTGAATAGAAAGAAAAAAACTGTATTAAAAATCATAACTTCTGCTACATGCATAAAAAAAATCAGAACAAAATATGTACCCCACAAGAATTGCCTTCTCGGCAGTTAAGGATTCAATGAAGAATAATGTTGCAAGTGTAGAGAATATAGTAGAATATGGATTAAGAGGCTTGTCTCTACTCGGTTCTGTTCTAGAAGTCAGCCCGAATGCTGGCCTATCGAATGCAAGAACTTTTGAACCAGTGACACAAGCCAAAGGCTTCATTACCTTGTGCCATGAAAACAAAGAAGCCCCAAATCCATGGAGTAAGATCATAGGAAGACCAATTTTGTTAGCTTGGGAATTAGTGGTCGACGATTCAGGTTCACAAACCTTGTGGTGCACATGTATTTCATTGAATTCGCAGAAACAACTGTCTGGATCAGCTAACTGGATTGGATCTAGCAACTCATCCTGATCTATACCCGCTAATTTCTTCTTCTTCTTATGCTTTTGTCTTGGACCAAATAACTTATCTGAAAAATTGAACCAAGAAAGGCAATAAGAGTTGATCATTTTAACTAGAAATTTTCCAAGTTGCTAGATCCATAAAGTGATCATTCTAACATCTAAGGATGCTTCAGTTGTAAATTTGAATGCCAATAATAGAGACTAATTTCCTCAAGCTAATAGAGATCATCTCTATATATTATACAGTTCAACAACCTAATAATTTTCTTGACCTAATTAAAAATTAAAACCATAAGAATGTCACGGTAAGAAGATTAGGATTGTTAGAGAAAGTGTGTGAAAGAAATGATTTTGTTTACTGAATCTTCATACATTGAAAGCAGTAATGGAATCAAAGAGACCAATCAGCTATTTACGGTGATAATTCAAAACTTAAAGAGTTACAATTACTGAAATTTGAACAAATTGAATTTAGTAGGAGAAGAATTATTAAGTACCGGAATAATCAGAGCCGGTGCCAGCGTCTAAGGAGGGAGAAGAGGCGGAAGCAGCGACGGAGAAACGGAGATTAGTATTTCCTGCGATGGAATTGAATGACAGTTTCTTTGGAGGATGATTCCATTTCTGAAAGTGAGATTTGAGGTTAAATACATGAAATGGCGCTGATTCGACGGAAGGAAAGAGGGAAATATGACGATGAGTAGCTCGAATTCGAAGACTACTGCCGCCAACTATCATAACTCCCGCCAAGTACATAGAGATGAACTTCAGTGAACGATGTTGTAGAACATGAGAGAGTGATGATAGAGAGAATGTGCAAAATGCACTAGTACAGAATTTGAAGATTGCATCAATAGCATGAGAATGAGAGTGATGAAGAGAGAGACATTTTAGGATAAGAAAGAAAGAAGAGAAGAACCCAATTAAAAAGGAAGCATTTAGATCTTGTTTGATCTTGATTTTCTTATTTTTATTTGAGTTTGTAATTGATTTATTTACTTATATTTTTAATTTTAAGAAAAATAAAGTAAGAATATTTTAGTTAATAAAATAAATGGTTTAATTTATTATCTCAATTATTTTCAATTTAACTATTTAGTATCTAGTTTGAGGAAATCGATAAACATTCAATTTTTTTTATTTGGTTATAGGTTTAAATCTCATTAAAAAAACAATTTTTCAAACAAAATTTAAAAAATTAATTTAAGGCAATCACATTCTTTTCACGTTTTTCTATTACAGAGTTGGGGCAGCTCAATTTATAGGCCAACACACCAACAATGAATAACATTATGAAGCTTTTTTAGATTCATTCTAAGAAGTCGGATGAGAAGTGAATCGTTTTTAGGGCCTAGAAGTAAATTGATCTATAAGTGATTCAATGGTTAAATTAATAATAATAGGAGAAATACAATTTTAAAACTAGTCAAATTAAAATAAAAAATTATATTCAAAAACAACAAATCAAACAAACTCAAGTTGTTTTGATAGTTTTATAATAATTTTTGTCTTGCAATTTCATAATTGTTTTGTTAGCTAAAAATATAAAAATAACATAATAGTTTTTGTTGGGAAAAGCAAACACTGTCTAAACATATTCAAAATTTCAAATAAATTAAAAAAATTACATCATAATGTTAAGAAAAGTACATAATCAATTTAATCACTTATGATTTGAGATGTTTTCAAATTTTGTTGGGTGAGCAGGACTCTTTTTCACATGCAAATAATGTCGTAAATATCATTTCACAAAATTTTACTTGTTTGTTTGTCTAACCGTTGAGAATATTAACTAGAGAAAAAATGGTTGACATTCTTTTATATATATTTTTAATGGTCAAGGAGTTGGTAAAAGTCTCATCTCTCTTTGTCCCCCAAATGAAGTTCTTTCATCAGCTTATCAAACCCTTTACTTTACTTTCTTCTCTAAACGTAAGTGTTGGACTCAAAATGCTTGATGGCTCAGAGTACTTTTGGTGAGTTTAGTTCAACTAGAGAGGAGAGTTTATTCTACCATGATCCAAAATTATTGGAATATAACTTGTTCGAGATAGTGATATGTATAAGTACTTTGAAAAATAATTTTTTATGTTCATGATCCTTTCATTTCATTTTCAATAAGTGGTTTAAAATTTAAATAAGAAGAAATCAAAAATTATAATGTGTATTTTTGATGAATAAATATCCATCAAATCGAATTATTTACATATTATACCATTAGTAAAGAATTACAAAAAAATATATAGAATAAAATAATTCGGACCTATGTGAGCAAACCCAATATATTTCAAGAATTCTTTAAAGGTGTGTTTGACGAGGGAAATTCTAATTCTAATTCTAATTCAATGAGAATTGACATATTCAATTCCTATATTTGGAAAAATTATAAAATTGTAATTAAATTTCAATTCTTATATTTGGGAAAATAATAGAATTGTAATTTAATTCCAATTCTTATGTTTGTAAAATAAAATATCGGTTCAAAACGTTAATTTCATAAATATGTTTTTACGTTTTTGGCACGTTTAATACGTTTTTGACATGTTTAACATATTTAACACATTTATGACATTTTTAACACGTTTAACACGTTTTTGACATGTTTAACACGTTTTTGACACGTTTAAACACGTTTAACATATTTTTGGCACGTTTAACACGTTTTTGGCACGTTTAAACACGTTTTAAACATGTTTAACATTTTTCACACAAAAAATACATTTTCACACGTTTAACATGTTTTTGCGTTTTTTTATATGTTTAACACGTTTTTGACATTTTAAATACGTTTAACATATTTTTTACACGTTTTAACAAGTTTAACACCTTTTTCACGTTTTTGACATGTTTAACATGTTTAACACATTTTCACACGTTAACATATTTTTCACATTTTTGGAATGTTTAACACGTTTTCCACACATTTTTGACACGATTAACACGTTTTTCACGTTTTGGCACGTTTAACACGTTTTTCATGTTTAACATGTTTTTTACACGTTATTCACGTTTTTGGCATATTTAACACGTTTTTGACACTTTTAATACGTTTAATATGTTTTTCACAAGTTTTGATAAGTTTAACATGGTTTTGGCACATTTAACACGTTTTTGACATTTTTAACTCGTTTAACATGTTTTTCACACGTTTAACACGTTTTTGGTACATTTTACACATTTTTAGCACGTTTTACACGTTTTTGATACGTTTAACACATTTTGACAAGTTTAACACATTTTAACACGTTTAACACGTTTTTCACATTTTTGGCATGTTTAACACATTTTGGCATATTTAACACGTTTTAAACATGTCACAAGTGTGTTAAACGGGGCAAAACGTATTAAACATGTCAAAATATGCTAAATGTGCCAAATTTTATCAAACATGTTAAACGTGCAAAAATGTGTTAAACATACCAAAACGTGTTAAACGTGTTAAACGTGTCAAAAACATGATAAACGTGTATAATGTGTTAAAAATTTGTTAAATGAGTTAAACGTATCAAAAATATGTTAAACGTGCCAAATAAGTGAAAAACTTGTTAAACGTGCCAAAACGTGAAAAACATGTTAAATGTGTTAAAAACATGTTAAACGTGTCAAAAACGTGTTAAATGTGTTAAAAATGTGTTAAACGTGTCAAAAATGTAAAAAATATGTGAAACGTGTCAACAACGTGTTAAATGTGTTTAATGTGTTAAAAACATTTTAAACGTGTTAAAAACGTGTTAAACGTGCCAAATATGTGAAAAACATGTTAAACGTGCCAAAACGTGAAAAACGTGTTAAACATGTCAAAAACGTGTTAAACGTGCTAAAAACATGGTAACATGTTTCATTTGTTAAAAACGTGTTACATGTATCAAAAACGTGAAAACGTGTTAAACGTGTCAAAACGTGCAAAGTGTGCCAAAATGTGAAAAACGTGTTAAACGTGTTAAATGTGTCAAAATGTGTTAAACGTGTTAAAGACGTGAAAATCGTGTTAAACGTGTCAAGGACATGAAAACATATTAAATATGTCAAAAACATGTTAAATGTGCCAAAAACGTGTTAAACGTGCCAAAAACATGTTAAACGTGCCAAAAACATGAAAACATGTTAAACATGTTAAACGTGTTAAAAATGTGTTTAATGTGTGAAAAACGTGTTAAACATGTCAAAAACGTGAAAAACGTGTTAATTTGGAATTACAATTCCGACCTAAAAATATTGGAATTGAGAACTATCAAATTACACTACATTGAATTACATTGGAATTCTAATTCCAATTCCAATTCTTAATATTAAAGTGTCTAACCAACATAAGAATTGGAATTAGACCTTCCAATTCCAATTCTAATGCCAATTCCAGGGTTACCAAACGACCCTAACTGAACATTCCGAAAACGTTAGAAATTTAATTAAAATGAAATCAAAGGTTTGGACTTACCTTCACAGATAATTAAAAAAAGGAAAAACCCAACAAATTTTAATTTATCACCTTAGTCGTCACTCCGAACATATCAACAACCTTACATACATGCCAGAGCAAAAGTTTTTGAACCTCAACATAGAAAGCACACCAAATTTAAAATTTATCTCATTAACCACTCAAAGATATTATAGACAAAAAAATATATAAAAGAAAACGTCAACAACAGGGTTCAAACCTGCACAGATAAAACCAAACAAATTCCAAGTCCATTTCCTTAACCACTCGGACATATTTGATAATTTAAGTGAAGTGAGGTAAATGTTCAAACTTACCTATTGTAAAACTAAGTAGACTACATCAATGAATTGAACTTATCATCAGTAGAGAATTATATATGAAAAAAAACATATCGATAGTAAGGTTCAAATCTACAATGTTTTAGCACCGAAAACTATTACACAACGAACTAGACAAAAACATCAGAATTACAATCACCGATTTTAAACGAAAAAAACGTCGAGTGAAGAACTCGAATAACACTTGCGAGAAATAAAGAAAGAATTTTTTGAAATCTAGAAAGATAATGAGATGGATGAAGAAGATATATTAAAAACAATTAAAGTGAAGGGATATATATAGCTAAAAATTAAATCATCATAATAAATTCATTTATTAATTCAACTGCTAGTAATTTATTTACCCAACAATTTCCTCTCTTGCCTCTTGATATTTCATCTTCATTTGGATTAAAATTTTACACAAAAAATTAAATTTGAATTTGATGTGAATTTACATTCACTTGGTTTAAATTTTATTTACTCAAATTTTCATTTTCATTTATTTAATGGAACTACTCTAATTACAAAATATCTTATTTGGATGTAACTTGACAATACCATGTTAAAATACAAAACTTAATCTCATAAACTTATTGACAGTTTTTAAATACAAACTAGAAAAATTCCTGTGCGATACACACGGATAAAAATATATAAACAAAATAATTTTAAAAAAATTATAATAATATGTATTTAATGTTTAAAATTCTTAATAAATCATTAATAATATATTAAAATAAAAAATAGAACACTCTCATTTCACATTTTATTCACTTCTGTAAAATAACTCATTTTCTCTCATATTTCATTCCAATAAACCTCTCATCTTGTGACCTTACACTTTCACTTTGGTCTATCAAATATCTAATTCATATTTTTTAATATTTAGTATTGTGAACTCACACTTTGGTAAATCAAATATTTGATTTATATTTTTTTAATCATTTTCAATTGTTACCGACCTATTATCCATCGGCAAACCGCAACTCAATCACACTTAATTAAATGAGAATACTTGTTTTGTTAGGTTGCAAATTCGAAACATACTTAACCGTTTTAAATTTATGGGCGGGTCAACCCACAATCCGAATCAAGTATCCATTTACTCTCACATATATAACCAAATTAACCTTAACTCTCGACCTGGCAATTCGAACACTTTAAAAATTAAGCATATATCATTAGTTAGTTAAAAAATTGTAACTTCTATTTTTAAGAATGTCCTGCGTTCATCAAATTTGGTGTTGAATTTAAAATATAAAGTTTTATTAGTTAATATTTACAGAGTTTTATTTGTTTTGTTAGGTTGCAAGTTCTAAACATACATATATCATTTTTAATTTTATTTTTAAGCGTTTTAAGTTTATGAGCGGGTTAACCCACAATCCGACCCAAATATCAATTTACTCTCACATATATATCCAAATTAAGCACAACTCTCGACCCAGAAATCCAAACACTTTAAAAATTAAGTATCATTTTATATATATACTTATAGAACATAGATTACTTGTCATATATAAATGTTTAAAAGTTTTTGCTTGTATTAATTATGCAGTTATTGTTTGAAGTCTTGGAGTTGGTTAAATTGATCATAAGTCAATTCATTCGCAACCTAAATGAATAGGGTTAGTTTGATTCTACTTATTAGTCTTTTTTATTGTTTATTTCGTCAAATATATTAATTTATTGAATTGGGGCAAGTAGGTTGAGCAAACAGGCACTACAACAAAAATGACTTTCGGCGACGCTTAAAAAGACTTCTGCCAACCTTTAAAAGCGTCGCTAAATATATTACCGACACTTATTCTTGCGTCGCCAGAAGCAGGGTGGGCGCAAGTTTTTACCACTCTTATTTAAGCGTCGGTACAAGCGTTGCCGAAAGGCGAAAGTTTTAACAACGCTTATTTAAGCGTTGGCAAAATTAAAAAACGTCGCTAAAAGTCTATTTTATTTTTAAAATTTGTTTTTTTCTATTTTCATTTTAGATGTTATTTTTTTTATCTCTACTATTATCACATTTGCCCTTCATCTCTCAAGTACCTAATGAACATAACCCTAAACCCTTAGGGTGAACCCATAGTCCAGCACATTATAACCTTAAAAACACTTCAGAAACTAATGAACTTTCTCATATTTTATATACCAAAAACTTCTTCTTTTTCTCCAATGTGGGATAAATGTCATATTAACACTTCTGAAACTACTGAACTCTCTCATATTTTACTTTTAATTAAATTTAAATAAATAATTAAATAAAAGACATATATTAATAATACTATACAAAGTTTAAAAATTATGTTATATAAAAAATATTAATTAAATTTTAATGTTAACAAAATTTTAAGTTAAATTTAATTTTAAAAAAATTAAAAAATTAAAAAAAAATATTTACAAAGTTTAAAAATAAAACATAAAAATTATTAAAATTTAGAATATTTAAATTATAAGGTTTTAACAAAGTTACAAAGTTTGTATATAAAAAAAATAAAGGTGGTGGTAAAGATATAAAGGTTGGCAAAAGTTTTTTTCTTTTAATTTTTACTCACGCTTAATATGGGTTGGCATATAAGGGTCGTTGAAAGTATGTTTTGTTGTAGTGAGGGTAAACTTAACATGTATCACTCAATCCATATTTAACATAAATAAAATTTACACAACTTATAATACAACTCATATTATTCAGTAGTATGGGTATGGGTATGGGTATGGGTATGGGTATGGGTATGGGTATGGGTATGGGTATGGGTATGGGTATGGGTATGGGTATGGGTATGGGTATGGGTATGGGTATGGGTATGGGTATGGGTATGGGTATGGGTATGGGTATGGGTATGGGTATGGGTATGGGTATGGGTATGGGTATGGGTATGGGTATAGTATGAGTATGGGTATAGTATGAGTACGGTAAAATATGGATTGGATAATTCAAATTTTGCTATATACCAAAAAAGACGTTTGTTTTTTAACTTACTTTAACGTGATATTTTTTAAAGTACTTTGCACTCTTTGTAAGTAAAAGGATGTTTAAATTACAAATACGACGAAAAATTTATACTTATCTATCGCGACCAGACTCCTCCCTTACTCCCACATACACATACAATTTCAGTTTTAAGGAACAATAAGGACATAGAGTTTTAGTAGAATCAACAAAGTAGATAAATAAACTATTTGTTATCTTTTAGAATTTGATCACAATTCATAGAATTATTAATACACAAATCCACATATGTCTATCTAAGATGTAAATGAGTAAGGATTAACCTTGTGTTTGAGGGTTTAAGACCCTGGCGGCGTTATTTTAGTGATTTTCTTTTGATAGAAACTAAAAATTATAAAATTTTCTTTTTCATTTTGAACATTTGATAATGATGATACAATTAGCCCGTCTAGCTCAGTTGGTAGAGCGCAAGACTCTTAACCTTGTGGTTGATGGTTTGAGTCCCTCGGTGAGCGTGATGTACTTTTATCCTCTTTCTCATTTTCTCTCCCAACTTCTCTTCCCTATCACTCATCATATATTATATAACTAACAAAAAAAATACACATGAAAGTTTATAGATTACAATGCTCAAACCTTGTGGTCAAATATTAAAAGCCCTTGATGGATCGGTCTCTTTAGTTCAAGTGGAAAGTACAATACTTTAACTTGTAGGTGAAGAGTTTGAAACCTTGATGAACATTAACAACTACTCTTTATCTATCAGATTTTGTGGTTTTCTGATAGATAGAAATAACAATTATACATTTTGTTAAGAATTTAATGGCGCTATTACAATTAGTCCGTCTAACTCAATTCATAGAGCACAATACTCTTCACCTTGAGGTCAAAAGTATAATTTAAATTTCTAAGCTGCTAAATTTTATTCATATTTTTTTTATGTGACCGCCACATTACAATTTAACATGTTTATTTGTCATTTAATACATTTGATAGTGTCATTTAATACATTTGATAGTGTCATGTTTATTAGCTCATTTAATATATACGAGACATCTCTTGTTCGAGCCCATCTATTTATAATTATTTTAATAGTTTTAGTCTGCGCCACTATGATTGTGGTAGAGAGTTTAAAATCCTTGGTTGACATCATTTTATTGATTTAATTTTTGATCAACTTACAATTATAGAGAATACATAAAAATAAAATTAGTTTCGTCTATTTTTTTTTTTGACAAGCTTAAGGTTTTTAAACTCGTTGTTGATGGTTTAAACCCTTGGTAGATGTCGTTTTTTAGTTTTTCTTAAACTAAAAATTATACATATTTATTTTCTTTGATAATATTTAATCAAGAGATTACATTTTGTTGAGTAACCTTAGAATATTTTAGGTTTTTTTTAATGTTCTGACCTAATTCTATGAAAATGACTAGTAAAATTCAATTTTTTTTTTTTAGAAAACCATCATCAAAATGAACACATAGGCCTTGTTTGATCAGTTTTTTTTTTTTTTTTTTTTATAGTACTTTAATCTTATATATGTTATGTAGTTTTTTATAACTCTTTTGAATTTGAGCAGGTTTTATAGCCTCTTAATTTTAAGAATTTTGTTTCAATTTTTTTTTTTTGAAAACAAACCGACTAAATAGAATAAAATAAATTGAATAATGAAGATAAAAAGAAAATGAATAATAAAGCAATTATACAATGATTTGATCTCTTGGTAAATATTGATGTTATCAATAACTTAATTATTTTGGTTCATCTCCACATAACATTTTTAATGTCATGTCACCTGTAAAAAAGGTCACCTAAAAAATAAATATATGAACATTAAACTTGTAAAGAGAATAATTAATTAATAATTAAGTTATTTTTTATTAATTTTAATGTTAAAATATTATATATCTCAATATTAATATATTTTGAAAATAATTAAATATATAAAAATTGCCTAGCTTCCAAATATCCTCTATTTGTAGGATTGTCTCTAGTAATGATAAACATATTTTAAATTGGACAATTTCAAAATGAAGTATCTCACCCATTTTCAATTAAAATTTTCTTTGTGATCCATTGCATCATATGATTGACCAAGCATTTTTAGATGTTCCTTCCTATTATTAAATTAGTAAAGATCTATTTCAGTAAAAGTTATTTTTTATTTCTTATATATTTTTTTTAAAAATAGCCCAACAATATTAATAATGAGCCTTTTCTTAAAATCAAATTTGGAACTGAAGCTAATTTATTGAGAAATAATTTCTAAATGTATGTGTAATTATGTTTGTGTAACTCATTAATCCAATCTCACTCATAATACTCACACTAAACTTTATTTGATCTTCTTTTATTATTTTTATTTAATTTATAAAAATGACTTATAATTTTTCATATTAAATGTCTACCAACATAAAAATAATATAATCGTTTTTATTGGGCAAAACAAATATTGGCTCAACATATTCAATTTTTTTTAATGAAATTACGCAATTATATCTAAGTAGTAAGAAAAATACATAATGTGGATTAACTATCTTGGTTACATTGGGTGCTTTGTGACTTCAACATAATAAATACTTATAATTTGACATGTTTTCAAATTTTATTGGGTGATCGGGACTTTTCTCCATATGCGAGTGATGTCGAGCATATCAGTTCAAATATATTGCAAAATCTAACTGTTTGTTTGTCTAGACCTTTTAAATGTATAACCTAAAGCCATAATTGTGGCTAAATTTATTTTATATTGATTGTGAATGGTCAAGGAGTTGGCTAAAAGCCTCATCTCTCACTTTGTTTTAAAATGAAAATCTTTCATCATTCTATCAAACCCTTTATTTTCTTCTCTAAAAGGAAGTGTTAGACTCAAAATACTTGAATACTCGAAATTTTTTTGGTGAGTTCAATTCATCTAGATAGGAGAGTTTATTTTACCATGATCATAAATTATTAGAATATAACTTGTTCGTGATGAGTGAGATGTCTAAGTATTTAAAAGGTAATTCTCTTTTTTATGTTCATGATCCTTTCAATTCTCCTTTTATTTCTTTTTCATTAAGTGATTTGAGATATATATAAGATGAAATCAATAATTATAATGTAAATTTCAGTGAATAAATTAATCAAATCGAATTATTTACACATTTTACCACTAACAAAGAATTATAAAAAATATAGATTAAAATAATTAGGACATATTGAGAAAACCCAATATATTTCAAGACTTCCTTACCTCGAATATAATGAGAACCTATTAAGTTTAGGTAAACAGAAATCTAAGGTTTGGACTTACCCTCACATATAATTATAAAAAGAATAAAAAATAACAAAAAAAAGTTTAATTTTGCTAGGGCAAAGCCCAACAAATTAAATTTTATCACCTTAACCACTCGAACATATACATGAGCAATAGAGTTCAAACCTCGACAAGGAAAGCATACAAAATTTTAAATTTGTCTCATTATTCACTCGAAGATATCATCTGTTGGATTAAATTAAATGAGGAAAAAAGTAAATTAATTAAGAGATAAATAATTAATTAACTTAAGAGATAAGAACGACATAATTTAATGATGTGGTTAAATAAAACTAAGTTGTAACTTGAACAAAACTAAGTTGGGTAACTTACTTTTGTGCAGGTACAAATCTGAAGAAGTTTGTCTATTCGGACGTCGTCTAATTATTTCAGACGTGGTCTGAGTAATGTGCGAGCAGACGTCGTCTAATTACTTCAAACGCGGTCTGAGTAATGCGCGAGCAAACGTCGTCTAATTACTTCAGACGCGGTATGAGTAATGCGCGAGTAGATATCGTCTAATTACTTCAGGCGCGGTCTAAGTAATGCGCGAGAAGACGTCGTCTAATTACTTCAGACACAGTCTGAGTAATGTGCGAGCAGACGTTGTCTATCTTCATCAGACGTGGTCTGAAAAAGATCGCGAGAAGACGTCGTCTATCTTCATCAGACGTGGTCTAAAGAAGAGTGCGAGTAGACGTCATCTATCTTCATCAGACGTGGTCTGAAGAAGAGCGCGAGCAAATGTCTAAAGGAAGCATCTGTCTAACTACGTATTCAGTTTATCTACAGTTCTCGTTATCAGCAGTCTGACAAGCCAACTGACCCTAACAAATGAGTAACTCCCACGTACGCCAATATTAAAATTGCACACGATGTACAACCTAATATCAGAGGATATTTGGCGCACTATCAGTCATGTACGGCCACGATCCCAATGCTCACAATCTGCTGTATTATTGTACCATTGGCAACCATCCAATAAAAGGAGAACACGTGTCCTAATAGAAGATTCGACTGTTGGTGCACTTCAAGTATAAATAGAAGCCCAAGGACAACAGACAAAAATAGAATTTTTGGTCATATCTTGCTTAAGCTCTCTCTTTCTGATTATCTAATCTCTCTCAAGCTTAAGCACGAATTACCCACCGTCTGTCTATGTGATTATTCTGTAATTTATTCATTATTCTTTCGGTGTGAACCTTCAGTGTTGTAAGTTGAACAGAGGGTGTTATGTTCAACAGAGAATTACCTAAAAGTTCAGAAATAGGCAGTTGTTAAGTCCTATGGTTTTTGACTGGGTTTGTGTAGTGTGTTCTATACCAATCAAAGTCTTTTAGTGAATATCCTTCATGTTGAGGAAGAAGGGGTGACGTAGGAGTTTTATCTCCGAACATCCATAAAACTTCATGTATTCTTTATATTCTACCATTTGCATTCATCTGTCTGAAGCTTGAAATCCAACAAACTGTTCCGCACTTGAACTTGTTCAAGAGTTTGTGAAGATTTGCGAAAAATAGAAACATATTTTAACTTGAGATAAAATCGAATCGAAGTTTGTAAATTGTTAACAATAGTCAGACCCCAGTCTCTATTGTCAACACTGATCCTAATATCCTCGTAGACAATAATAAAAAATAAAAAAATATAAAGGAAAACGTTAACAGAAAGGTTTAAACCTACGCGGGCGAAGCTCAACAAATTTTAAGTTTGTCTCCTTAACTTCTTGGACATATCGATAATATTGATAATTTAGTTGAACTGAGTTCAACGGTTTGAACTTACTAATTGTAAAAAAATTATAAAAATATATGTTGAACCTGCACTAACCATGCCTAACCAATTTCAAGTAAGTATTCTACTCTCCTTAACCACTCAAACATATCTACGCCATTCTAGAATTAACTAGACCACATTATTGGTTTGAACTTATACATGTACAAAATTATATAAGAAAATAAAAAATATCGTTAGTGAGGTTCAAATTTACAATGGTTTAGTAAATACAACCACTACACAACGAACTAAACAAAAATATATGAATCATAATCATCGGGTTTAAGCGGAAAAAATGTTGAAGGAAGAACTCGAATAACATTTGAAAAAAAATAAGGAAAGGACTCTCATAAATCAAGAGATAATGAGATAAGGAAGAAATATATATATATATATATATATATATATTTAAAAATTAAAGTAACATAATAAATTAATTTATTAATTCAACTACCACTAATTATTCATCCAACTATTGCCCTTTCTCGCCTTTGGGTATTTCAACTTTATTTAGATTAAAATTTCACAATAATTCAAACTTGAATTTGATGTGACTTTACCTCCATTTGGATTAAAATCCAAAAATTTAAGATCTAAGAGAAACGATTTACCGACCTAGGAATCTACAACATCATCAGCATCCAACATCTTTCAACATGATCAGGATGTTTTGTTACTTTCAAAGAGGAAATAGAAGTTGGGCGACACCATGGAGCCAGGGGCGGAGCAAAGTACAAGTCAGTCCGGGCTGTAGCCCGGGTAGCCTTAAACATCCTGTATGTATTTTATCAATAACGACGGTAAATTACCGTCATTATTGGTTATTTTCCGTCGCTAAAAGGCATTGGTGACAGCAAACTATAAAACTAGCCCGGATATATTTTTTTAATAAAAAATTAGCCCGGGTAAGTTTCAAATCATGGTTCCGCCCCTGCATGGAGCTTTATTATACATGCGAGAAACTAAAATAAAACCGGGTCATTCTCATGAGCGTCGTATATCTACCTCTAAAAAGCCATTTTAATCATTATTATATATATATATATATTTATATATATATATATATATATATATATTTATATATATATTCCAAGATATCTCATCCGTAGATACACTAGTAGAAAAAAGGGTATTAGTAAGGGCTAAAACCGTTACTGAAAGCATCGAACGCCGTTACTGAAACTTATTTGTAACGGCACATAAAACCGTTACCAATCGTTACAAAAAATTACGTTACAGAAACTTCACAGGTATCAGTAACGGCGTTCGAAAACCGTTACTGATAGTCATGGAATAACAATAACGGTTCTAGTCGTCTAAAAACCATCACAGAAACAACACTAGTATCTGTAACGGTTTTATAAAACCGTTACAGATAGTAATGGAACAACAGTAACGGTTTTAGCCGGCTAATAACCGTTACTAAAAGACTGATTTTATCTGCAACGGTTTTCGAAAACCGTTACAGATGCTCGTGTTGTTTCTGTGACGGTTTTTTATTTCTTAAACCGTTACAGTTAGATTTTTATTAACGGTTTTTGTAATTATTTAACCTTTACTAAATCCTAATAGTTTTTTTTTTACAAATTTTTACCTATTTAAAACCTCAATCATTAATAACCAATAACCAAAAACCAAAAACTACAATCATCAATAACCAAAAACCCAAAAATATAATCATTAATTCAAAACAATAATCATCCACAAACTACAATCCATCCAAAAACTATAATCCATCCAAAAACTACAATTATATCACAAATTCACAAAAATCATTAATTAACGTATTTCAAATTACATTTCAACTGACCAGAATTGAAGTGGGAAAGCGACGATCACGAGGAAGGGGATCATCTCTAAGTAGGAGGGGCATCATCTCGAGTGGGAGGGGCAGGTGGAAGTTGATCACGGGGAATCCTGGATAATAAGAAGTTCATTGTCGATCTCATCTCAAGCATCTCATCCCGCATTCTCTCACGCTCCCTTCGAGCTTCTTCACGTTCATCTTCACGCTGCATCAATAACTCTTCGCGCTCCATTTCACGCTGCCTTTGTGCTTCCTCACGCTCCATTTGACGCTCGAGTAAGGCTTCTTCGCGCTCTCTCCGTGACTGAAGCTTCTCAGTTTCACGCTCCTCTCGTATCCTCTATATCTCCTCAAGTAAAAGTGCGTTTTGCGTGTCACCGCGCTGTGTGCTAGTACCACCACGAGCATCAGGTCTAAAAGATCTAGGTGTGACACCAGAGCCCAAACCCACAACTCGCCCATGTCCCTGAGACCCGAATGCGCACTCAGCCAACTACAATTCATTTCTATTCGGGTCTTCTTCTATAGCAGTTCGCAAGGCAGTCTACAAACACAAATTACATTCGATTACATACATACATAAAATAAATAAAAGAAATATAACTAATAAACATGACTTACCACTTTTTCTTGAATAATAGGGGGAACCACCGGATTTGGATCTTGTAGAGTCGGTTTCTTTGTATGAGTGTGCAGAAATAATTCCGCAAAATTAGGCGACGTACCGGTAGTTTTCTCCTGTACAAATTTAATAATTAATAAAAACGTAATAACATTATAAACTTTGTTATTCAATGATAAAACGAACCATTTGCTTCTCCACTTGCGAAAATGAGATGCTGCCCGCATGATTCTTGTACACAACATGCGACCTATTTTGCGCATTCACAGCATTTGTTTTCTGCAAATAAGAAAACATTTGTGTTTAATGAATGATTAATGTAAGAGCTATTTATAAACACATTAATTTACCTTGAATTCCGGCGTGAGAAAGCGACGATCAAGTAGATAATTCCAATCACTAATTTCGATCTCGGGAGGGGGATTTGCCCTAATCGCTTGCTCGTCACCTTCACGGGATTTAATGTACATGGTGTTCCAATGACATCTCCATCTATCCCATAATTTGTTGGCTTGAAATAAACTTTGTCTTCGATAGTTGTTGATGTCATTCCCCACAACCACGAAAGGATCCTAAATAGTGAACATTAAAATACGATTATAGATTGTGTTGAATACATAATGGACTTAATAATATAAAAAAATAATATACCGTGATAGCCATCCATATGTGATCTAGCTGTGTGGAGCTCAGGTCCGACCAACGCAAAGTCCTATGAGGTAGTGCATTGGAGTCTCGAATGACACTCCCAATATGCCTCGACCAAGCTGTCCTATTCTCGCACATTGGTTTACCATCACCAGGGTTAAATTGAAGAGTCATCTTTTGCCCCGCTTGCAATCTACCAACAGCTTTATTCTTGTTCTTGCCCCGTCTCCTTCTCGAAATAGATCCTAAAATTAAACAAAAAATTATATAGGATCACAACAACTAACTTAAGCAAAAACACAAGTACCTCCATCTTGCTCCTCAGACGGGGGCTGTGTCTCATCATCATCATCATCACCAGGGATAGTGTTGGGTACACTATCAACATTCATAACATCATCAAGGTCCAAATCAATTTCCCCGACAGAGTTACACAATTGCACGGGATCTTCTGAATGCTCCTCGGTCCTTCGTACAAGCTCGTGTAGCGCGCTGCTTAAACTCTTACCTTGCATTCTTTTAGGTGCCATGATAGCTGCAAATATTGAATGTAATGTTTATAAGACAAATTTACAAGTAACCCTTCATAGAAATTAATTCAACCTTAATTAGAATAACGGGGATTTATTGGTGTCACAATTTTCCATTCAAGCCTTGATGCCATATCTGTAGAGTAAAAGACTTGTTTTGCTTGGCTTGCCATTATGAATGGTTCATTTAATTGAGTCTGTAGAATCCTGTTGATATTTATACTAACATAACCATACTTATCAACTTTAATGCCCCGATCTTTGTGATAAACATCAAACCATTTGCATTTGAAAAGAATCACTCGTCTTCCACAAAGAATATCACTTCTATGATTTCATTGATCACTCCATAGTAGTTAATAGTCTCGGTCCCATTATTACCAACAACCAAAACCCCGTTATTTTGGGTAGTCAAGCTCTCGTCATGTTTTTCAGTGTTAAACTTGTACCCATTTATTTTGCACGAGTTATATTTCTTTGCATACAATGTAGGCCCACGTCCTAAAATCTTAAGATTCGTTGTCCTATCGGATTGATCGGTTAGTTGCTCCACCTATATATTCATTAGAAATTATTGTTAAACTAATTGTCATATACTAAAAAAGAAAATTGTTGAGACGATTACTTACTCTTTCTCGGAAATATCTAACGTATTGTTTATCCCGAGCCTCATTGGAAATATTAGGAGGGCATGATTGAACGAAATCGCTGCGCAAATGACAGATTAAATTATTACTTAAATCATAGCTCATAATGACATTAATGGACTTACTTATAATATTCTTCAGCTTCGCGACAATTTTTTAAAATGTACCAATGAGCACGCTCACGATCACCCGGTTCATATGTGTAGGATGTGCCATTAGATAAGTCTTCCATAGTGATGAAAATGGAGAATGTTGTACTTGTATTTATGGATTCATCATTTGACTCTTGATCGTCCAAATATCGGGCACACATGCTCATACTCTCATTCAAAAGGTAACTCTCGCTGATTGAACCTTCTGGAAAGTTCCTGTTCCTAAGGTATTTCTTGAGTGTGCTCATATATTGTTCAACTGGATACATCCATCGATACTGAACGGGCCCTCCAAGACAAGCTTCAAAAGCTAAATGAACTGGCAAATGCACCATTATATCAAAGAAAGAAGGTGGAAAGATCTTCTCCAATTTGCAAAGTGTCAAGACAATGTCGTCATGTAATGTTTCCAATTGCCCGCGTTGTAAACTTTTTTGGCAAAGCAACCGAAAGAACCTTGCTAAATTCACCACGGCATCGTACACATCATCGGGAAGTAGGCCACGTGTAGCTAGTGGAAGGAGATATTGTAATAGAATGTGACAATCGTGACTCTTCAATCCTGATATTTTTTTCTCCTCCATGTTTACACACGTCCCAATATTTGAACAAAAACCGTCGGGCATTTTAATATCTTTCAAAAACTGACATAAACGTTTCTTATGTTCTGAGGACAATGCATAGGGGGCCGGCGGACACCGAAGAACACCATCAACTTCAACCGGATGTAAGGAATTTTTATGTTCATTATGACCAAATCTTTCCTTGCTTTAATTCCATCCTTGGTCTTTTCTTTGAAATTCATTAAAGTCCCAACAAACTATCACATATATTCTTCTCAATATGCATTACATCCAAATTATGTCTCAACATTAAAGATTTCCAGTAAGGCAATTGAAAGAATATACTGAATTTGTTCCAATTATCACCTCGGGATTCATGTATAACTTTCGTTTTCTTAGGCAGGTACTTTGTCAAACAAATTTCCTTTAGATCTCGCGCTTGCAATTGAATTTCGTAACCCGATAATAGTACAGGAGGATCTCTATGCTCCGTATGCCCGTCAAACGTATCGTTCTCTTTGCGCCATCGATGATTAGACGGGAGGAATCGTCGATGATTCATGTAACACTCCTTCTGGCAATTTGTTAACCTCAAAGACGCGGTGTTCTGATTACAAGACGGACATGCCAATTTACCCTGTGTACTCCATCCAGACAAATTTTCATAAGCCGGGAAATCATTAATAGTCCACATAAGAGCTGCCCGTAAATTAAAATATTGTTTTCTGCTTGCATCGTATGTCTTCACACCGGTATTCCACAATTCCGTCAACTCTTCAATAAGTGGCTCTAGAAATACGTCAATACAATCACCGGGACTTTTTGGTCCTCGAATGAGCATTGAAAGAAGAAAATTGTTTTTATCCATACATGTGGTAGGAGAGACGTTGTAAGGGATTAGAATAACTGGCCAAATGCTGTACGATGTTTTTCCGCTAGGTTGAAAACCATCACTAGCCAAACCAAGTCGCACATTTCGAGATTCTGTTGAGAAATTTGGGTACAAGTTATCAAAGGTCTTCCATATCATTGAATTAGCAGGATGCCTCAACACATCATCTTCGGGATTGTTATCTTTATGCCAAGTCATGTGTGGAGCAGTTTTGGAACACATGTATAATCTTTGCAACCTCGGTTTTAATGGAAAATAGCGCAGCGACTTGTTGGGTATATACTTACCATTCACCTTCGTTCGAATTGCACCATTAGATTTATTGACATTCCACCTAGAAAGCCCACAAACTTTACATTGCTACAAATCCTTATCCTCTTTACGAAAAAGCATGCAATCATTCTTACACGCGTCAATTCTTTCGTACGATAGGCCCATGTCTTTAATGAATTTCTTGCACTCATAATACGAATTCGGTAGTTGATTATGAATTGGCAGTATTTCCTCCTTCAATAAACTCAACAATAAATCAAATGACGTGTTTGTCCACTAACCTACATTCTTGATGTGAAGAAGTTTAAGAAGAGTTGAGGCTTTGGAAATGCGAGAACCTTCATACAAAGGTAGTTTCGAATCGTCCAACAATTTGTAAAACGTATTAGCATCATCAACGGGAGGCTCATTTTCACTCGACCGTTCATTATCAATGTTGACATTAGGGTACAAATCACCAATAATATCTTCCATTAGATGATCCTCTACAATAATATCTTCCATTAGATGATCCTCACAAACTTCAACAGGTTCGTCTTCCATGATATTAGTCTCGTTATTTGGTGGTTCATTGATCGGTTCGTCTTCAATTTTATCATCTGATTCATCTTCCTCCACATTCTCGGTAACAACATTTACAAGTTGACGTCCAATTGATCTCTTTTCACCGTGAAAATACCAAAAACCATAATTTTGTCTTATGCCGTATACAATTAGATGGGATCTAACCACACTCTTATTCTCATATACTCGATTTGCACACTTTACACAAGGACATGCAATCGATGATCTACCCATAGATCTTTCAGCAAATTCTATGAATTTGTCTACCCCCTCACTATATTTAGGATCGGTACGAAGTGTAGTCATCCATGTTTTGTCCGGGATTTCCATCTAACCTAACATACAAATTAATCTAACTTAATCTACCAATCCAATAATCTAACATACAATTAATCTAATAATCCAAACATGCAATAATCTAACATGCAAATTAATCTAACTTAATCTACCAATCCAATAATCTAACATACAATTAATCTAATAATCCAAACATGCAATAATCTAACATGCAAATTAATCTAACTTAATCTACCAATCCAATAATCTAACATACAATTAATCTAATAATCCAAACATGCAATAATCTAACATGCAAATTAATCTAACTTAATCTACCAATCCAATAATCTAACATACAATTAATCTAATAATCCAAACATGCAATAATCTAGCTAACATACAAATTAATCTAACTTAATCTACCTAAATCCAATAATATAACATTCAAATAATTTACCTAAATCTAACATCAAATAATCTAACTTAGCATTCATTATTATATAACCTAACATACAAATTATCCACTAACCTAACATCAATAATCTACTAACAAGCTAACATTGATTGTAAATAAGAACTAACCTGAATTTTGAAGTGCAAACTACAATCCGCGGCAGCAAAGACAATGGAAAATTCAAACCCCGATAGAATTGAAATGGATGCAACCTGATTCAACAGTTCAAACGCAAAAAAATGATAATAAAAACCTGATTCAATAGTTCAACATATATAAGAAGTTAACATTATTGAATACCTGATTATACCGTTCAAACGGTAGTGAAGAACGAATTCAACAGTTCAAACGGGAAATTTAGAATTTCTGCAAACCAAAAATTGGATTATGTTGACAGGAGGATTGGATATACAGCTAGATTTTGTAATCCCCAAAGCAAAAATCTTAGCAACAAACAATTAACTTTTAATCTCAAGATTCTCAACTATAAAACAAATGTTAGTGTAACTAGGATTTATCAATGTATTATTCAGGATTCCTTCAATTGAACTGTATTATTAATTTCACATAATATTAGAATATGTAACTAGGATTTATCAACATCCACTATATTTCCTTGTAATAATCTAGATCCAAAGAAAGTAGAGCAGAAATACCATCACACTCTAAATATTTCTTCAAACTCTCCATAACAAACAATATCAGAATCATACAGGGAAATATTTCAGTATCTAAATAAACTATGAGAAATCAATCTCAACCTATCAACCTATCATATGTATTCAACAAAATCCTATTTGATTCCATCTAAAATTTGTAAAACATCCTAATATCAAACTGTAAATCCTATCTAGAACCATATATATACAAACTGTAAATCCATAAATAACAAAAATCCATAAATAACATACAATCCAGGTTGTTCAATGTCAAACAAACGATATATATACAAACTGTAAAGTCATTACAAAGAACAAAAATTGACCTAATATAGTCTAACGAAAAAGGAATGCAGTATGCTTACCTGGCGTGATTGATGAATGCAGGATGATTAATGGAATCTTCTATCGGCGGGGCAAGCGGCGGCGGCTTCCGATGATTGGATGAATGTGGGCGGCCGGCGGATTGGGGGTAGAGAAGAGGGAAGAAGAATAGGGAATAGGGAAGAGAGAACTTACCTGCAGATCGATTGCATCTTGAATGATCGGAAGAAAACGGCGGATTAAAGGAGTCTTCTATCGTCGGCAGCGGCAGCGGATGATCGGAAAACGAGAGCGCGGAAGAAAACGGAAGAAGAAAGAAAAGAAGAAGGAAAAAAGAAGTCGGTGCGGGAGTTATTATAGGATATCTGTAACGGTTTTTACAAAACCGTTACAGATATTAGTAAAGAAGTTAAAAAGTCGGCTCGGTATCTGTAACGGTTTACTAAATAACCGTTACAGATACTCTATTTGTAACGGCTTATATAAACACCGTTACTGATATTCTTTATTGGACCGTTAAAAGGGAAGCAATATCTGTAACGGTTATTCGTAAAACCGTTACAGATACTAGTGAATTAAATTAAAAGACGGTTCAACATTTGTAACGGTTGATTTCAACCGTTACAAATACTATATTAGTAACGGATGTAATAGAAAACCGTTACTGATATCTTTAATGAAACGTGAAAGGGGGCTATATCTGTAACGGTTTTGTTATTAACCGTTACAGATAGTAGCAGAGATGATGAAAAGACGATTCAGCATCTGTAACGGTTAATAACAAAACCGTTACAAATACTATATTAGTAACGGTTTTCTATCAAAGCCGTTACAGATATCCTCACTGAAAACGATAAAGGGACACCATATCTGTAACGGTTTATATGACCGTTACAGATTCACTTATAATAGTAACGGTTTAATATAACTGTTACTGATACCAAATATTAGTAAGGAGGCTTTCGAGCGCCGTTACTAGGAATCGTTACAGATAACCTCTTTTCTACTAGTGATAGACAATCACACAAAATTTAAAATTATTGACAGTTTTTAATACATATATGCTAATGATTAGATACGATCATGCTTATTAATCATGCATGTATTTATCTGAAACGTTATCCAATATTCAGAAGGACATAATAGAATAAAGATCGTACATGTCATAAATAAATGTTTAAAAGTTTTTTCTTGTATTAATTATGAAGGTATTGGTTTGAAGTCTTGGAGCTGGTTCAATTGATCAAGGACAATACATTCACAACCAGCTAAACGAATAGGGTTAATTTGATTCTACTTATTAGTCTTTTATTGCTTATTTCTTCAAACTTATTTATTAATTGAATTGGGGATAGTAACTTGAGAAAATAGGGTAAACTCAATATATATCACTCAATCCATAGTCAACACAAATAAAATTTACACAACTTATAACACAACTCATATTAAACTCATATATATTATATATTATTCAGTAATAGTAATATGAGTTAGGTATGGGTAATGTAAAATATGGATTGAATAACTCAATTTTTTCTATATACCGATAAAACGTTTTTTTTTCTTACTTACTTGAACATGAAAATTTTTAATTACCTTGTACTCTTTGTAAAAAAAAAAAGATGTTTAAATTTCAAATAAGAAGAAAAGTTTCTACGAACAGACCCCTCCCCTACTCTCACATACACCTACAGTTTTAGTTATAAGGAACAAGTAGAACATAGATTTTTAGTAGCATCAACAAAATAGATAAATAAACTTTTTGTTATCTTTTAGAATTTTATCACGATTTATTGAATAATTAATACACAAAATCACCTGCATGTCTATCTTAAATGGAAATGTCTATGGATTAACCTTGTGTTTGAGGGTTTATCTTAAATGGAAATGTCTATGGATTAACCTTGTGTTTGAGGGTTTAAGACCTGACGGCGTTATTTCATTGATTTTCTTTTCTAAATGAAACTAAACATTTTAAATTTTCTTTTTTTCTTTGAAAATTTGATAATGATATACAACTAGCCCATCTAGCTCAATTAGTAGAGTGCAAGTTTCTTAAACTTGTATTCAAGGGTTTGAGCCCCCTTACTCTTTTTTTATATCAATTTCATATAAACTAAAAGTTATACGTATTTGTTTTTTTCTTGGTGTTATTTGACTTATAAAATAATAAAATTTATTTTTCTCATTCCCCACACACTTTTTCATTTTTCCAGCCAACCCAATAACATAATGTTACGTCATCCTATCTCTCATTCCTTCTCTCAATTTCTCACCCCTATTACTCTTCATATGTCTCACCCCTGTTACTCTTCATATGATTAGTTTAACTAAAGAAAAGTATATGGTCAAAAGATTAAAAGCCCTTAGTGAATGTTAACAACTGGTCTCTTTAGTTCAAAAGGGAGAGTACAATACTTTAACATTTAGGTGAAAGATTTGAAACCTTGATGAATGTTAACAACTCTCTTTAGTTCAAATGATATAGTACAATACTTAAATTTTAAGTGAAGGGATCAGTTTTTGTGGTTTTCTATTAGATATAAATAATAATAATACATTTTTGTTAAGAATTTGATGGCACTACCACAATTAGTCCGTCTAACTCAATTAATAGAGCACTGTACTCCGAACCTTGAGGTAAAATGTCCGGTTTAAAATTTCTAACGCTGCTAAAATTTATACATGTTTGGTTATTTTTATTTTTTTTAAATGTGACCGCCACACTACAATTTAACTAAAAATTATACATGTTTGTTTGTCATTAATAATATTTGGTAGTGTCATTGCAATTAGCTCATTTAGTACATGGGACATCTCTTAACCTTGTGGTTGATGGTTCAAGCCCATGTAATTGGACATATTTTTATGGTTTTTAATTTGCGCCACTACGATTGTGGTAGAGAGTTTTAAATCCTTGGTTGATATCTTTTTTTTTATTTTATTTTTGATCAACTTACAATTATAGAAAATACATAAAAACAATTAGTTTGTCTATTTTCGTAGGACAAGCTTAAGGTTTCTAAACTCGTTGTTGATGGTTTAAACCCTTTGTAGACATCGTTTTTGTGATTTTCTTTTTAAACTAAAAATTATACATATTTATTTGCTTCTCTAATATTTGATTGTGAGGTGCATTTTGTTGAGTAACATGAATATTTGAATTTTTTTTAATGTTCCGACCTAATTCTATGAAAATAACTAGTAAAATTCAAAAAACAAATTATAAAAAACAGATCAAACGACCACTTAGGCCTTGTTTGATCAGTTTTTTATAATAAATTTTATTTTACAACTCTTTTATCTTATAGCTGTTATGCAGTTTTTATAACTCTTTTGAATTTGAGCAGGTTTTATAGCCTCTTAATTTAAAAAATTTCTTTAATTTACAAACAAATTTTGAAAACAAATCGACTAAATAAATCAAAATAAATTGAATAATAAAGCAATAATACAATAATTTGATCTCCTTGTAAATCTTGATGTTATCAATAACTTAATTATTCTGATTTGCTACCTTACCTCCATACTAACACTTTTTAAGTCAGTCACTTGTAAAAAAGGTCACCTACAAAATAAATATATGAACATTAAACTTATAAAGAGAATAATTAATTAATAATTAAGTTATTTTTATTAATTTTAATGTTCTATTTGTAGGATTGTCTCTAGTAATGATAGACATATTTTCACTTGGATAACTTCAAAATGAAGTATCTCACCCATTTTCAATTGTGCAAGCATCCTCTCTTGAATTAAAATTTTGCTTTGTGATCCATGACATCATATGATTGACCAAGCATTTTCTTTTATTTATTTTTTTATTTTAGAAAAATGGTTTATAATCATTCATGAAAAGTGTCTAAAATATAAAAAATAATCGTTTTTGTTGGGCAAAACATACTTTGCCTCAACATATTCAAACTTTTCAAATGAAATTAAGTAATTACATCGAAATGTTAAGAGAAATACATAAAATGGATTAACTATTTGAGTTACATCGGTGATTTGTGACTTCAATATAATCAATATTTATGATTTGACATGTTTTCAAATTTTGTTGGGTGATTGAGACTCATTTATGTGAGTGTTGTCGTAAATATCTATTCAGATATCTCGCAAAATATACTTGTTTTTTTTTGTATAACCTTTGAGAATATTAACTAAAGGAAAAATTGTGATTAACTTTCCTTTATATTGATTGTGAATGGTAAAGGAGTTGGTAAAAGTCTCATCTCTTGCTTTGTCTAAAAATGATGTTCTTTCATCATCCTATCAAACCCTTTACTTTCTTCACTAAAAGAAAGTGTTTTTGACTCAAAATGCTTGAATGCTCGGAGTAATTGAGATCAGTTTCTTCTACAATGATAGGAAATTATTGGAGTATAACTTTCTAGAGCTTAGTGAGATTTCTAAGTATTTTAAAAGATAATTCTCTTTTTAATGTTCACGATCCCTTTTAACTTTTCTTTCCTTTCATTTCTTTTTCAATAAGTGGTTTGAAATTTAAATGAGATGAAATCAACCATTATAAATGTGTATTTGGGTGAATAATTTGATCAAATCAAAATATTTACACATCTTACAACTAATATAGAATTATAAAAATATATACAATAAAATAATTTGGAACTATGTGAGCAAAGCCTAACATAATTCAAGACTTCCTTAACTCGGACATACCAAAAACGTTGAAAATTTAGGTAAAACAAGTCAAAGGCTTAGACTTACCCCTCAAATATAATTATAAAAATAATAAAAGAATGACAACAAAGTTTAAATTTTCCTAACCGATTTCTAGTATGCCTTTTACTCTTCTTAACCACTTAAACCTATCTACACTATTGTAGAATTAAGTAGACCGACATCAATCACTAGTAAAAAAGCCTATATACAGATCGTTGAATCGATCGGTAATACCTTAATTACCAATCGGTGTAGGGAAATTTCAATTAGATGTAATCTGATCATCACCGATCTCTAGAACCTCTCTCGGTAATACTAACTCAAGGAACACCGATTAGTGAATAACCAATCGATATAGGTACACCGAGAAACACCTATTTGTTAATAACCAATCGTTATATGGCACACTGAGAAACACCGATTGGTTATTAACCAATCGATATAGAGAGTCGAGAAACACCGATTGGTGAATCACCAATCAGTATAGGGAGTCGAGAAACACCGATTGGTGAATGACCAATAGGTATATGAGATGTAATTAAAAATATATATTTTAATAAAATTAAAGACCTTAAAATAGAAATATAATTAAATTATAAACAAATATTAGAAATCTATTTTCAGAAATATTAGAAATCTATACGGTTCATCTATATTAGAAATATTTGTAGTAGAAAAGAAAAAAAGATTTCCAATTCGTTTTCCCAATTCAAATCTGCAGCTCAAATGGCATGTAACACACAACCATGTTCAGAAAAAATGCATGTTATTGACTAGTTAAATAAACATCTTTTAGAGTTATTCTATAATTTAATCTCAAAGTTTTCATTTCATCTATCAATATACATGATCCATCAGAAAAAAAAGAGTGTGTTTTGTGTTTTCTAATTGTTCTAGTTTCAGTTAACATTTTCTTATTATTGCATATATATATGGTTACTAGTTCCCAAGTCTATTAGCCATAAATGTTTTCCATTATTTAAAAATTTCATGCTCAAACTAAGCTCAAAAATATTATAAGCATAAGAGTTAGGAGACTTACCTGCTGCAAAGTCCAAGGTATTTTCTTTTGAGCTTTCAGTTTTATTGTTATTTGATCCGACATATTCTTGATGAGTTGTTGAATGGCCTTGTAGTCTTCTTTGCTGATTCTAATTGTGCCTCCTTCATCAACTGAGAATGGGTTTTAGCAGAATTACAGTCTTTTTTTTTTATTTGTCCACCATTCAGGATAGCCTAATAGTTTGAAACACTGCTCTTTCAAATGTCCCTTCATTCTCTTTTATTTTATTTTGAAAAATAGTTTAATGCCATTTCATTAAAAAAAACTCAAAAAAGGGAAAAAAAAATACAAAAGTTTAAGATCAGATCTAGACAATTTTTTGATTTGACAATGAAACAGTAATTGAATTACAGACAATAACAACAATTCATTAGCGCCTACAGCGTTTTTACTTTTATTCTATTTGTGACCTTCTCAAACGAAATATCTCATATCTGGCAGAGTTTTCTATTCTTTTCATTTCTTTCGATTCCTCTCCAGGATAGAAGGAGTGCATTTTCATCTAAAGTTATATCTCTCCAAATATCTTCAGTGGTTCTACTTTTTCCACTGTGAGTTCTTGAATTTCTTTCTTTCCAGATATTGTAGATTACTGCTTCAAAGTAACATTTCAACATACTTACATAGAAGAATCTTCCTTTTTCTTTATTCGTCATCCACTCTTGGATTTCTTCCCATATTCTTGGAAAGTTGATGATGTTCGTGTTTGCAGCATACATCCTCCAGATTTGTATTACAAAAGAGCATTCCCTAAATAAATGGTTTATGGTTTCCTCAAATCCCGAACATAGGACACAGTTGATATCAGGAATGTTTATATATTTTCGAATTCTGTCTTTTGTTGTCAACCTTTTCCTGTATACCAGCCAGAGAATAAATTGCTGACGAGGAATAATCTTTGGAGACCATACCACATTATGCCAATCTATCTCATGTCCTCTTGTTCTAACCATTTCTCATTTCTTTCCTGTAATAAACTTCTCATTGTTTTTTGTTTTTCAGCATATTTCATCATTACTTTCATTGAGTTACTTCTGCCTCATTAGGTTTAAGATTCTATCATCTTCTAGAATACGCCTCAAAATTGAATCACATCTACCTTCATAGACGTCTCTAAATGAGTACTTGATGTATTCTCTTCTAACTATGTTTCCTTGCATTTCTTCTTTAAATATAATGGAAATATTATCCAGCCAAGGATCATGCCAGAATAGTACCCCTCTTCCATTTCCAATTGTGGTTTTCACCATTTGAAATTCATATTTTCTTATTTTTAGGATTTTCTTTAATGACCATGTCATTCTTTCGTTGATGCTTCGTGTTCAGATACTCTGCTCTTCTTTCATAAATCTTGTATGCACTCATTTGACCCATAGAGAGTCTGCTTTTTGCTCTAACTCTCATAAGCTCTTGATGGTGAGGGCTTTGTTCCATTCAACACAACTTTTTATTCTTAGTCCGCCTTCTTCTATGGGAGTGCAAACATCCTCCCATTTGACTTTTTTTTCTCCTCTGTTTTGTGTTCCCCAGATGTAATCTCTCATAATTCTATCGAGTTCAACCATTATTTTCTTTGGGATGACTATCTGTTGTGCCCAGTAGCCAATAATTCCAAAGATGACTCTTTTAATGAGCTCGATTCTACCTGCATAAGACAATTTGTTCGTAGCCCAACCCAAGACAGAATTTCTAACCTTTTCTACTAGTTGTCTGAAATGATTGTATCAGAGTTGTTTTAATGATAGGGGTACTCCAAGTCTCCAAGGTATTTCACTGGTAGTTCACCTTCCTTAATGTCCCTTCATTCTATAGTGTGCTACATCTAGTTGTTTTTCCTATTAGTTACCAAGGCAGTGCAAAAAAATCGGAAAACCAATAACCCAACCAGGGTCGGTCTTGGGGTAAGCCCGGAAAGCCCACAGGCTAGGGCAGCCCATTTAATAATAAAAATAGAATTTTAGTTTAATTTATTAGATTTTTAATATTATAGTGTGACTCTAGTGGTTTATGTTGAAAAAAATATTTTATTTAGTAGTTATGGTTCAAATCTTACCAAAAATATATTTTTTAATAATTTTTTTAAAACTAAAATTAGGGCATTAAACATATTTTTTATGTTTTCCTACATGAGGATGGGACAGTAAAATTTTCGGGACCGGCACTGGTCTCATTTTACCGGTTTATTAGTTAACTGGTTCTAACGATTCTGGTTAACCAGTGTCGGTTGAACTAATTTTTTAACAGTTTAGCCGATAAATCGGTAATAATTTAATCATATATTTATATGAGTTATTTTGTAAATATTAATTATATTATAAATAATATTTAATAATATATTAGTTATTTTTAAATTTTAAATTATAATTTTTATAAAATTATTTTAAAAAACTTAATTTATATAAATATTAGTATAAAAATAAAGATTTTTGAAATATATAATATTGTTATATAACATATTTCTAAATATATGTATGAAATATTATTATAATATATTATATTATATAACAATAATATGTTATATAATAATAACATAGATAAAAATGGATAATATAAAAATTACGGTACAAACAAGAATTTTAAAAAAAAACATTTGATAAGTTTAATAATTAATTTACAAAATTGAATTTCGGTTAACGGTTAAACCGGTTAATCGACCAGTACCGACCGGAACTAGTAGAACCAAAATCGGTAAAATTAATATCAATATTGACCGGTTAATCAGTTTCTAAAATGAGAGATAAAATCGGACTTAACCGGAACCGTTTAATCGGACCAGTTCAACCGACACCCTTTGTCTTTAATCTGAAATTCTGAAACGTTTTGCGGATCCTTCGGCTCCTCTTTTTACATACATTGCAGTGTTGTAATCAGCGTTCTGGGTGTTTATGATTCTCTTTTTCTCTACATTGAGAAACGTAGTGAACGTTTTGTAGACTGTGGGCAATTGATCCATTACTGTTAGAAATCTTGTCTTGAAACATAACAAAAATATATATATATAAATTATGTTACAAATAGATGAAATAAATAAAATATATGAAAAACAATATCACCGAATAAATTGTTGATTCGAGGCATGTGCTTAGCACATTTCCCTTAAAACAGTTCCACCGTCTCCCCATGTGCTAGAGCTTATCACAGATGGCTGTCTTCCAGGGTACAACGAATCTAATAGTGATTCAGCACCAAAATCACTATACAACGAGCTTGATAAAGTACCTGAACTATCACCGGGTTTCAATGGAAAAATCGAACATAGAACTCGAAGAACACTCACAAAACAAGAAGAAGGATTTTGGAATTCTAGAGTGAGAAAGATGAAGGATGAAGTATGTGTAAAATGAATAATGAATGGGTATATATTGCTGAGAATTAAACTTGTAAATAAAACCATCCAAACGTTTATTAGCAATAAATATTGTTCATTCATTTGTTAATTAATCCATAACTAATTAACATCAGCCTATACGTTGATTTGCAAAAATGCAATGTTAGACATTCAATGCTAATGCTAGCTAATTGAAGAGTCCATACGTTAGCCAATAGGCCAATTAAAGCTAAATGTTTATCCTAACATTATGCTTTAATTTTTTAATTAGGCATTAAATATTAATTAAACAATTAATATTTAATTATAATTTGGATTAAATTCACTGTTAATTCACGTTTGAATTCGTGTGAATTTTATTTGATTTTATTTATTTACAATCTTATTTCCATTCATTAATGGAATTAGCTTAATTCCAACAATCCCCCACATTAATGGAAATTGAAAGATTAACCCGGTGAAAGGTTCAACAGTTGAATTCTACATAGGATAGGTAAGTGTAACCCTTTGAACCTTCCCTTGTGAAAGCATATAACTTTACTAGCTGATTAGTAGACTCGATGTCCTTGAACTATTCTGCCTTTTGTGTAAACGATTACACGCTTTCACATAGAATTCTCCCTAATACATGTCAAGCTCTCATGGTTGTGTCCATTTTGGCCATGGAACACGCGCCTGGTTCTGTGAGAGGGTCTAGAATTGAGCCGTGCAATTCTTTCGAAGCGGCCCCACTTCTCCCTCACATAGGTGATCTCTTTGCTCACAAAGAATCATTAAAAGCGATATACTTATCCTCGTCAAAAAATTATTGTTTCGTTATAGGATTAATCCTCAACAATAACTTTCCAAGTCAGTACAATTAGGTTGTCCCATTGAACCTAGTTCTTGGGATCTCCAGTCTGCATAGGTTGAGTTTTCCTTCATACCAACTTATAGTAGGCTAATATCTCATAAGACTTCAAACTATCTCTCTATTCAATAATTTGATTAGTGGATCCACAATGTTATCTTTGACTTACATAGTCAAATTTGATAACTCCATTAGAGAGTATAGTCTAATGACATTATGTCTAAGACATGTATGTCTAGACTTGTCATTGACTCTAAGTTTATCTAATTTCAAATTATTATTACAATAATTAGAAATTTCTGATAATCTTAGAATATCTTCTAATAAGAAGCATAGTCATTCGTACATGCTTACCATTTAAACATTTTATTTTGTATGAAAATATTGTTTACTTGGCTAACTAGTAGACAAAATGTCTTTGAACTATTCTGCCTTCGTGTAAACGATTATATATTTTACATAAAAATATTTTATTTTTCGACATAAGTCAAAAATATAGATTATAACGTTTAATCTATCCATCATAAGTTTATTAGAAGATTTCCATACGTAGATTGCACTTCTAAGTGTAAACATATTCACTTTAAGACGTAAAGTCTTTCATTTAATAATATCAATATATCATTTGATAACAACATGATATTTCGTTTAGTGCAATTCATATCCTTTATGGATTTAACCATTTTATCGTAATTTTCAACGATAAAAATATCGTACAAAATACACGTAATGAAATAATTTTCATTGTCTTCATGATATATATAATTGTCACATCCACTTTTTAATAAAAGTATGATCAAATTTTCATATCATTATTATAAAATTTGTTATAAGTCATATCAAGACTTTATAAACTTTCTTTTTCATTTATTTCATAAAATTCTTTTGAAGACATTGGTTCTTCAAAATTTTATGAAAATAATGTCAAAATATGACACGTTTCTTGATTTCAAAATTCTCAAATCTAAAATATCGATTTGAACACCAACTTAGCAAATATAAACAAGACATTTCTTGTTATTTTATTTCTTTTTATAAAGTTGCGCAACTTTATCTTTTATAGAGAACATGTTTCTCTAACAACAAATTATTTTAACATTTATCATAATATACACAATCATTTTTGTGTTATAATCAATAAAAATATTTGCCCCCACATTCGTGTTGGTATCCTTTTTAAATCACACACATTTGTATAATTTAAATCAATGATTTTCTAATCAAGAAATTGTCACACAATTCTTTTACAAATTTCTTTTGTTATACTTATATGAATAAGATGACTATATCATAAATAATTAATTGAATAAAATATAATTTCTATACAAGAGATTAAAATGTTTATTCATATATAAATCATTCTTCACATAATCTTCACATAAGAAATTTAATCAATTAAAATATTTATTTCAACACTTAATTTCTATAAAAGAAATTAGAATATTTAATCAAATAAATATTCACCATAACATATGATTTTACAAAAGAAATCATAATGTTTCAAGCATCTTTGGCCAAAGCCGCTTAAACATTTATTTTCGGTTGCACGTTTGCATACCGCAATATCGGCACGTTTGCCTCATTATTCTCAAATAAAACAAGACTTTCCTTGTAATTGTTTGATTTCAAAATTATCAAATTAAGTAAGTCTTAATGATGCAATTGAACAATGTATATCAAATATATTATATTAAACCAAAATTAATATATCCATATATATATATGATATGCTATATTATTGCTTCTTTCATTTTAGTCACCACAATGACAAAACAACTATAATATATATAGTCAATAACATAGAAACGTAATCAGATAAATAATATATCATATATATTATTAAATAAATATATATACAACTTCATTTATCATTAAAAATACATGATAAATAATTAAAATATTAATTATTACACTTAATTAGAATGTTGATCATTTATCTTTAATCAAATATAAAACTAACTAATTATATAAATAAATATTCATGTCATCAATTATTCATTTCTTAATTAATTAGGTGACCTTTAATATTCTATAACAAATCTTTGTCAATCAAAGAACACATGTGACAAATTTCAAAATTATCTATTAAAATAAAAATAGATAGAAAATAAATCTTAATTTATATATATATATATATATATATATATATATATATATATATATATATATATATATATATATATATATATATATATTTCTAGATAATACTTATTATGAAAGAACATAAATCATCATATTATTAGCTAATATGCATGATATATATAAATAATCACTTAGAAATATAATCAAATAAAACATAACTACAAATGTACCTCATGTCTTAATCGAAGTAATTACATTATCGTGTTATGAACGATAATCCACGTAACAAATCTAGGTGGATCATTCTCACCGAGATAATTCTTGCGAAAATATTTCGACTTACATAATTGTCTCTTTCAATGCATGATTAGAATAAGTTCTAACACAAACAACTTATTTAATCTTAAGAAATTAAAATTTCTATACTCAATTTATTTCATAATTTCTACATAAGAAATTATAATGATTTCAACATTCATAATTAATGTCATTTAGACAAATCATGTTTTTTTTATAAGAAATCATTATCGACTTCATTCATCTCCAACATATAGAGTCATTTTAAAAGTCTGATTTCTACCAAAAAATTATTGTCTACTCATTCATCTCATAATTTCTACGCAAGAAATTCGAATGGTTTCAACATCAATGACTAAAGTCATTTTAAGTAGTCTGATTTCTATCAAGAAATTATTGACTATCCATTCATCTCATAATTTCTACACAAGAAATTGGAATGGTTTCAACATAAATGACTAGTGTCATTTTATAACACATCAAATTTCTTATGAAAGAAATCATTGGCTCCATTCATTTAATAATTTTCTATAAAAGAAATTTGAATGGTTCCATCATAAATGACTAGTTATAACTCATCAGATTTCTTGAATGGTTCCATCAAAGAAATCATTGGCTAAATGTGATTCGAACTAGGGACCTTTCGCCTCCTCACACCCTTGCATCTGAACTTTGAACCACTGTGCCAATGCGCCCTTTTATTGTTGTATTACTGTTTACGACCTTTTGTCTTCTCTTCAGAGAAACTTATTTTTCTCTTATTTTTGACTTAAACTCTGTCAAACAAAATTGATAACTTAGTATCATAATCAAACGGTAAATATATAAGACAATTTATATGTACATATATAAATAGACCATATTTCGTTAATAATCAACATATCACATTCTTATTAATTATCACGCTTAATTAATTTAAGAATGTATATATATTATAATTAATTATTTTGAAACTGAAACCATATGTTTCAATTATAATTAATTTTAATTACTATTAAATATAACCACAAATTTTATTTAAATTGAAAATTATAAGTTAACCTTTTAGTTACCTTTTCATTTATTAATAATAATAATTCTAGTAACTCTCAAACTTTTAATGAAAAAGAAAACAAATTATTGTTTTCTAAATTATTTTCAAGATAACATTTGTATATTGAATATACAATTTTTTTTTCTTGAGAAAATTTATATGTCAAACATATATCAGCTTATAAAATTAAGCTTTTAATAATACAAGAAAAATATTAAAAATTAACATTATACGTGTATAATAAAGACTTATCTTTATTAGTCGATTCTTCTTATTATTAAGATGAATAATTTCAACTTGTCGAAATGAGCCATCATTTCTTTTGCAACATCGTGACTCGTATTTCTGAAACATCAAAGACAAAGATTTTCGACGACAAAAACTACTAAATAAACGGGAGACGATGGAACTGTTTTAAGATTGTTAGAAATCTTGTCTTGAAAAATAACAAAAATATATATATATAAATTATGTTACAAATAGATGAAATAAATAAAATATATGAAAAACAATATCACCGAATAAATTGTTGATTCGAGACATGTGCTTAGCACATTTCCCTTAAAACAGTTCCACCCTCTCCCCATGTGCTAGAGCTTATCACAGATGGCTGTCTCTCAGGGTACAACGAATTTAATAGTGATTCAGCACCGAAATCACTATACAACGAGCTTGATAAAGTACCTGACTATCACCGGGTTTCAACGGAAAAATCGAACATAGAACTCGAAGAACACTCACAAAACAAGAAGAAGGATTTTGGAATTCTAGAGTGAGAAAGATGAAGGATGAAGTATGTGTAAAATGAATAATGAATGGGTATATATTGCTGAGAATTAAACTTGTAAATAAAACCATCCAAACGTTTATTAGCAATAAATATTGCTCATTCATTTGTTAATTAATCCATAACTAATTAACATCAGCCTATACGTTGATTTGCAGAAATGCAATGTTAGACATTCAATGCTAATGCTAGCTAATTGAAGAGTCCATACGTTAGCCAATAGGCCAATTAAAGCTAAATGTGTATCCTAACATTATGCTTTAATTTTTTAATTAGGCATTAAATATTAATTAAACAATTAATATTTAATTATAATTTGGATTAAATTCACCGTTAATTCACGTTTGAATTTGTGTGAATTTTATTTGATTTTATTTATTTACAATCTTATTTCCATTCATTAATGGAATTAACTTAATTCCAACAATTACAAGGATTGAGTCTTTGATGTTTTCATAAGAATCATCGAGGCCCATCAAGAATAACATGAGATTGTTTTTCTCATACTTATTCAACACCTCTTCCTCTAGTTTACATCCAACATAGTTGGCAATGTCAGTCTTTTCGCAAAAAATGTCAAATGTGGACTCAAATGTAGTTAAACATCCCAATACAATCTGATTTTTTAATATAATTCTTCTAGATCTAAATTCTTTTTCCTTGTAGTGCAGATGTCTTTGTTCAGTTTGTATTGTGTAGGTACATTATCACCATCATACATAGTTTGTTCATTCCACAACTGTTGTGAAGTAGTTGCACTTTGGAAGTATACTTTATTTTTCTTGTCAATGGGATAAGGTTTCTTGAAATTTCTTTTCATGTTCCCGAGCAAGACTATGTTCCGATACGAATTCGTAGAGGATTCACTAAGATTTCTCAGGCGACTGGGTTAGAGCTATTGTATGATATTAAAGATGATGAATAATAGTAGAAAGATTAAGAATAGAAAACAACTTCATACAGATGATGAATAGTATAAAAAAGATTAAGAATAGAAAACAACTCCATAAGATGATGAATAATAGAAAAAAAATTTAAGAATTATAAAACAACTTCCAAGAGATCATTAGCATGTGTGTCTTCAATGTGTTACAACATTATATTATATGAGACTTTATAAGCTAATCATTAACTAATTAATGTATTTAAAGAATACCTTGAATTTTGATATGTCTGCAATCAGTTATAGAAAGTAATTTAACTGCCTATATTAAAAACAAATAATATATATCTTGATATTAGTGCTAACTGCCTATATTAAAAACAAATAAAATATTTTCTTATATTGATATTAGTGTAGTGCCTATATAAACTTGAACAAACTCTTCATTTATTTCTATGAAACTCGATACTATTTGTATATATAGCTGGCATGTGCTATAAGGCCAATGTCTTCCTTCATCCACATAATCAATTTTATAGGACATGAATCGAATTAAAATTTCGTTTCAAATCAAAGTTAATAAAAACATGCAAAATGAAAACTATAATTCAAAGCCCTATTATTTTTCTTGAAAAATCAAAATAGTTTTTTCCGTGGTTATGTGATGTCGTAATGGTTTTTTTTATCAGGATATTGACACCGCTCTTTTAGGAACTATTTTTATCGCTTGAACTACCTTGGTCAATTTCGTAATATTATGTGCATAGATAATCGGATTTTCATGTTATATATTTATTTTTGTTTTTACAGTTTGCTCTAAAAAAAATGTATTCTTGTTATTTATTTTGGGTATTGTGGTAATTGAGGGTTTATGGGCTTACATGAACAAATTGCAATGGTTTTTTAATCTTTTATTTATTTTGTTGTTTGTTATCCTTAGTTTATTTAAAAATTTGTATTTATTTTTGAAAATTTGTATAATTAAAGTGAAAAAAAAATCATTTTATATAAAAGATGTGATTGAATTAGATAAAACTTTTAAAAGTAAAAATTATGATAAAAAAAAAGTAATATTTTGATAAATTTTAAATCAAGTTGCATAAAAATTTGTTGATGAACTTTTTTATAGCAAACATGGTTGTTTTGATTTTTAATAAAATATTTTTTTATAGTAAATAAGTTCATTAGATTGTATTTTAACAAAAGTATAATTACTTGTGATATTATATGATAAGACAACCTTGATTAAAATAAATGACAGAGTGATATTGATAAGACTAATAACTAAAATAAATGTAAGTTTAGTATTAATTCGAAAAAATATTATAATATATTTTACATTTAAGAGAATTAAACTAAATTTTTGGCTTAACTTTTAATTTAATTTAAGCTAAATAATAAAGTGATTTTAGCTAGGTAGCACCTCTAATATTCTCATTTATGTAAATTCAATATCTATCATACACTATAACTTCATTCCAATTAATGCTTAATTTGTATTTGTGACATCAAATTAACAAATCTAATTTTACCACTTAATGGCTTAATTAGTATGGTATTAGATAAATTTAAGGTGAACTAAATCTTTGAATAGTTTTAACTCACACCAATTGAGAAAAATAAAATATTTTAATTTCAATTGCAATGTACCACTGGTGAAAAAGGGGTCAAAACCGAGAGTAAAAACTCTCGGTTTTGACCCTATAACTTTCGGTATAGACACATTACCGAAAGTTTTGGTAACTCTCGCCATCCCTCGGTATTGACTCTTTCGTTAAAAACAATTGGGCATTTACCGAGAGATATCGTAGAGTTTTCGGTTTAGATACCCTAGAGTAAAACCGAAAGGTAATTGAAAAACTTTCGGTTTTTCCACAAAAAGGAAAACCGAGAGTTTTTCAAATAACTCTCGGTTTTACACCTTAGGGAAGAACCAAAAGTTTTCTATTAACTTTCGGTTTTTCCATTTGAAGAAAACCGAGAGTTATTAGAAAACTTTCGGTTTTTTCACAAATAGGAAAACCAAAAGTTTTCATATAACTCTCGGTTTTTCTATTAGAAGAAAACCGAGAGTTATTTGTAAAACTTTAGGGTTTCCTCTTTGTGGAAAAACCGAAAGTTTTTCAATTACCTTTTGGTTTTTCTTCAAATGGAAAAACCGAGAGTTATATGAAAACTCTCGGTTATACTCCTACGGTGAAAACCGAGAGTTTTCTAATTAACTCTCGGTTTTCTTCAAATGGAAAAACCGAAAGTTTTACATAACTCTCGGTTTTTCCATTTGAAGAAAAATCGAAAGATTTCAATATTACTTTCCGTTTTTTCCTGTCAAATTTTAAAAATGTGCTGATTATTTTGCTCGCAACCAAAACCTGTTCAGCCAAACCAATATATCAATAATAAAAGAAATGACACATACATTAAACGATCACATTAAATGATCATTATCATTACAAAATTTGCAACCAAACTAATAATCCGAACAATCTGTTATAAATTCAAATTGACACAACTACTAATGAAAACATGTTTTGAATCGAAACAACCAATGACAACGTACTAGAATTAGCTTATGGGGGGAGGAGGTGGTTGTTGCCTCATAAACAATTCGATTCTCTCCATTCTTGCATTCATCTCTAACTTCTCCCTCTCCATTCTTGCATTTGTTTCTTCTTTTTCCGCCTGCATTTGTTGAATTGTGCGCATTCTTTCTTCGTCCCTCTTCTCCAGTTCCTCCAGCTTGAGCTTCATTATTTGATTCTCTTCTAACAATCGCTCATTGTTTCGTTGTGAACTGTTTCCACTTTGACAATCATCACGAAAGTGTGTGGGCCGGACGCCTGATCCCATTCCGAACACTACCCCGTGTTTTTGTTGTCCGAACACCCTCTCTGTCAATTCAAAATCAGATATTCCCAGTTCGTTACTAACAACCTCCTCCATCTCAACCTGCACAATTGAAATAAAGTATCACTTCTATAATAAAAAACTAGGCATATTCAATTCACTTACAATTTCTCTTGCACGTGTTCGTCCGGGACGGGTGTTGGGTTTTCTTTTGTCGGTTTTGGGGTGCGGGTCCTCTTGAATACTTCAATGACAGACGGTGCCCGTCCCATTTCAATCGCTTGTTGAAATAAATGATTTATATAATTAATAACTATTAGGATCTAGGTCGCCGCTGGAGGACCGGGGTTGGGCCGGTTAGCGGGTCTCACTCAAAGGGTGGTGATTAATCATGTTAGAGATTAACACCGGGGTTTCAATACTACACAAATTGTCACAAACACTTGAACTATATTTAAGCGTGGAAGAGGTTTGTTTCAGGTTGAAGCAGCACTCTTGTATGATAGGCAGAACCGGTTTTGGATGATGTAGGTTTGAAAATTGATAGGTCGGTTTTTGTAACCTGGTGATTCGGTTTGGATAGAGTCAAGTAGGTTAGAGCGGTGTAGGTAGGTTAGTGTAGGTCGGTTAGAAAATAGAACCGGCAGTAAGTAAATAACAAGACGGATTTTATGGATGTTCGGAGATAAAACTCCTACGTCACCCCTTCCTCTAGAAACCGCGAGAATGATATTCACTAAGGAATACAAATACAATCCGATCGAGACTTATTTCCTGCTCGATAATACCCTTACAATTTACACCGAAATTGTAAAATACACACTTCAAATTTAGCACTTATGCCTTCTAGAGAGAGAACACAATCTTATCACTTGTAAGTTAATTGTTCACTATATGCTTTGTCGCGTATTATGTCCCTCTTAAAATCTATTGTGTCCCTTCTTTACTCTTCTTCAGCTGCTCCTTTTATAGGTGAAATATGTCAACGGTCATATTTCTCTTTCTTGAATCTGATTGGCTGAGCAGAGGTTCAGTGATTCAGACCCTGCGGTCATCTTTTCAGACCTGGCGGTCAACTCTACAGACTTTGCAGTCTATTCTTCCGGTGTGTAAGACAAACCTGCTAGGTTTGTCTTTTACTCAATGTGGTAACTGTTGGTTAGACAGTTGTCTGTACTTGGAAGATTGCCTCTGATTTATCCTGAAAGTGGAAAGATCCTGTAGGACTGTCTTCTGCAGCCTGCAGACTTTCCTCAGACTTGTATGAGTATGGAAATGTTCAGTCTGTTCCTTTGGTATCATACTCAACAGATACCCGAAGTATCTTCTTATGCTGGTCGGTCATTTGACTTAACCGAATGGCTTCCGGTGTGATTGGTTTAACCGGACAGCTTCCGGTTATTCCTTTGCTTTCTAGCTGATCGGCTGTCTGGTGTTTCCGGTTCTTAGTTCTGGCCGATCCTTTCTTTGTGCGGTCATGTTTCGAATGTTCCTGGTCGGTTTATTGTCTTGACCGGTGAATCTTTTTAACCGGTTTATTTGTTTGACCGGTTCGGTTCCTTGTTCCTGCATGAAAGGTTTATTTATGTTAAGTTTTGTGAATCGATCTAATTTTATCTAACAATTTCTCCCTTTTTGATTATTTTATTTAAAATTATCAAAACTATGTAAGTTTGCAAACGTAGGCCGGTTCTTTGTTTGACCGGATTTTTGAAACTGACTTGGGAGAATTTTTCGAAAAATTTGGAAAGATTTTGAGAAATATTTTGGAAAGTTTATTATCTTTTATCTTATCAATTTCTCCCTTTTTGATTATTTTATTTAAAATTATCAAAACTATGTAGAGATGCAAGTATAGGCCGGTTTCAAAAATATCTTTATATAGAGAGAAATAACCGAAAATATTATATAGACACTGAAATAAACATAGTTTAAGGAAAGTGAGCCCCTATTCTGAGTCAGAGAAACTGAAGACGTCCATCATATCCTTGGTCGGCTTTTTCTTATCCGGTCTTGAGGATGAGCCTCCAGCTTGCGGTTGACCAACTGTGCTGATTGGAACCGTATCGGAGACTCGCTGTCTTGTAGAACGCTGCTCTAGTTGCTCTTCATCTTCATCTTCGGTGTGAGTAGCCGGATCCGGTTGATTTTCAATAACCGTTTCAGTGATCCTTTCCAGCAGCCCGGCTACTTGAGCCTTCTTTGATGTTTTCCTTTTCCGTTTTGCCGGAACCGAAGAGGAAGGGGCCACCTTTTTCTTTTTGTGAGCATTTGCAAAGTCAGCGAGTCTTTGTCTTTCATTATTTAACCGCTCTGTATCCTCCGCAGCTTGAGCGGCTATGGACTTTACCAGTCCCGGATACTTAGCCACTGTGAGTCGTTCGCGCTCGGCTATTTCCTCTTCAGAAAGTCGCGGTGGCTCCTTTTCTCTCCGCGTTTCTTTGTCCAGCGCATCTTGGACTTCCTTAGCCGCTCGGGCGTTTGCCTCCTCAACCGCTGTATCAGCATTCACCTTGGCCTTGATTAATTCATCTACTTGTGCGGTGAGCACCTTGAGGTCGGCTTTGAGCTTGTCGTTGCGGTCTTCAAGGCTCGCGTTCTTGTTTTCCAGATCGGTGACCCTCCATCCTAGGTCCTCATCTACTTCTGTGAATCGTTGTTCGGTTTCCATTTCAAGCCGATCCAAGTCATCTACTATTCCGGAGGTCTTATCTTTCAAGGCCTTAGTTTGTTGAAAGTGTTCGTTGCGCATAATAGTGTCGTCCCGGTAGTCGGCTTCAATTTTTGAGATCCGGTCATTTGCCTTTAGCTGATCATCCCTCGTCTTTTCGGCGAACCGGAGTGCCAGGCGCACGGTTTTCTTGATTTTCTCCTCTAATGGGTGAACCGTTGAGTCAGCAAACTCTTGAATAAGGGACTTGACCCGTTCTTCTGTGACGCGTAGTTCAGAAACCCCAGGTTGTTCAGTTTCAAGTTGTCCGGTGAGAGGAGTCCCCATCCTTTCATCGGTTTCATTTGTCACAGGAGCTGGTGTGTGCTGTTTTTCTGTGTCTGAACACCGCCTCAAGCCGATCGATTTCTTCAGCGAATTCTCCTTTCGCTATCTCAAGCTTTTCTAACACCAAGAGCTGCAGGTTAGCTATCGGTGTTCCCTCGACGTACCTTTCCTTAAGCTTCAGGATACGTGCGTTTAACTTTTGTAGCCGAGCGCGCGGTCTTACGATGGCGCATCGGTCCATGGCTTCGTGAAGAGTTTTGGCGTTTGTGAGGCTTAGAGCGGTTTCCTCTATCTCCTTCAGCCTACTGAAGCATTGTTCATCGGTTAGGCCCGGTAGCATGTGCTTGAAGAGTTTGTCGCATCGGTACTCATGCCATTCCTGGTATAATGCGCCAACCGCTTGAACTCTCAGTTCAACTTCCTCCAGGATTCGGCGTGCTATAATACCGGCCTTCTTCTGGTCGTCATCAGGGGTAGCCTCCTCCTCCTCACTGCTGTCTGCACCGGCCTCGGCGTTCTCAAGATTTGCGCCTGCACCGGTATTATCGGGACTTGTACCCGGATGCTCTTCTTCATTCGGTCCTTCTTTATCGGTTTTCTGTGAATCGGTTCGTTCAGACGAGGAAGTCGATTCTTCCTCATCCGAGAATACTATCTTCTCCTTGTCCTTGTTTCCGGACTTTTCTTTTGCTGGGACCGGTTTCTTGGCGGCAGGTTTCTTCTTTCGGCCACCTGTGGAACCGGGGGCCGGCTGCTTCCTCTCCAGGAAATGTTTGGATCTTATTAACCTTCTTGATGGGATAATGACACCAGGACCGGTGTTGATGTTATGGTGGAGCAAGATTTTTCAAGAGGGATGGTGTATCCCCATGACCGTGCGGAGTCCGGATTCACCATGTCTTTCAAGTTGTGGAATATTTCCTTCGCCCAGTTGACTTTCGTACCGTCTATCAAACCGACTAGCATCTCGATCTTGGCCTTGGTGAGGCTGTTGTAATTTCCACCTCTCGCCTGAACCGACTTTGTGAAGATGTCACAAAGCGGTATGTACTCCGGTCATAGTGTCGCTTTCTTACCGGATACTTTCATCGGTTCCTTGGTTGCTGAGAGAATCTGGCAGGCTGCCTCGAACGTTGTTGGTTCTAGATCCAACAAGGCATCTCGGCCGTCTGTTGGAAGGCGTAGGCTCTCCGTAACCGATTCTTCGGTTATCTCGAATTCAGTACCACTAACAGTCGCGGTGATCTTGTCGCCAGATAGAGTTGCGGTGTTGAAGAATTCTTCAACCGCTTCTCTGTATAGAATAAAGGGACCGCCGAGAAAATACTCAAGTCCGACTTCGGTTACCCGTTTAATAACTTCATTTGCTGCAGGCGTGCCCTTTTGTCGGATTTCCTCGAAATCCACCTGAATCATGTGTTTGAACAAAGCCGAGCCTCGACCCATCTTAGATGATTGAGAGGGTTTGATAAGACAAGAGAATAGTCGCTGAGAGATTTTGAGAGCTTAGAGAGAGAAAGCTGATTCGCGTAGGAGTGAAATGAAATACCCAAGGACTCCTTATATAGGCGCGGTTTGGAAACCCAACCGTCCCATTAACTCTTGGCGGGAGTTTTCCCTCCAACCCAAAGAGGCGGCAAACCGTGGGCGGGAAGCCAAAAGGCGGTAATCCAAACGGCGGTAATCGAGAAGGCGCCAATTCAATGGGCAGTAAACCAAGAGGTGGGAAGTTTGAGCGGGAGTTTTGGGCGGGAAATTTCCTTCCAAAATTTTCGATTTCGACTTTGATGACGCAATCCCCTTTTGAAACCGTTTGACGCTGCGGTGTTTAACCGGAAAGTTTGGTTATCGAATTTTAACCGGTTATTTGAATAAGCAGATTTTTTGCAATCTTTTGAGTTTAAGCGGTTTTCTTTGAAACTGGATAAGAGCGCGGTTATTTTGAAAATGTTAACCGGTTACTTGGATATTCAGATTTTTAAGATGACCCGGTTATTTAGACTTAAAGTAGAATTATATTGAAGGAACATTACAGAATAGAAACCGAAAAGTGGATCGGTGTGAAAATAGACATACATAAGATGAAAAGATACAACTTATGTAATAACCACTTTACAAAACCTTTCTTCCATCGCATCCATGTCAAGAATGTTCGAGGGAGATGCCGGTGCGCCCGGTCCAAATTCTGGGCGGTATTTGAGAATAAGTCGGCTGATATGAGGAGCATAACCGAGACCTTTCTTGGTTAGGACCATGTTTTTCAGGTTCTGAAAAATGACCGTTGACCAATTGATGGTCGTGTTGCTGATAATATGGTTCATCATGTCGTATGTTTTCTTGGAGTAGCGCTGGTTCGGGGATTGACAGATGATAGAGCGAGTCACAATCTCAAGAAGGAGTTGGATGTGATGAGCAAGGCGGGTTTTTAACCCATGGTTTTCCACCGGAACATCGGTTCCAGAGAAGAACAGTGCATGGTCGGCTGCCGTACTTCCCACCTGGGTTGGAAAGTCAGAAAACCCTTCTGTGGGCAAGTTGAACATGTAGGCAAATTCGGCTTCATCAAGCCAGAAAGTATGGTCTCTCACCATGGAGACGATATAGTTGCCCCTGATGCAAGCGCTTCTGAAGAAGGTCTTAACATCCTTAATCAGTATGGGACCGGATTCTTCGAGAAAGGTTCGAAGTCCGTTGTCAATGAGAGATTCAAACATGATCTCCTTTGTTTCTACGTCCCAATGTTCCATACATGATTCGAAGTCGATGCTCAAGAAGTTTCCCAAGGTTCGACTCGGCATGATTCTAACTTTTGCTAAGAGAGAGATAGAGTTCAAGAGATTTCAAGAGAGTTTTGTGTTTTAGGATGTGTTGAGTTGATTACAGGATAGCCCTTTATATAAGTTCGGTTTTGGAGGGAAAATATTAGCAATGAATGTCAGTTTTGTCTCATTAAGGAAGAGAATATTTATGTTTCCAAAACGCATTGGGAAGGGGTTACTTTTAATTAAATGCGGAGCTCGAGGTGGGATTTGGTTGAAAAGTAACCAAGTTAGTTGGGTATTGATTACTCATGTAGTTGGGGGTTACCTCATTAATTAAATATTACTTTCCATTAATGACCCATGCAACAACAAACTGAGTAGTAACCGATAGAAACCGAAAATGACATAGGTTAGACCGAAAGGAACATGATTAAAGTCGAAATGATCATAATGATGTTGAAACAGAGATACACCCGGTGCGTGCAGCAAAATGACCGGGTGTAGGAAGGAGTGACCTAATAACCGCTAGAGGTGACCGCACTGTTGGGGTTGTTGCGACGGTTCCTCCTCTTCCAATCCTTCTCAAACCGCTCATAGAAGGAGTCGGTTACTTCCTTGGTTAGCACTTGAGCTTGATTCAGACCTTCGCCTGGACAGGTCGGTACGCCAAGCTCGAGAAGCAAGCAGCTCAGTTGGGAACGAGGCCGACTGTTCGAACGCTAATCATCCAGATTAGAACGTCGAATAGTACCCTTGACCAATTAACCGGTGTCCCGGTGGTGATGGCAGCCATCATGTTAAAAGATGCGGTACAGTAGGTATTCGTCACATCTCTTCCTAAGATGCTTCGACCTATCACGTCATTGAGGAGCTGATATTCAGCTCTCAATAGTGACTTTGTGCCATGGTCATTGACTGGTTGGTTAGACCGGGCAAAGGTTAGAGAGATCTCGGCCTTTAAGTCGGCCGGAACGTTGAGATCGGTTAAGCCTTCCTTTGGCAGCCCAAAGCACCTCCCAAAGTCATTCTCCGTGAAGTCGAATACTACACCGCCCACCTTTGACTGGATATGGGTGTCAAAGTGCGGTGTACCTCTGAAAACCCTTGCGTTGTACAAGAATTCTAGAACAGATTCTGGGTAGATGACATGCTTGTCATCCAGGAAGTATTGAAGACCTGTGTCTTCAAGTGATTTGATCATTTTGAACACATCATAGTGTTCAGTGCTCTTTGCAGATTTGAAGTCCACTTGGAAGATGTTTGGAAACTTAGACATTTTTGTCTTAGTGAGAGAATGAGTTATGATTTGTGATTGTTTTGTTTAAGGTTTGTTCATCTTATATACTGGTGGAGAGGGAGCCCTATTATCCAGGTATCACAGGTGATAATGTCTATTATCCAAAGGGGAAAAGGTTTTGCATAAAATAAGCATGTCTATAGCCTAGGCTGTTGGTCATAGGCCTGGACCATGAAAGATATCAGATCTTCACGTCTTTTTAGGTGTGACCATTTTACTTTTGAAAAGGAAATGTCTTAGGACAGATAAGCTTAAACGCAGATAATTATTCCACTTTTGTTTGAAGTTCAAATAATCTAAGATAACCTATTTCCGAACCAGTCAGTTATCAGTTGTTCGTCCCGGTGCGGTTATTTGGTGCAAGCACTAAATAACCGGCCAGTTTACTCTTGTCTGATATACATGGCGGTTCTTCCATAGATACCTTGAAAATTTGAAGTTCAACAGTTTAGGAGGAACTATCGGTTTTGTCTGTCCGAACCGGTTTCCTTTTAAGCATCCTTAGGGAGGATCTGACTAATATCGGTTAAACCGAGTGTAAGTCTGAATTGAGAGAACTTAGCTTCCTGTAGAGGCTTGGTGAAGATATCGGCTACTTGTTGATCAGTCGGTACGTATTCCAACCGGATATGCTTCAGCATGACATGTTCCCGAATGAAGTGGTGCCTTATATCAATGTGCTTGGTTCTAGAGTGTAGAACCGGATTGTAAGTGATTGCTATGGCACTTATATTGTCACAGAAGATCGGAGACTCTTCGGCTATGACACCGAAGTCCGTTAGTTGTTGTTGGATCCAAAGGAGTTGTGAACAACAGCTTCCGGCCGCCAGGTATTCAGCCTCTGCGGTTGATGTGGCAACCGATGTCTGTTTCTTGCTATGCCATGAGACAAGCCGATCACCTAGAAACTGACATGTTTCGCTGGTGCTTTTTCTATCGATCTTGCAACCTACGTAGTCTGCATATGAATAGCTCGTTAGGTTAAAGGATGAGTCCTTTGGATACCACAGGCCGACATCAGGTGTTCCTTTTAGGTATTTCAAGATCCTCTTTGCGGCTGTGTAGTGGGATTGTTTTGGATTGGCTTGAAATCTTCCACACACACCGACTGCAAATAGGATATCCGGTCTACTTGCTGTCAGGTATAGAAGAGAACCGATGATGCCCCGGTAAGCTATCTGGTCTACCGATTGACCCTCATCATCTTTGTCCAGTTTAACCGATGAGCTCATTGGAGTAGCCGCTGATGAGCATGTGTCCATCCCAAATTTCTTTAGGAGCTCCTTGGTGTACTTGGGTTGGCTGATGAACGTTCCTTCTTCGAGTTGTTTAACCTGAAGACCTAGGAAGAAACTTAATTCTCCCATCATACTCATTTCAAACTTGTTAGTCATTAGGGTTGAAAATTTATCACATAGCTTAGGATCGGTTGAACCGAAAATGATATCATCTACATATATTTGAACAAGTAGGATATGTTCCTTCTTTTCAAATTTAAACAACGTTTTGTCCACCGACCCGATGGTGAAATCATGTTTTAACAAAAATGCGGTTAGTGTATCATACCAGGCTCTAGGTGCTTGCTTTAGACCGTATAAAGCTTTATTTAGCCGGTATACATGGTTTGGAAATTCAGCACTTTTGAAACCGGGTGGTTGTTCAACATACACCTCTTCACGTAGGTCACCGTTCAAAAATGCACTTTTGACATCCATTTGAAAAACCTTAAAGTTTTTGAATGCAGCAAAAGCTAGAAAAATCCTAATAGCTTCAATCCTAGCTACAGGGGCAAATGATTCTTCAAAATAAATGTCTTCTTCCTGTTTATAACCTTGTGCCACTAATTTGGCTTTGTTCCTCGTGACCAAACCGTCTTAATTGAGTTTGTTTCTAAATGCCCATCTTGTTCCTATGACCGGTTGATCTTTCGGTCTAGGGACTAGGTACCAGACTTTATTACTCTCGAACTGGTTTAATTCTTCTTGCATTCCCAAGATCCAGTCCGGATCTGACAATGCTTCATCTATTCTTTTCGGCTCAATCTGGGATATGAAAACGGAATTAAAGTATTCCTCCAGAATTTGACGCCTAGTTCGAACAGGTTCCGAAGGGTCACCTATAATTTGCTCAGGAGGATGTTTAGTGTTCCTTTTGAAATTCGGTTCAGGGATGTCTACCAGATTACCGTTTGTTTGATCAAGGCTAGACATATCGGTAGGCTGAATAAGATTATCAGACTGACCGATTTCCTCGGTTTGGACCGAAGTGTCAGCTTCCTGTCGTAGGACAGCTTAATCCGGCTGGGTTTCAATATTACCCATCTGGTCATAGACAAACCGCCTGAAGACCGGTGTCTCATCTTCACTATCAGAATGGATATTGTTATTTTCCAATCTGTTGTGTAGATCAAAGCATGATGCAGTATTACTTTCAACTGATTCATCGAAAACCACGTGAAGTGATTCCTCCATGGTTAAAGTTCTATTGTTATATACTCTATATGCTTTACTTACTGCTGAGTAACCTAGCATGATCCCAGTATCGGTTTTTGCATCAAAAGCAGACAGATAAGTTTTACCATTTATATGTATATAGCATTTACAACCGAAAATCTTGAGGTATTTAAGGTTGGGAACCCTGTTAAAATAAACTTCATACGGTGTTTTGTTATGAAACTTGTTAATCAAAGACCGGTTTTGTGTGTAACATGCAGTATTGATAGCCTCAGCCCAAAATTTTTTAGCAATACCCGAATCGGCTATCATGGACCGTGCGACTTCCTTGAGAGTCCGGTTTCTTCTCTCGGCCAGGCCATTTTGTTGAGGAGTCCTAGCACTAGACAACTCGTGTCTAATACCGGATTCATCAAGAAATGCGGTTAAAGTACTATTGGTGAATTCGGTACCTCGATCACTTCTAATGCTATTAATGCGAGTTGATTTTTCATTTTGCAAACGTTTAAGTAGTGTGATCAGGTTGGCTGTGGTTTCACGTTTGGATGGTAAAAATATACCCATGTGTACCTAGAATAATCATCAATAACTACCATGGTGTAAAGCATACCTCCTAGGCTAATGACCTGAATCGGTCCAAATAAGTCCATGTGAAGAAGATCTAAGCATCGGTTAGATTGAATGTTTCCTTTACTCTTAAAGGTTGACTTAGTCTGTTTACCCATTTGACATGCTGAACAAACCTTATCCTTGTTAAATACTATGTCAGTAATACCTTCTACTAGCTTTTTACCGCGAATGTAGTTTAAGGTTTTCATGTTTAGATGGTTTAGTCTCTTATGCCATAATCAGGTTTGATCAGTCTTAGCTATCATGCATACAGGGTATTCTACCTTCGTTTTCCAGTCTACCTTATAAATATTTCCTAGCCTATTTCCGGTTAGTAGTATAATACCTTGAGAGTTCTTCATTAGGCATGCATGTTTAAGAAATTCTACTGTGTATCCAGCATCACACATTTGACTAATGCTTAGCAGGTTAAAACGTAGGTTTTCAACTAAAAGCACATTATCAATTGTCAAGTTACCATGGACAATCTTACCCTTGCCCACAGTTCTACCTTTTGAGTTGTCACCGAAGGTGATTAGAGCACAGGTTTCTATTCTAATGTAGGTTAGCAGATTGTTGTTCCCGGTCATATGCCTGGAGCAACCACTATCCAAGTACCATTCGGAGTTTCCTAGCCGTTTCTTTAGATCCTGCAAAATGTACATATTTACAACTATTTGGTACCCACATTCACTTGGGTCCACATGCGGTTAGTCCTTTGGGCATCCAAACTTTGACAAACCGGATGTCTTTCTTTGCTAAGGTTTTAACCGTCCTTTTGGCATTCGGTTTTGGATACTTCGGTTCTCCTGTGAAGGCCTTGAATGAGGGTGATTTGTAATTTGTCCTACGCGGTCGATGATTGGCTCTCCTATTCTTGAGCAGGTCGGCTTTTCTTTTCTCAGGGTCAAGCCATTTCTCAGAGGCAGTTGGACCTACATAGGTTAGTTTTTCTTCCGTATAGTATGCGGTCAATTCCTCTTCAGCGGTTAAGGAACTTCTAACAAATCTTATGAGGGGGAGGTCGTTCTTTGAGAACCTTACTCTTTCTACGGATTTATGGTTTTTGGATCTATCGTCTATGTATCCTAAACCGAACATGCAAGTGGGGTGTCTTTTGTAACTACACATCGTATTCACCATGTCACTAGATCTCTTATATGCGTCCATCTTATACTGAAGTCGGGCATTTTCCTCCTCGGTTAGTTCTCGAACTGGTTCACTAGACTGTTCGGTCTTGAGTGGTGGTTCAGGTTCTAACTCGGTTTCTAAGATAAGAATTTTATCATGTTCTATGACCTTTGGTTCGGTTAGGACAGGTATTTCCGGTTCTGTCGGAATGGGTACTATAGGGTTGGTTCTAAAGTTGAGTTGCTTAGGTAACATTGCTAGTAGGTTTTTATACTCTTCTACCATATCATTCAATGTATTATATAGCTCATCTTTAGTAAATTCTTCACAGGGAGAGTTAAATACCTGTTCCTCATTTGCCATGAGGCATGTGAGTTCATCATCACTGTCACTGTGAGCCCATAGACTTCCTCCATCATCGGCTATCAGTGCTTTCTGAACCTCACTTCCTTCACCGGTTTGTTGATAGTTGTTTCGGTTGTTTTGGTAATCCGGTTTCCGGTCATCCCTCCTCGGTTTTCTGCATTTCCACTTGAAGTGTCCCAAATAGTTGCAGTTATAACATCTTATATTGGATTTATCACCATAGTTGTAGTTTGTGGGTTGGCTTCTTTTCATGAACCTCCCAAACTTTTGTGCAAGCATTGCCATGGCATCCTCGGTGAACTGTTCGGCGGTTCTGATCGGTGCAGGTGCAGGAGCAACCGGTTCTGTGGATGTGATCAGTGCTTTGGTTGAGGCCGAAACTTCTTCTTCAATCCTAGATCTCATTTCAAACTCATATTCCTTAAGATCTTCGAATACATCATGCAGCTTCATCTTACTTATGCAGTTTGATTCCCTCATCACCATTGTCTTTATGTCCCATGCACTTGGAAGAGATCTTAAAGCTTTCATGATGACCTCCTTGTTGTCATACCTCTTGCCAAGAGTTGCTAGCTCATCTAACACACCAGTGAACCGGTCACTGTACTCTTTCATTGTTTCTCCCGGTTTCATCTTGATGCTCTCAAACTTCTGGGTAGCCACCATTACCTTGTTTTCCTTTGTTCTTTCATTTCCCTCAAAGATCTGAATAACCGTGTCCCATGTCTCCTTTGCGGTTTTGCAGTCTCTGATCTTGCAGTATGTGTTTCTGTCCACACTGTTGGAGATCCGGTTTCTAGCATGGTTATCCAGGTTATTTCTCCTCCTATCTTCAGCTGTCCATTCCTTTCTGTCCTTGTCAATGATTATCGGTCCTTCGGCCAGAATGGACTCCATCTCATCATCCAAGGTGATTAAGTGTAGGTGCATGCGTGCCTTCCAGTTGGCAAAATCATCACCTTCTAGCATAGGAGGCCTATCGAAAGACATGCTTGCTTGAGTATTGAAACTAACTGCTCTGATACCAATTGTTAGGATCTAGGTCGCCGCTGGAGGACCGGGGTTGGGCCGGTTAGCGGGTCTCACTCAAAGGGTGGTGATTAATCCTGTTAGAGATTAACACCGGGGTTTCAATACTACACAAACTGTCACAAACCCTTGAACTAGGTTCAAGCGCGGAAGAGGTTTGTTTCAGGTTGAAGCAGCACTCTTGTATGATAGGCAGAACCGGTTTTGGATGATGTAGGTTTGAAAATTGATGGGTCGGTTTTTGTAACCTGGTGATTCGGTTTGGATAGAGTCAAGTAGGTTAGAGCGGTGTAGGTAGGTTAGTGCAGGTCGGTTAGAAAATAGAACCGGCAGAAAGTAAATAACAAGACGGATTTTATGGATGTTCGGAGATAAAACTCCTACGTCACCCCTTCTTCTCGAAACCGCGAGAATGATATTCACTAAGGAATACAAATACAATCCGATCGAGACTTATTTCTTGCTCGATAATACCCTTACAATTTACACCGAAATTGTAAAATACACACTTCAACTTTAGCACTTATGCCTTCTAGAGAGAGAACACAATCTTATCACTTGTAAGTTAATTGTTCACTATATGCCTTGTCGCGTATTATGTCCCTCTTAAAATCTATTGTGTCCCTTCTTTACTCTTCTTCAGTTGCTCCTTTTATAGGTGAAATATGTCAACGGTCATATTTCGCTTTCTTGAATCTGATTGGTTGAGCAGAGGTTCAGTGATTCAGACCCTGCGGTCATCTTTTCAGACTTGGCGGTCAACTCTACAGACTTTGCAGTCTGTTCTTCCGGTGTGTAAGACAAACCTGCTAGGTTTGTCTTTTACTCAATGTGGTAACTGTTGGTTAGATAGTTGTCTGTACTTGGAAGATTGCCTCTAATTTATCCTGAAAGTGGAAAGATCCTGTAGGACTGTCTTCTGCAGCCTGCAGACTTTTCTCAGATTTGTATGAATATGGAAATGTTCAGTCTGTTCCTTTGGTATCATACTCAACAGATACCCGAAGTATCTTCTTATGTTGGTCGGTCATTTGACTTAACCGAATGGCTTCCGGTGTGATTGGTTTAACCGGACAGCTTCCGGTTATTCCTTTGCTTTCTAGCTGATCGGTTGTCTGGTGTTTCCGGTTCTTAGTTCTGGCCGATCCTTTCTTTGTGCGGTCATGTTTCGAATGTTCCTGGTCGGTTTACTATCTTGACCGGTGAATCTTCTTAACCGGTTTATTTGTTTGACCGATCCGGTTCCTTGTTCCTGCATGGAAGGTTTATTTATGTTAAGTTTTATGAACCGGTCTAATTTTATCTAACAATAACAATATTTAGATTAATTTATTACAAATAATATACTTACCAACTCTTCTTCAATTTGTGCAAACGGTCTACTTCCCGTACGATGTGGGAATTTCAGCTTCTCCATGTTAATCATATTTGTACGACTGTTTTTCTGTATTTGAAATAAAAAATGAAGTTAGATTAATTAATATCAACTTTTATTTGAATTATGAAACCGTACCTTAAATTTTTCCGTGAAGAAATGGTTGCGACACACAAAGTCTCAATCATCTCAATCGTAGTCTGGTGGAGGATTAGCCAGTACCGCCGCCTCGTCTCCATTGTGGACGCGGATATATGCCTTGTTCAAATATGACCGCCATCTATCCCATATCTGATTGGCGTGTCCCAGTCTGGTCTTTCGAAATGACTCAATATCACCATTAGTAGCTTCGAAAGGATCCTTAAAAAAATAACATTCAAATGTTAAAAATAATTATTTAATTAGTAATGTATAATCAAGTAATAAGTATTACCTTGATAGCAGTTCAAAGTGAATCCAATTGGTCTGCACTTAATGCCTTCCACTTTAGAAGACGATGTGAGACAGTTGCGGGGTCCTGGATAATCGACCCCACATGTCTAGACCACCGTGTTCTTCCACGTCTGCACCGTCTGGCCTCCCATCCTTCTCTCTAAACGTAAGAGGAATCCTTGTCCCCGCTACCCTCTTAGACAGCGCAATATTCTTGTTCTTCCCCCGTCTCTTCCGGGCAGAAGATTCTTCAAAATTATCAAAATCATAATTAGATATGTGAATCAATTGAAACAATAACTAATTTGTAAACGAGTTACCTGTCGATGATGGGTCGGGAGTGGAACCGTGCTCCTCCTCGTCATCCTCCTCGATAGGCTCCTCGAGACTCTCGTCTTCAGCCTCATCGTCATCCACCATATCAGCAAATGTGCTCTCTATAAACTCTTCGAGCTCCGTAGCCTCAACATCCTCGTCTGTTGGGGGAGCAGTAGCTATCGGGACCACATCAATAGGTGGTTGGTCTTTAGAAGACGATCCTCGGAGCCTTAAGGTCTCTGATTGGGCAAGTAGGTTTTGATAGCTTTTATCCAATTTCTTGGGTGTTTTCCTCATACTCTTCCAAGTTATTTTAAGACCTTCAAACATTCTTAATGCACACCATTAATAAAAATGAGTGAATAATGGAAATAAAGTAGTAATAAGAATGAATATAAAGTAAAAAACATAAATCTACCTAATTAATTAATCTGAACTATATGTTTGTAAACCGCGGTTTTATTTTTGTCACAATCTTCCAACCGGGTCGGACTGACATATCAGGGGCGTAGAATAGTTGTTTCGTTTGACTTTGGGTTTTCAAAATTCGGTTTACATTTACACTTACGAAGCCATATTTATCCACTTTCATTCCTAGTTCCCCCGAGTGTGTATCAAACCACTTACACTTGAATAAAACAACTCGTTTGTGAGAAAAGTATTGTACTTCGATTATATCCGTTAAAACTCCGTAGTATGACATAGTTTCAGACCCGTTGTACCCCTCAACAACCACCCCACTATTTTGAGTGGTCAAACCTTCGTCATGTTTTTCTGTACAGAATTTGTATCCGTTTACTTTACACCAAACATACATAGACGAGTACATACTTGGACCTTCTCCTAAGATCTAACATATTTCATTCATATACATTTCAAACATAATCTAACATTATCCAAGCCAAATTACACATAAACAAACAATATTTCATCATAAACATTTCAAACCTAATCTAGCATTATTTCATTCATACACATTTCAAACATAATCTAACATAATCTAACATAAAACTAACATTCAACTAACCTAACCATATAATAAACCAACAATAACTAACCTTGCAGGAAAAGAGCGACGAAGAAGAGCGGCTGTAGGTAGATCGAACAATAATAAACCTATTAATCAAACAAAAACAACATAAATATATACCAAATAAATCCATTAATATAATCAATCCAAACCTAAACTAACCAAAATCAAACATATTTTCAACCTAATCTAACATTATCTAACCAAATCATACAACCAAACTCAATATAACCTAAAACCAAATCCAACAACCAATTCCAAAAAACAAATCCAATAACATAATCCAATACATAATCTAAACTAATCAATCTAACAATAATATAAACCTAATCTAACAATTCAACATAATTAATCGAAAAACAAAATCCAACAATCCATTCCAAAAACCAAATCCAAATCATACATATATCAAAATAAAAAACCTAAACTAACCAAAATCAACCATATTTTCAACCTAATCTAACATTATCTAACCAAATCATACAACCAAACTCAATATAACCTAAAATCAAACAAATATAACCTAAAATCAAACAAATAACCTAAAATCAAACAAATAACCTAATATCAAACAAAAAACCTAAAATCAAACTACAAAATCATCGATCAAACTAAAATTAAACTAATATAACCTAAAATCAAACTAATATAACCTTAAATTAAACAAATATAACATAAACCTAAAAAATAAACTAACCTTTGTAGGGCGGCAGATTTAAAGCCTCAAATATAACCTTCAAATTTTCACGGGCAAAGCCTCACAGATTTAAAGCATGTCTCCTTAACCACTGAGACATATCGACAATACTGATGACACATGTGAACCGACTTTAACAGTTTGAACTTACTTTTGTAAAAAATTATAGAAAATCATAAAATAAGGGTTCCAACCTGCACAGACGACATTTAACAGATTTCAAGTATGGCTTCTACTCTCCTTAACCCCCTCGAACATATTGACAACGTTGTAGAATTAAGTATACTGACATTAATGGTTTGGACATACTCATAAAGAATTATAAAAAAAATATCATCAGTGTGGTTAAAACCTACACCCTTAGAAGTTGTCAACCAGATTTTCTTTATACGGTAACAACATTTGTTGACAAATAAGTAACAAATTGAAACAACATTCTCGATGAGCACAAACAACATAACTGTATATGCTCGTAAACCCTTATTAGAGAAGAACAATCATATTGCGGTTAGATTACTTAGTAATCACGATCAACAACTCGAGCCAGAATACAATGATATTTTCTTCCGGGAATAACTCCCCTTGTATAGCTTCCCAACAGACAAAATCAATGCACGAGCAAGCTGCAATAGAGAATAGGTTTGTAGAAATTTGCTCTCAATCGTCTACAACATTCTCATTTGAAGAAGACGAACACGACATGATTAGAAAATTGATGAATTCGAGTAAGAATAGATATATAAATAAATAATAAGGTGTTATTTTACATTAAAGTTTAATAAATGTTATAAATATATATATATATATATATATATATATATATATATATCAAGAAATTATAAATTTAAAGGGGCCTCCTATTTTTAAATTAATTAAATATCAAATTAAACTAACGGGTATTCATTCCATAATGATGGAGGCCCCAAAACTCATATGGCTAATTTCAAAGTTCAAGATTCAAATTATAAAAACTACCCAAATTGGAAACCTATTTAACAATTACACTAATTATATTATGTTAGCTGTTAATTTGATATATACTAGTTGTTAATTTGATATATACTCAGTCAATCGAATGTATGATATTAAAAATGATGAAAAATAGAAGAAAGATTAAGAACAGAAAACAACTTCCAATAGAGAAATCAAAAGAGATTTTAGATTGATCATTATCGTGTGTCTCCAAAGTGTTAGAACTTGTTTTATAAGGGTTCTTATAATTAAAGTTTCATTATACTATATAAGCCTTTATAAACTAGTCATGAACTAATAAATGTATTTACAGAATCTCTTAAACTTTGATATGCCTGCAATCACTTATAGAAAGTAAGTTAACTGAAATATATTAAAAACAAATAATATATTTCTTTATCTTGATACTCCCTAAAGATGAACGTCTTAAAGGAATAATTTTGAACACAGAGTTTCAAATTGCGGAAATTCGAGAGCTTTTGTGAAAATTACCAGTAACATGTTTCTTTGTAGGTACTTCGAGTTTAATGAAATTAGCTAATACATGATTTAACAACATGACAATTAATATCCAAATATATATTTTTCATGAAAAACAAGATTTTTCATATATGTGGATGGCGGCTTGATTAACACTTTTCAATGTAATGGGAAACTATATATCAATTTTGAGATCTCTTAGTATATATGAAATTCACGTAATATTTTTGTGGTATTGTGTTAGCCATATAACACAAACATCCAAAACCTTTTAGTCGTATTATAATATGTATTTGAACCATTCAACATAAAAATTGGGGTTTTCCAATCAAGTACTTGTGTTGGCATTAGATTGATTAAGAAAGTGGCAGTTAGTAACGAAAATGACCAAAACTTGATTGGAAGTTTTGAATGATCCAATAGGCTTCTTACCACGTCAGTTGGAGGTTTGTGTTTATATTCCACAACTCTATTTTGTTGTGGAATGTAAACCCAAGTTTTTTTTTGATGGACGATTCTCATTTTTTTCAATCAAATGTTTACATAGTTAACAAATTTTATTTTATTGACACTTCTAATTATTTTTACATTTTTATACTGTTTTACAACTAGTGTTAAGAAATTTTGGATCTTTTCAAAAACAATGATTTAATCTTTTATTAGGAAAGTCCAAGTACATACACTGGTAAAAAAATGGTCAAAACCGAGAGTTAAAACTCTCGGTTTTGAGCCCATAACTTTCGGTATAGACTAAAATCCGAGAGTTAAGATGACTGTCGCCATCCCTCGGTATTGACTCCGTCGTTAAAAATAATTGTGTATTTACCGAAAGATGTCCTCTAGTTCTCGGGTTTTCTTCAATGAGAAAAACCGAGAGTTATTAGCATAACCTTCGGTTTTTCCCTCAAAAGAAAAACCGAGAGTTATTAGCATAACCTTCGGTTTTTCCTTTGAAGAAAAACCGAGAGTTATTAGCATAACCTTCGGTTTTTCCTTTGAAGAAAAACCGAGAGTTATTAGCATAACCTTCGGTTTTTCCTTTGACGAAAAACCGAGAGTTATTAGCATAACCTTCGGTTTTTCCTTTGAAGAAAAACCGAGAGTTATTAGCATAACCTTCGGTTTTTCCTTTAAAGAAAAACCGAGAGTTATTAGCATAACCTTCGGTTTTTCATTTAAAGAAAAACCGAGAGTTATTAGCTTAACCTTCGCTTTTTCCCTTTAAAGAAAAACCGAAAGCTTCCATTTAACTTTCGGTTATTCTCTTAAAAATTTACAAAATAGCCGTACTGATTTGTGCTAAACCGAAACCGCATACCGAAACCTAAACCTGTTCAGCCAAACCAATCAATTCATAAAACAAAATCATCATTCCAAAAATCTCCAATCAATCATCCCAACAACAAGTTTTACATTAAACCATTAAACATATTCAATCAATTCATATAGTCGAAACGTCTTAGAACTAGCTGGTGGGGGGAGGGGGCGGTTGATATTGCCGCATAAACATTTCAAAATTCTCTAATCTTGCATTCAATTCTAACCTTTCCTTCTCCTGTTTTGCACTTTCTCCCGGACTCTTTGGACCCGGAATTAACATAGATAAAATAAAATTGCTAGAATCCATGCAAGTAGAGGGTGACACATTATAAGGAACCAGAATAACCGGCCAAACACTATATGACTTTTTTCCATTTGCAAATGGTTGAAACCCATCGCTTGATAAACCTAGTCTTACGTTTCGAGAATCAGACGCAAAATCTTTATAATTTTCATCGAACGTTTTCCAGGTTAAGGAATCAGCGGGATGTCTCAACGTATCACTATCAACTCTTCCTTCTTTATGCCATCTCATCATTGGAGCCGTTTTTGAGGACATGTATAGTCTTTGCAGTCTTGGTATTAGAGGGAAATATCTCAACACCTTCTTTGGAATGAATTTCCCATTTTGCTTCTCTCGAACTGTCCCACTTGTTTGGTCGACTTTCCATCTTGAAAGACCACAAACTCTACAAGAATCTTCATTTATGTCGTCTTTCCAAAATAGCATACAGTTGTTCCTACATGCGTCTATCTTGTCATACTTAAGCCCGATATCAGTAATGAATTTTTTACTTTCGTAGTAGGAGTTTGGCAATTGAGCGTCAATCGGTAATATGTAGTCATAGGACATTTCACTTTTTGTCGGGATGTACTCCTAACAGCAAACTCGAGGAATTTGTCAACACCTTCCTCGTAATCTGGATGATCTCGACGTAAGGTCATCCAGCTTTTATCGGGTACTTCCATCTTTCTAATAAAATGGAAAACAACCCACATTATTATTTACTTAACTTTGTCTAAATTAATTAGGATTACATATTTCTAACATAATCTCTACATATCCAACCAAAAATCCACCGTAAATCTAGCATACATATAATATAACATTATTTCATTCTTACACATTTCAAACCAATCAATTATAATCCAACATAACTTTATTCATACACAATTCATTCCATATATCAATTCCAACCTAAAATGAAATCTAATTGAAACTCAATCTAATTCAACATTTCAAACATAATCTAACATAATTAATCAACCCAAACATAAATCAAACTTAAGTGTCACATTAAAATCTATCATAAATCAACCCTAAACATAAATCAAACTTAAATCTAACATTAAAATCTAACATAATTCTAACATTAAATCTAACATAAATCTAACATTAAAACTAACATAAATCAAACATTAAATTACTAACCTAACCATATAATAAAACAACAATAACTAACCTTGCACAAAAAGAGCAACGAAGAAGAAGAGCGGGCGGTGTACGTAGATCGAACAATAATAAACCCTATTAATCAAACAATAAAGTATGAATCAAAAGCCAAATCCAACAATTCATACAAAATTAACTCAAACCAAAAATCAAAATAAAAATGAAACCAATCTAAACTAAATCAAACCAAAATCAAACTTCAATCCAACCAAAAGCAAACCAACATCAAACCAATCTAACCTAAATCAAACCAAAATCAAATTTCAATTCAACCAAAATCAAACCAACGTGAAACCAATCCAACCTAAATCTAACAAACATCAAACCAATCTAACCTAAATGAACAATAATCAATGCATTCACAAACTCAAATCTAACCTAAACAAACAATAATAATCAATTCATTATTCAATACATGAATGTAACCTAAAGTTAACCAAAATCATACCAAAAACAAATAAAAATCAAACCAAAACCTTAATTTAAACAAGATCTAATCTAAATCAAAATGCAATCAAACCAAAATCAGTCTTCAATCAAACAAAAATCCAAATTCTAACCTAAAATTCATACCTAAAATTCATACAAATTCAAACCTAAAAATCTAACCTGAACTACAATCCTAATTCTAATAAACCAGCATTTCAATTCAAATATATATATATTACAGATTACCTTTGGTCGGAGGAGAAGAGCGGCTGAAGGAGGAGAAGACCAACGGCTGAAGGAGGGGAAGGGCGTCGGTCGTTGGCGGCGGCGTCGTCGTCTGTCGCTCGTCGTCTTGGGTCGGCGGCGTCCTTGGTCGGCGTCGTCTTCAATCAAGCGGCGTCGATTGTGGGCGGCGGCGTCGATTTCGGCTAAGGGGGCGGAAGAGAGAAGCGGGAGCGAAAAGGGAAAAGGGAAAAGGGAAAAGGGAAAGAAGAAAAGGAAAGAAGAAAAGGCGCGGCTGGGGTTTTTATTTTCATTATTACCGAAAGTTTAAATAAAACTTTCGGTTTTTACATTGATCAAAACCGAAGGTTTTAATAAAACTTTCGGTTTTTGATCAATGTAAAAACCGAAGGTTTTATTTAAACTCTCGGTTTCTATGAATATAAAAACCGAAGGTTTTATTTAAACTTTCGGTTTTATCAATGTAAAACCCGAAGGTTAGACTAAAACCTTCGGTTTTCAATTTCATATTTCCGAGAGATGTCAAATAATCTCTCGTTTTTGATAACTAATTCCGAGAGTTCTATAATAAACTTTCGGTTTTACAATTTGGAAAAATTTAAAATTCATTTGTTTATCACTTTCTAATAGCATTGAACATCATCAATTTAACTCATTTCATATCCTTAAAATATTTTCCAATACATATGATCAAACATTACACAAATACATAAGATAATCAAACACAAACATTCAAATACACTACTCTATATAATCAAACACATTCATGAACATTTTAAGATTAAACACAATATTAATTTTTAAAATACAACACACAATAGATTATATTTGTTAGGAGTCTATATGTGAAGGTAAAAACCACTATAATTTAAGAAATGAGAAGTGATGTTTCCGAAAGTTTTATCATTACTTTCGGAAATAGACATCAAAACCGAAAGGTTTAGATAACACTCTCGGTCTTGGAAATGGTAAAACCGAAAGTTATATTATTAACTTTCGGTTTTTGATAGTTATTTCCGAAAGTTCATTAAATAACTTTCGGAATTATCACTTTACCACTTGTTAAATTCATTTGCTTATCAATTTTCTAATAACCTTCAACAACATTCATTTAACACATTTGATATCCTTCAAATATTGCATAATCCATATGATCAAACATTACACACATTCATAAGATAATCAAACATAAACATTCAAATACACTTATCTATATATAATAATCAAACACAACCATAAACACTTTAACATTAAACACAATATTAATTTTTAAAATAGAACGCACAATAGATTATACTAGTTAGTAGTTAATATTATTTGGTTAAAAACAAAATAATTTAGGCTTTTTAATCTATGGGCAAAACCGAAGGTTCATTTGAAAACCTTCGGATTTTACCCTTCCCACACTTTTTAATCTAAGGGCAAAACCGAAGGTTTTCAAATAAACCTTCGGTTTTAGCCCTTCCCCACACTTAGAAAATTTTCAGATATTTTTATACATGGGTCAAAACCGAAGGTTTTCAAATAAACCTTCGGTTTTAGCCCTTCCCCACACTTAGAAAATTTTCAGATGTTTTTATACATGGGTCAAAACCGAAGGTTTTCAAATAAACCTTCGGTTTTAGCACTTCCCCACACTTAGAAAATTATCAGATATTTTTATACATTGGTCAAAACCGAAGGTTTTCAAATAAACCTTCGGTTTTAGCACTTCCCCACACTTAGAAAATTATCAGATATTTTTATACATGGGTCAAAACCGAAGGTTTTCAAATAAACCTTCGGTTTTAGCCCTTCCCCACACTTAGAAAATTTTCAGATATTTTTATACATGGGTCAAAACCGAAGGTTTTCAAATAAACCTTCGGTCTTAGCACTTCACCACACTTAGAAAATTATCTGATATTTTTATACATGGGTCAAAACCGAAGGTTTTCAAATAAACCTTCAGTTTTAGCACTTCCCCACACTTAGAAAATTATCAGATATTTTTATACATGGGTCAAAACCGAAGGTTTTCAAATAAACCTTCGGTTTTAGCCCTTCCCCACACTTAGAAAATTTTCAGATATTTTTATACATGGGTCAAAACCGAAGGTTTTCAAATAAACCTTCGGTTTTAGCACTTCACCACACTTAGAAAATTATCTGATATTTTTATACATGGGTCAAAACCGAAGGTTTTCAAATAAACCTTCGGTTTTAGCACTTCCCCACACTTAGAAAATTATCAGATATTTTTATACATGGGTCAAAACCGAAGGTTTTCAAATAAACCTTCGGTTTTAGCCCTTCCCCACACTTAGAAAATTTTCAGATGTTTTTATACATGGGTCAAAACCGAAGGTTTTCAAATAAACCTTCGGTTTTAGCACTTCACCACACTTAGAAAATTATCAGATATTTTTATACATGGGTCAAAACCGAAGGTTTTTAAATAAACCTTCGGTTTTAGCACTTCACCACACTTAGAAAATTATCAGATATTTTTATACATGGGTCAAAACCGAAGGTTTTCAAATAAACCTTCGGTTTTTACCCTTTAGATTTTTTTAGAAGAGGGTTAAAACCGAAGGTTTTGAAACGAACCTTCGGTTTTGGCAAGGCTGTTTTTTTTTAAAAGATTAAAAGTAAACAGATACAACATATAATTAATTAACAACATATTCAAACCAAACCAAAACAAACCAACCAAACATTATACTAATAATTCATGAATATTAAAACAAAACACATACAAATATTGTCATCGTTCGTACGGAAAAACTAATAAAAACATAATAAATCTAAAAATTAATTAATTATTAGATGGGGTGGAAGGACAGGGTGGTTGATTCAGTCGACTCCTCAACACCACAAGTTCATGTTCGAGATTCTCTAATCTCTGAGACATTTCGGCCCGGTCGGCTTTGATTTCACTAAGCAAACGACCTCTTTCCGCATCCCTTAATCGGATTTGTTCCATTTCCAGCGTCATCTTTCTTACCTCTTCCTCACGTGCCGCAATTTCTGATTGTGCTATCAGATTCTGGTAACACAGAGGCAGTTTCTCCGGTGTACGCCGAAGTCTCTGCCATGTCGAATCACCCATATCCTAAATGCATTTCAGATATATGTATATATATATATATTAATCAAACAAAATAACATAAACTAACATAAATCTAGATCTATATATAATATATATATATATATATATAAACTTAAGAAATCTAAATCTTACAATAAACAAAAAAAAAAAACCAAATCAAACAAATTACCTGAAGAGAGGAGAAGAACCCGCGGCTTGGAGGAGGCAGGCGGCGGCGGAGGCGGAAGAGAGAGAAAGGAGAGAAGCCGAATGAAAAAGAGAAGGGTTAGGGTTTGTATTTATAGAGGTTGAGGCCGAAGGTTTTCATAAAACTTTCGGTTTTGATATTAGTCAAAACCGAGGGTTTATTAAAAAACCTTCGGAAAAACCAATTTCAAAAATTTGATTTTTTGAAACCGAAGGTTCTTTGTAAAACCTTCGGAAATGAAATATTCAAAAAAAGGCAAAACCGAAGGTTTTTTGAAAAACCTTCGCAATTCAAAAACCAAGGGATTTCAAAACCGAAGGTTTTTCCTAAAACCTTCGCAAATAACCCACACCCAACACTTAGAATTTTTTTGGGTTTTTTGGGAAGGTAAAAACCGAAAGTTCTACAAAGAACTTTCGGTAATAATTAACAAACCCGAAGGTTTTACACTCCTCTCGGAATCTATTTTTAATAGCGAAAGATTTGTTCCTCTCGGGAGTATTTAGGAGAGGTTTACAAAACCCTCGGGAAAAACCGTCGGTAAAGGTCCTTTTTTTACCAGTGATAGTAAATAATCATATATGAAAGGTGTATTAGTTAATGACTCTTCCTTGTAAGGTCCCAAATATCTATGTGGATAAGATCAAAAGTTCTTTTTGGAAAAAAAAACATACTATTATGAAATGGTAATCTATGAAATTTTGCAATTTGCAATTGGCAGGTTGAACAATGAGTCATCTTATTTGCTAATACCGGTTAAATGATTATTAGAACTTTATTTGAGGGATGACCACATCTTTAGTGCATCACCTTGCATTCATCTACTAGAAAAGTATTTTCAGAATTCTTACATGGTTCATCTATATTAGAAATATTTGTAGTAGAAAAGAAAAAAATATTTCCAATTCGTTTTCCCAATTCAAATCTGCAGCTCAAATCAGGGGCATGTAACACACAACCATGTTCAGAAAAAATGCATAGTATTTTTTCATCATTGACTAGTTAAATAAACATCTTTTAGAGTTATTCTATAATTTAATCTCAAAGTTCTAATTTCATCTATCAATATACTTGATCCATCAGAAAAGAAAAGAAAAGAAAAGAGTGTTTTGTGTTTTCTAATTGTTCTAGTTTCAGTTAACATTTTCTTATTATTGCATATATATATGGTTACTAGTTCCCAAGTCTATTAGCCATAAATGTTTTCCATTATTTAAAAATTTCATGCTCAAACTAAGCTCAAAAATATTATAAGCATAAGAGTTAGGAGACTTACCTGCTGCAAAGTCCATGGTATTTCCTTTTGAGCTTTCAGTTTCATTGTTATTTGATCCTGACATATTCTTGATGAGTTGTTGAATCATGAATGGCCTTGTAGTCTTCTTTGCTGATTTTAATTGTGCCTCCTTCATCAACCGAGAATGGGTTTTAGCAGAATTAATTACAGTCTTCTTCTTTGGATTTGTCCACCATTCAGGGTAGCCTAATAGTTTGAAACACTGCTCTTTCAAATGTCCCTTCATTCTGTTACTTGTAGTGTGTTACATCTGGTTGTTCTTCTCCTATCAGTTACCCTTTGTCTTTGATCTGAAATTCTGAACGTTTTGTAGACTGTGGGCAATTGATCCATTACAAGGATTGAGTCTTTGATGTTTTCATAAGAATCATCGAGGCCCATCAAGAATAACATGAGATTGTTTTTCTCATACTTAGTCAACACCTCTTTCTCTAGTTTACATCCAACATAGTTGGCAATGTTAGTCTTTTCGCAAGAACATGTCGAATGTCGACTCAAATGTAGTTAAACATCCCAATACAATCTGATTTTTGAATATAATTCTTCTAGATCTAAATTCTCTTGCCTTGTAGTGTAGATGTCTTTGTTCAGTTTGTATTGTGTAGGTACATTATCACCATCATACATAGCTTTGATTTCATTCCACAACTGTTGTGAAGTAGTTGCACTTTGGAAGTGTACTTTATTTTTCTTGTCAATGGGATAGGGTTTCTTGAAATTTCTTTTCATGTTCCCGAGCAAGACTATGTTCCGATATTACCTGTAGATGAATTCGTAGAGGATTCACTAAGATTTCTCAGGCGACTGGGTTAGAGCTATTGTATGATATTAAAGATGATGAATAATAGTAGAAGGATTAAGAATAGAAAACAACTTCATACAGATGATGAATAATAGAAAAAAGATTAAGAATAGAAAACAACTCCATAAGATGATGAATAATAAAAAAAAAAAAAATTAAGAATTATAAAACAACTTCCAAGAGATCATTAGCATGTGTGTCTTCAATGTGTTACAACATTATATTATATGAGACTTTATAAGCTAATCATTAACTAATTAATGTATTTAAAGAATTCCTTGAATTTTGATATGTCTGCAATAAGTTATAGAAAGTAATTTAACTGCCTATATTAAAAACAAATAATATATATCTTGATATTAGTGCTAACTGCCTATATTAAAAACAAATAATATATTTTCTTATATTGATATTAGTGCCTATATAAACTTGCACAAACTCCTCATTTATTTCTATGAAACTCGATGCTATTTTTATATATAGTTGTCATGTGCTACAAGGCCAATGTCTTCCCTCATCCACATGATCAATTTTATAGGACATGAATCGAATTAATATATCATTTCAAATCAAAGAATAAAAACATGCAAAATGAAAACTATAATTCAAAACCCTATTATTTTTCTTGAAAAATCAAAATAAATTTTTTCCGTGGTTATATGATGTCGTAATGGTTTTTTTATCAAGATATTGACATCAGCTCTTTTAGGAACTATTTTTATCGTTTGAACTACCTTGGTCAATTTCGTAATATTATGTGCATCGATCGTCTCGGATTTTCATGTTATTTATTTACTTTTGTTTTTACAGTTTGCTCTGTAAAAATTGTATTCTTGTTATTTATTTTGGGTATTGTGGTAATTGAGGGTTTATGGGCTTACATGAACAAATTGCAATGGTTTTCTAATCTTTTATTTATTTTGTTGTTTGTTATCCTTAGTTTATTTAAAATTTGTGTTTATTTTTGAAATTTTGTATAATAGAAGTGAAAAAAATTGTTTTCATTTTATATAAAAAGATGTGATTGAATTAGATAAAACTTTTAAAAGTAAAAATTATGATAAAAAAAATAATATTTTGATAAATTTTAAATCAAGTTGCATAAAAATTTGTTGATGAACTTTTTATAACAAACATGGTTGTTTTGATTTTTAATTAAAAAAAAAAATTTATAATAAATAAGTTCATTAGATTGTATTGTAACAAAAGTAGAATTACTTAAAGAAACCTTGATTATGATAATCATATATAATATTTTTATTTTTATTTTTAACCGTTTTAAATTTATGAGCGGGTTAACCCACAATTCGACCCAAATATTAATTTACTCTCACATATATATCTAAATTAACCACAGTTTTCTACCCGGCAATCCAGACAATTTAAAAATTAAGCATCATATTTTACATTTATATACGAGGAGTGATAGGGGAAGGGAATTTGAGAGAGGGAATAGGAGAGAGAATGATGGGTGACTACATCACTAGTTAGAAAAAAGATAAAATCTGAGGAGAGAAAGAATAAAGAGAAATTTTGTTATTTTTTTGGCTAATCAAATTGTGCCACATCATTCCCTCCTTTAAATTTTCTCCCCCAATAATTTCTCTTTATATATATATAGATAGATGACAGTGATTTATATAAGACTAATAACTAAAATAAATGTAAGTTTACTATTAATTCAAAAAAATATCATAATATTTTTTACATTTAAGAGAATTAAACTAGATTTTTTGCTTAACTTTTAATTTAATTTAAGCTAAATAATAAAGTGATTTTAGGTAGCACCTCTAATATTCTGATTTTTGTAAATTCAATATCTATCATACACTATAGCTTCATTCCAATTAATGCTTAATTTGTATTTGTGACATCAAATTAACAAATCTAATTTTACCACTTAATGGCTTAATTAGTATGGTATTATATAAATTTAAGGTGAACTAAATCTTTGAATAGTTTTAACTCACATCCATTGAGAAAAATAAAATATTTTTGCAATGTACATTAAATAACCTAAAGAGTCCTCAGACTAAAAAAAATCAAAAAAGAAAGAAGAAAAATTACAATTCAAATTTGGAAAATGAAGTCATATTTCATATAAGTTAAGAATAAAAATTACATAATAATGTAATCAAACTAAGAAAAAGGTGAAGACACCGGCATTAGAAAATAATAAAATTAAGTTTCTAGAAACCAAACATAAGGATTCAGAAACCAATGCATCGAAACAAACCAAACCTTTTTTTTTCACTTGGCAGACAAGCACTAAGACAAAAGGTGTCCAGGTTAAGAATTCAAATTAAGTAGTTTTGATGTAAAAATATTTTTTGTTCGTTGAGATCGAGGGAGATCCCTTCAGACCAAGTATGGAAGTTGAGGAATGAAAACTATCTCCAGCATCATTCACACAGGCACAATAGACAATAAACGGGTTATGATCATTCTATTAAATGTTTGAGTGAATGAGTCGGCAGATAATTCAAATCCCTTATAAACCTTCATCCATAAGTATACTAAATTGAGCTCCCTCGCCCTACTACCTTATTAAGAAAAAATGTTTATGTTGTGATAATTATCATTATAATTGAGATTACTTAAAAACAGACATTTGAAACCCAACATACATTACTATGTCTTCTAAGGTAACCAAAGTGGCGTATAAAACACATCATGACATCTTTGAGTACAGCGCAAGGCTTTTAACCTTGTGGTCAAGAACTGTCGAGCCCCTTGGGCGTAAGTTTTAGTGGTTTTAGATTCTATTGCAACTAAAAATAAGACCCTTTAACAGGTTTAAGGCTCTCTCCACTTCATTTTTGTGATATTATTTTCTATTGGAACTAAAAATTATGCATGTTTATTAACATTTGATTACGCTATTGCAACTATCTTGTGGTTGAGGGTTTGTGCGTTTCGAAGGGTGTCATTTTTTTTTATAGTTTTCATAGGAATAAGCCATCTAGCTCAGTTGGTAGAGCACAAGCCTCTTAACCTTGTGGTCGAGGGTACATACCCTTGCTGAGCGTTCACTTTTTATTGGAACTAAAAATTATGCATATTATTTTTTACCTTGGGTTAAAGGATTTGTGTGCCTCGGAGAGTGTGTTTAAAGTTTCCATAGTAATTAGCCCGTCTAGCTTAGTTTGTAGAGCGCAAGGCTCTTAACCTTGTGGTCGAGGGTTTGAGCCCCTTGGTAGGCGTTCACTTTTTATTGGGACTAAAAATTATGCATGTTATTTTTACCTTGTGGTAAAGGGTTTGTGTGCCTCGTAGAGTGTGTTTATAGTTTCCATGGCAATTAGTCCGTCTAGCTCAGTTGGTAGAGCGTAAGGCTCTTAACCTTGTGATCAAGGGTTCAAGCCCTTCGGTGGGTGTTCACTTTTTATTGGAACTATAAATTATGAATGTTATTTTTTATCTTGTGGTAAATGATTTATGTGCCTCGGAGATTATAGTTTCCACAATAATTAGCCTATCTAGCTCAGTTGGTAGAGCGTAATGCTCTTAACCTTGTAGTCGAGGGTTTGAGCCTCTTCTTGGGCGTTCACTTTTTATTGGAACTAAAAATTACTAATGTTATTTTTTACCTTGTGGTAAATGATTTATGTGCCTCTGAGATTGTGTTTATAATTTACACAACAACTAGCCCGTCTAGCTCAGTTGGTAGAGCGCAAGGCTCTTAACCTTGTGGTCGAGGGTTCGAGCCCCTCGGTGGGCGTTCACTTTTTATTGGAACTAAAAATTATGAATGTTATTTTTTACCTTGTGGTAATGATTCATGCGCGCCAAAGATTGTGTTTATAATTATTACAAATATTAACGTGTTTAGCTCATTTGGTAGAGCACAAGGTTCTTAACTTTTTGGTCGAGGGTTCGAGCCCCTCGGTGGGCGTTCACTTTTTTATTGGAACTAAAAATTATGAATGTTATTTTTTACCTTTTGGTAAATGATTTATGTGCCTCAGAGATAGTGTTTATAGTTTTCAAAATAGCTATCCTGTCTAGCTCAATTTGTGGAATGCAAGGCTCTTAACCTTGTGGTCTAGGGTTTGAACCCCTTTTTGGGTGTTCACTTTTTATTGGAACTAAAAAATATTAATGTTATTTGTACGTGGTAATTGATTTATGTGCCTCGGAGATTGTGGTTATAGTTTCCACAGTAATTAGCCCGTCTAGCTCTGTTGGTAGAGCGTGCAAGACTCTTAACCTTGTGCTCTAGGGTTCGCGCCACTCGGTGGGCGTTCACTTTTTATTGGAACTAAAAATTATGCATGTTATTTTTTACCTTTTGATAAAGGGTTTGTTTGCCTCGGAGAGTGTGTTTATAGTTTTCACAGCAATTAGCCTATCTAACTTAGTTGGTAGAGCGCAAGACTCTTAATCTTGTGGTCAAGGTCCGGGCCTCTCTGTGAACGTAAATTTTTTATTGTAACTAAAAATAAGAACCTTTAACCTTTGTGATCTACATCACAATAATTAGGCTCTATCTAATCTTCTGGTTTAAGGTTATCTCCATTTCATTTTTTGATATTATTTTCTATTGGAATTAAAAATTATTTGTTTATTTCAAACATTTGATTACAATATTTCAATTACATTGTGGTTGAAGATTTGTGCGTTTAGCAGGGTGTTTTGTGTTTTTTGTTTCCATCAACTACAACTTATACATATTTGTTTATTTTTATTATTTTAATAAAGTGACAGTACCACATCATCTAAATTAATACAATTCGAATTATAGAAAATTACATAACATCGATGTCTGATTTTTGTTTTGGTTGAGGGTTTAAACCCTTGGAGGCATCTTTTTAGTGAATTTCTTTTTGAACTAAAAATTATATATTTTTTATTTTATTATTGTCAACTTGTGACTGTGCCACTTATAAAAAAAAATACATAACAAAAATTAGCATGTTTAGCTCTGTTGGTTCTGGACAAGACTGGTTTGAGACTTTTTGGTGATGTTATTTTTGTGGTTTTTCTATTGGACCGAAACTAAAAGTTATACATGAATCTTTCTGAATATTTGATTGCTATTGCTATTAAACTAAAATAATTATAATGATAAGAAATTAAATAATTATAGTTATAAGGTCTAGCTCTCTTATCTTAACCTTGTGATTGAGGTGTAGATGCGATCTTTGGTATGATTTTTGTGATTTTATATTCTACCTAAACTAAAATTTATATATATTTGTTTGTTTTCCTTTTTAATATTTGATTGGGCTATTAGAAATTAAACTAAACTATAAAATTATAAGAAATTACACAATAATAATTGTTAGGCAGAGCTTAAATAACTAAGTTGGTATAGAGCAAGACTCTTAATCTAATTGTGCTCAATAATAATAAGGTAAATATATGTGGTTATTTTTGTGGTTTTATATTAGACACTCCTAATCATTTTTATTATTATTTTAAGTTTATAGTTTAGTTGGTAGAGCTCAAAGCAATAAGTGTTATTTTATGATTTTCTATTGGATCGAAACTAAAAATTATACATGAAATTACATAGTAATAGTTAGTTCATCTCCAACTCATGTGGTAGAGCTTAAATAATACTAGCTAAGCTAACCAATCTATCTTGTAGAGAACAAACAAGACTTAATATTATTATCGATATAATAAGATATATATATATATATATATATTGTCAATGTTAGATTTTTTTTTTTATAAAGTATTAGAAAATATTATTATGAAAGTGAGAAATCATTAAAAAACAATCGATTTAAATTTGCAGGTAAAACAAAAACTGATTTAAAGATACTGGTAAAACAAAAAGAAATTGTTAAATTCATATAAAAAAAATACATAATTCTCAAATTATGAAAAATATATCACTATTATACAAATTTAAAAAGGACAACAATATATTGTTACCTATAATCGTTAAAATTAAATTCTAATCAAATTATATTGAATTGTGTAATGGGGGTAATAGATGAGTACACAATTTAAATAAGTTTAAAGTGTTTCAAATTAAATAAAACATATAATCCCCTCATTTTAAAAAAAAATGATTTAGACTCATCAATATTAATTGATGTGTAACATGATTGAATTTGAATTCATTTTAAAACCAAAACAAAAAAAATGGCACACATTATTAAATTTTTGAATTTGAATACAATTGATAACTGTAATTATGATTATAATTTTTTTAGGAATTTCATTTCATTCATAGAGAATGATTTAAACAAAATCCAAAAATTGACAAAGAAAACAAAAGAGAAAAAAAAAAAAAACACAAATAGCATAACACTAACAAGACAACAAGGGTTTAACCCCGAGAACGTCCTTGATTCGGTAGCTTAGCACGTGACAATATGGGAATTCGGGTCTCTCGAGATTCGACGCGTTTCAACATTTGTTTGTATGCCAGACATTTTTTTAAAATAAAAAATTATTTTTAAAATTTTGACAGTACCTGACTTGCTTTTGAAATTAATTATATAAAAATAATTAATTTTATTCAAACTTTAATAATATAAGGATTTGTTATATAATCAAATGATAACTTGATTGAAATCCAGTTTAAATTAATGAAACATATTTAATTTAATAAAAAAAATTATTTATTTAAAAACAGAGTCGCCAAATAATTTTAGAAAAATCAGTAAAATGTATGTGTATAAACGTACTCTATACCAGAGTTTCCATAAGTGGTTCGTTATTTGGTTACACTCGGGAAAGAACTTTCGCGCTATGTTCCGTTAAAAACAGTTTTATTTTTTAAAAGTCTGTCTATCAGAAGATGTATTTATAACATTTATTTCCTTTAATTAGTAGTTTAGGGGTCCTAAACAAGAATAAGTTTAAATTACGTAAATAATTATACAAAATTATTTAAAAGTGCATACATGTGATTGCATTTATTTAAGATTGAGTAAAAACCCTGAAAAATATCAGAAAAATATTATAATTTAAAAATAAATTCCAAATAGGGCCTTAGTCAAAATATTTGTTTGGAAAATATCTAAAAATCATTTTCTGACCTTTCATGATTATTTGAAAATGGATTGGTGTTCCCAAAATTACTAAAATAATTTTGGATTTTTAAAAGTGGAACCAAACAGGCCTTAGGATCGGAGTCCTAGGGTCTAGGTCCGTTTTTACCGGTTTGGGACCGGATGGGCTCGCTTTAGACTGAAGGTGCCCTAGATCGGGGCTCGGTACACTCGGTTAGAGGAGTAGAGGGTTCGGTCTTAGGGTTCGGGAGGCTCGGTCCGTAACTTAAATTGTTTGGTCCTAGGTTTGGGAGTCTCGGTCCCAAATCTAGATTTCTCGGTCATGGGACCTAGGAGTCTCGGTCCTAGGTTAGACCTCTCAGTCCTAAGTGAGAATCATCGGTCGGATTTCTCGGTCCTTGCTTAAGAACACCGGTCCTAGTACTCGGTCCTAACTCAAGAACATATGTCCTTGGTCTCGGTCCTAGGACAACTTTCTCGGTCCTTGACTTCGGTCAAGACCGATGATTCTCAGTCCTGCTTCTCGGTCCTACAAGACTCAGTCCAAGAGGAATAAGTGTTCTTCATTTGGTATGAAGATTGCAGGTTTGTATCTTTTGATATAGATCATGCATGCATGTAAGTTGCTAACAACTCATATAGATGTAGGGATCATAACCCCTAACCATAAACATGATAATCAAACTCTACAACGATTAATTTTCCAAAATTGTTTTTAAGGCAAAATTTAAGAAATTTTATGTAGCCATCTCATGGCCTAATTTTTGTTTCAACAGCTTTGAAATAATGTTTACAATCGAACATGACCAAAATAAGAACATCAATCAAGCTCTCTATAACAATTTTTAAAACTGAAATTCAAACTCATTTTTTTAAAATATCCAGTTGGATTAAACATGATCGGGATGATTGTTTATGATTTGGAAATAATCCTAACATGTTTACAAATATGATAAACAATTATTTGAATCAAAATTTAAGCTTAAAAGCTCAAGAATACGAAATTTAAAATTTCCAATTTTTCAAATCAATTTTTCAAATCAAAAGTATAATGAAATTTTGCTTCAAAAATTATTAAAGGGTCTTTTCACACTTTTGAAAAATGTTTAGGAGCTATTATTTTTCAGTACTAATTTCATGTTTGTTTGTTTGGTTAAGTAAAAACAAGGCTTACAAGTCAAGCCACTTCTTTGAGTCTGTGAATTCGTGAATCTAATCAAAGAGCAGAAATGTCAAAATCTTCATCCACGAAATTGTTCATCAGATTTCTCCACCACCGCGTTACCTCAAATCAAACGCATGCCGGAAATCCAGTTGCCGGTGGTGGAATCTCACAGCTTCTCTCTCATCATCCAAGCCCAAGTCCACTTCCATGGCATCCCAGAACCGATTTCTCATCATCATCGACGCCAATCTCAAGATTTCTCCAAAACCCATCAGGAATATCGAAGATCCTGCAGATACCAACGAGAAGATTGGTCCCAAACGGTACTCCATTTCCAGAAAGGAATTTTTTAGGTTTTAGGCATTTCTGTTTGAAGAGTTCAGAGATGGGTGGTCGGAACTTTGCTAAGAAGATGGTGAAAAATCCGAAGGCGGCAGTAAAAGATACTGTCTCGAGGTATAAGGAAGCGGTTGGGCTGCAAATTGAGGCTTTTTGGAGGAGGAACAATTTAGTGATTCTAGGTGCTGGTGGTCTTATGGTTTGCATTCTTCTATGGAAATTACTGTTTGGGATTGCCAGTACTTTTATTGGATTATCTGAAGGCTTGGCCAAGTATGGGTTCCTTGCCCTCTCCACTGCTATTGTCGCATTTACTGTGAGTTCTTCACTTTAATATTGGTTTTTATGTTTTATACTTGGTTTGATCTTTGATTCTGGAAGATTTAAAGCATATTGAATTGAAATGACATCTGAGATATAACTGGCTGAAGAAGAAGATATTATACTTCATTGTATCATTATTATGATTGATGCATTCGTTTTTTTTTTGTTCTTAGATGGCTAGAATTGAATGTAAAAAGAGATTTTCTTAAGATCTTAATAGCAAATGTTTGTTAGAAGATTTGCCTGATGGATGATTTTGGGCTTATCAAATTTCTTGAGAGTAAATGAAATGAAGTTGGTTTTCTTCTTCTTCTTCTACTACCACTACTTACAATGACAAGAAAACTAACTGAGTATCCCATTTGCATTCACTGCTTGCCTATTAAGAATTGCCTTGCCTGTCATATCTTTGCTTTTAAACCTATCCTATCTGCAGTGGTTATGATCACGATTCAATCATCTTTGTAAAGATGAAATCTACATGAGATTTGATTGCTAATCAATATTTCTAGGAGCAAACTGTTGTTATTTTTTTGCTAGTTCACCTATCTTTGAGATGAGTGCTTTTTCAACTCTCGTGCTATGGTGTTCTAGGCTACTATGCTTATAGAAATAAATCAAGAGCTTGTTTAATTTTTTGGATTATTTTTAAATAATCTTGTTTGGTGATAGATTCAATTATTTGAATATTTGGGTAGAATGACCAACAATAGCCTTAGATGAGTTGTTTGATGTATGTTACCACTATCCAATCAACAATCTGCTCATCAATCAATTGCATCATTTGAATCATTACCAAAATACCCTACATTTTAAAATGAAAGCATTATATATGTAATATGTATACCCTTAAATGTCTTTTTATCCAATAACCTCAGGTAACCCTATTTTCAATAACATTCATCAAACAAGATTATTTGGAAATAATCTTGGTTATTCAAATAAGCCTAGATCAATCAAGGCCTTAGTAAAGAACGAAAAAAAGAAGATGTTTTAGTTTATGATTTGATGGGAGAATGATATGTTCCAAGTGTTGTTTACTGAGGTTTTGTTTGTTTGTTATTTGAAGGGGTTATATTTTCGTTCAAGGTTCACAATCAACCCAGACAAAGTTTATAGAATGGCCATGAGAAGACTGAATACAAATGCTGGAATTTTGGAGGTAATGGGTGCTCCACTCACAGGAACAGATGTGAGAGCGTACGTGATGTCTGGAGGAGGGTTAACGCTTAAGAAGTTCAACCCCGGTTTAAGGGGCAAGCGTTGTTTTCTTATTTTCCCAATACGAGGCTCTGAGAGAAAAGGCCTTGTAAGCGTTGAAGTCAAGAACAAAAAGGGCGAGGTTCGTATCATTTATTTTTCAAGAAAGCAAAAATCCTTTTATTACAATTAGCGAAGAAAACTATAGGTTTCAAAAGAAACTCTTACCCTTAGTTCTCAGAATCATCCATTCCTTAGGAGCATTATATTAATCTTCATACATTTATTCAGATTGATCCAGATTTCAACAGTATAAGGCATATGAGATGTTCTATAGTTTCCCTTTCACCTTTTCACATTAAACACGAATCATCTACTAATCGTCCTGAACTTTCCCATTAGTCTTTTTTCTTCTAAAAGTTTGTATTAATAAGTTATCACTACAAACAATGAGTTCTTATTTTCTTCCTTTCATGAGTGGGAAATTTTTTCTTTGCATAATTCTTGTTGCCAATATTCATTTTTGCAGTACGATATGAAATTGCTGGCGGTTGACATCCCAATGTCGTCTGGACCAGACCAACGTTTATTCCTTATTGGGGACGAGGAAGAGTACAGAATTGGTGGGGGGTTGATAGGAGAGCTTCGGGATCCTGTTCTGAAAGCATTGAACGCGGTTAAAGAGTTTGAAGATCGCGATGAAATGGAGGATAAAGAAGATGCAGCTAGGGAGCTTCGAGAGGCTGAACAAAGGCACCTTGAAGAAATTGAAAAGCTCGATAAAAGTGGTAGTAGTAATAGCAGTAGTAGTTCATAACCGCTTAAAATTCATAAGAAGACACTTAACTTACTTACCAAACACATATTGCAATAGTTTTTTCTTCTTTTTCTTCGGCCGGAGTCATCAAAGTAACCGGGCTTAAGGGCGGTTGCAATGTAAGAGTGAATGTCAGCTGATTCAGGGAAAATGTCTTTCATAACCTCTGATTTTGTTGTGCTTTTGATTTTATGGTTGTTTGTAGAGCAAAATAAGGATAAGTGCAACATTTTGCAATGGGCATATTGGAGATTATGTTATGTCCATATTCAAGCATATGTCAGTGTTTTGAGATACTCTCTTTCTTTTTCTTTTTTAAATAATACTGGTTATAATGTTTTGCATTTATTTATTTATTTTATTGAGTTAATATATAGAACCAACCCTTGCATATAAATAAAAGAGTATTTATATTATATATATATATGTATATATTTATATCTTCAAATTTTTTTATTAAATATTTTATTTAAATAATATATTATGTAACAAATTTAAGTTTATTTATTTATGTAATTAAAAAAATTGAAATATATATATTTAGATATATCATTAAAATAATAGATTGTTTATAAATTATATAATTTTAATTTTTTTTTGTCAATTTATAATAGGCATTTTGTGTAATATATATTATTTTTTAATATTATTTTTTCTAAAATTATAAATTAATAAATAAATTCTTTAAATTTTCATTATATTTATATATTTTTTAAATAATAAATTAATAAATAATTTTAAATATTATATTAAAAAATATATAAATATAATAAAAATTTAAAGAATTTATACACTATTATTTTTAAATTATATTTACAAACTTACACATATTTGTTTAAGTATTTTGAAAATGTATGCAATGATTTAGTAATAAATTTCTCATTTATAATTTAGTAAAAAAACAAGTTCTATTCATAAAAATATATAAATATTTATATATAGAATAAAAAGAGAAAAAATAATTATATGATATTAAAAAATAAAAGAATTAATTTTTAATAAATTAATTTAAAAATAACTAATATAATTACAAGATTTTATAAATAAATCATTTTTGAGAAAGATATACAAATAATTTTATAAATTCTAATATATTATCGTTACTAGATTTTTAATGTAATAATGATTACAATAAAACTATGAAAAAGTAAGAGAATTCTTATGCAGTTGAAATGTTATTTTTTTATATAATAAATTAATTATCATTAAATTAAATAAAGAGTTATAAATAGAACACTAATTTATAAATAATAAAAAATAACATCTAAAAAATATATATGAACTAAATAAAATTCTAGATATTAAATAATACATATTTATAAATATTAAAATTATAATAAAAATCTATACACAAACACACAATTAGATAAAAATTATAATTAAATATATAAAAAATGTCTAGCTTCCAACTATTAACTATTTGTAGGATTGTCTCCAATAATGATAGACATATTTTTAACTGGATAAATTTAAAATGAAGTATCACACCCATTTTCAATTGTGCAAGCATCCTCTTTCAATTGTGCAAGCATCCTCTCTTGAATTAAAATTTTGCTTTGTGATCCATGGCATAATATGATTGACCAAGCATTTTCAGATGCTCCTTCCTTTTATTAAATGAGTATAGATCTATTTCACTAAAAGTGATTTTATTTTTTATTTTATTTATAAAAAAAACAACAATGTTAATAATCTTGGTTACATTGGGTGATGTGTGACCTCAACATAATCATTACTTATGATTTGACATGTTTTCAAATTTTGTTGGGTGACTGAAACTTTTGTCTTCATGTTAATGTCATGTCATGCATATCGGTTCAAATATATTACAAAATTTAATTTTTTGTTTGTCTAACCTTGAGAGTATATTAACTAGAATCATAATTGTTGTTAATTTTTTTATATTGATTGTGAATAGTCAAAGAGTTGAGTAAAATCCTCATCTCTCACTTTCTCTCAAAATGAAGTTCTTTCATCATCCTATCAAACATTTTATTTTCTTCTCTAAAAGAAAGTGTTAGACTCGAGAGTACTTTTGGTGAGTTCAATTCATCTAGGAGAGTTTATTCTACAATGTTCGGAAATTATTAGAATATAACTTGCTCCGAGATTATTGAGATGTTTAAGTACTTTAAAGATAATTCTCTTCTTGTATGTTCATGATCTCTTTCAACTTTTCTTTTATTTTTTTTTTTCAATAAGTGGTTTGAGATATATATAAAAATGAAATCAATAATTATAATTCTTTCATCATCCTATCAAACATTTTACTTTCTTCTCTAAAAAAATGTGTTAGACTCAAAATACTAGAATGCTCGGAGTACTTTTAGTGAGTTCAATTCATCTAGTTAGGAGAGTTTATTCTACAATGATCAGAAATTATTGGAATATAACTTGCTCGGGTTCAGGGTCAGATAGTAAAATGAAATTTGGGTTCGGGGATGAGGATGGGTACTTCACTACCCGACGGGAAGGGTAACCATTTTCATCCTTATGCACAACATGATAATTGCTTATTAATCATGCATGTATTGATCTAAAACGCTATATTATAGTTAGAAGCACACAATAGAACAAAGATGGTACTCTTATCATAAATAAATGTTTAAAAGTTTTTAAGTAGGTATTGGTTCGAAGTCTTGAAGATGGTTTAATTGGTCATAAGTGTTGGAATTATTTCCAATATTTGGGTACATATATTATTAGTTGTTATCATAATAAAGATTAAAGCCCAATTAAAGTGATCTATTAAAGTATAAAAGTTATGGGCTTATTTAGACATCTATAATAAATATGGGGACATATTTGTGTAGAAGCAGAAATACCATTTATTATTTCGTTGATGGGCCGAATAATAAATGGGTATATTAGGGCTAGGTCCCCAACCCATATAGATAGCCTACCGATTTGTTTCTCTCATCAAACAAAAGGTTTCTGTTCATCTCTCAAGAACACTCAAGAAGGTTATCGATAAATGGTTGGAAGACTTAAACCCCACCCACATCAGACATTCCGATCCAGGTCCAGATATAGAACAAGAAGATCCACATTCCGATTTAGGTCCAGATTCAGAACAAGAACATCCAAGATCTAGAGAAGATCAAGAAGAAGAGAATAACGAAGAACGACTTAATGGACCGTTCTTCATTCCAGATCTAGGTACGTTTCCGCAATTATAGTTTATCTCGATTTATCGACATAGAGTATTAAGAATATAGATTTAAGGATTAAGGATTTAGATTAAAGATTCTAATAATAAGATCATACATTCACAACCCAAATGAATAGGATTATTTTGATTCTACTTTTTATTATTTTATTGTTTATTTCGTCAAACTTATTTATTAATTAAAAAAAATGAATTGGGGCTAGTAGCCTGAGCAAACAAGGTAAACTCAACATGTATCAGTCCATCCATATTCAACCCAAATAAAATTTATCCAACTTATAACATAACTCATGTTATTCAGTAATATGAGTTGGATATAGATAGGGTACAATATGAATTAGATAACTCAAATTTTCCTTTATACCAACAATCATAAGAAGAAAAGTTTCTACACCTATCGGTTATCGCGACCAGACCCATCCTCTACACCCACGTACACATACAATTTACGTTCTAAGGAACAAGGAGGACATAGAGTTTTAATAGTATCAATAAACTAGATAATTGGACATAGAGTTTTAATAGTATCAATAAACTAGATAAATAAACTTTTTGTTATCTTTTAGAATTTGATCACGATTCATAAAAAAATAATACACAAAACCACTTAGCATATCTATCTTAGATAGAAATGCGTAAAGATTAACATTGTGTTTGAGGGTTTAAGACCCTGGGGGAGTTATTTTAGTGATTTTCTTTTCGATTGAAATTAAAATTTATAAATTTTTCTTTCTTTTTTGAACATTTGATAATGATAACACAACTAACTCGTCTAACTCAGTTGGTAGAGCGCAAAGCTCTTAACCTTGTGAAAATGTCTATTTTAGATGGAAATGCGTAAGGATTAACCTTGCATTTGAGGGTTTAAGTCCATGGGAGAGTTATTTTAGTGATTTTATTTTTGATTGAAACTAAAAATTATAATTTTTTTTGAACATTTGATAATGATAATACAACTAGCTCGTTTAGCTCAGTTGATAGAGTGCAAAGCTTTTAACCTTGTGGTCGAGGGTTTGAGCCCTCGATGAGCGTAGTTTTTAGCATGTAAAATGGAATGATGTATCACAATCTGATTGACTGAAAAATACTAAAATTTATCTATCTTCTCTCTTTCCTCACACTTTTTCTTTTTTCCAGTCAATGACGGATGTCACGTCATCCCTCTCTCAATTTCTCTCACTCTATCATTTTAACTCTTTTAATATATCTTCTTCATCCATCTCATTATGTCTCTAGATTTTTTAAAGTAATTTTCTTATTTTTTGCAAGTGTTATTCGAGTTCTTCACTCAACATTTTTTCTACTTAAACCCAATGATTGTGATTTATATGTTTTTGTCTAATTCGTTGTGTAATGATTTTATGTGATAAACCATTATAGGTTTGAACCTCACTATTGATATATTATTTTTCTTATATAATTGTCTACCAGTGATAAGTTCAAACCATTGATGTGGTCTACTTAATTTTAAAATGGCGTGTATATGTATGAGTGATTAAAGAGAGTAGAATACTTACTTGAAATTGATTATGCATGGTCGGTGAAAGTTCAACATTTATTTGTATAATTTTTTTTACAATTAGTAAGTTCAAACTGTTGACTTCGGTTCACCTAATTTGTCAATATTGTCGATATGTCCGAGTGGTTAAGGAGATAGACTTGAAATCTGTTGGGCTTTGCCCGCGCAGGTTCGAACCCTGCTGTCGACGTTTTATTTTATATTTTGTATTATTGTGTACGAGGATATCTCGAGTGGTTAATGAGACAAATTTGAAATTTGGTGTGCTTTCCTTGTCGAGGTTCGAACTCTATTGCTCTTGCATATGTTTGAGTGGCTAAGGTGATAAATTTAAATTTGTTGGGATTTGCCCTAATAAATTTGAACTTTGTTATTATTTTTTTATTTTTTAATAATTATCTGTGAGGAGTAAGTCCAAACCTTTGATTTAGTTTTGCCTAAATTTAATCCGTTGTTGGTATATCCGAGTTATTAAGGAAGTCTTGAAATATGATGTGTTTGCTCGAGGTTCACTTGTACTAAGTGTTAGACCTTCACTCATGGTGACTCAAGAAAATGTATTAATCGAATGTGGAGGATAATGTGTTAAATAATAATAATATCAAAAATATTCGAAAGAAAAGAAACATATACCTCTTATTGACGGTTAAGAAGCAATTCCATCGATTATAAGTTTCTTTACAACTTTTTTTATTATGTCCTTCTTGACCGCATTTACTACATACTATGATTAGATCAGCTCTCCCTTTAAGTCCGTTTTCTTTTATTTCCTCAATACCTCTCATTTTGTTAATCTTTTTCCTACCATTTTCCTTAAAAATTGGGTGTTGGATCAAAGGCAATCCGTCACATTGGGGTTTCAGAATTATCTTCCCCTTAATTGTTTAATTTTTCTAGTTATACTAAAAATATTAGAAAGAAAATAAAATAAAGTATACATGTGATTTTCCAAAATTTACATGTACAACTTCTTTCTCTAATGTTTATGGCATGTCTATGTCTTCCCTCAGTGATCTCATAACCAAATTTCCCGTTAAAGTTTAATGTGCATCTATGATACCTTGTTTTTGCAAGTTCCATTCTCTTCATTGTCACGAGAGAAATTTCTACAATTAAATTCATCCATATGAGTTTTATCAGGGCATGGGCTCGCGATGTAATAAAATAAAATAAAATCATAATTGTTTGATATTAGGCTCACTAGGCCCAATTATGCGATCTATAAATATATGCGAACGCGTTTTTTTCGTCTCGTCTAAAAATATATCCCATTTTTAAGGGCGGTTTGTGCGATCCAGAAATTATCGACCACATGTCTTACTTTCCTCTCGTGCTCTCGTAGTAGGAGACGATGGATTTTTATAGTAGGTTCGACACGTGCACTGTTTTTAAGAGAAAATGTTTTTCGTGTGTTAAGGCAAGCTATGTTAAACAACCCCTTGACTTAACTTCCTCTGTATCCCGTAAAAAAGTGAGGGGTGATGAACCAAAAATAGAGTTCTCTAGCATAGGCCTTTTGAATTGGCCCGTACAAGTTTTAACTCGATCCACTCGCGGATGTATCGATTTAATTGACTTTAGAGTCGTCACTTTAGTCTTCTTCTCAAAAAAACTAAAGAAAATAAAATCATAAATTCGATTTAAGAGTATTGTGTTTGGTTACGTATTAAGAAATGGCCTACGATGCTATGTCTTATACGCCCGTTTTCACAAACAGTCTTTACTCCTAAGTAATTGTTAGTTGATATTTGAAGGATTGTTACGTTTTCGTTTTGAGTTCAGAACTATTTTGTTTGTGTGATAAAATGATAACTATTTTAAAAAGGGCTAATCATATTCATGAGTCATCGACAAGATTAAAGACAATGAAGAGCATGTAGCATGATTCCCAAATAGAATGGATCATGATTGATGAGGATGAGGATTCAGATTAGAGATTAGAAATTTATTCCTTTGAAATAATGAAAGAAGAATAAATTAATCAAAAGTCTTGAGTGTTTTCCTTTTTGAAATTCTCGGAGTTGAGAAAACTCCGAGTACAACACATTAAAACGAGTCATTTTTATAAATCATTCCCAAAATTCCCAAAACTTCAATGATCAAAAATATTTTTATAAGTTCAAAGGAATCGAGTTTGGAATTTTCGGAGTTATTAAACTCCAGATATAATACGATAAAGATAGACGTTTTCTAAATGAATCCCAAAACTTTTGAAAATTTTTATGCTCATTTAAAATATTTTTAAGAAACTACATTTTTAATTTCATGATTTTTGGACTAATGAATTTCAAGTTATAGCTTTATAAAATTTTGGGAACGTGCCTTAAAAATTCCAGAAAAAATTATTTTTTAAAAAAAACAATATTTTTGAATTTTTGAAAAAATTTGAAGTATCCAAATTATTAATTAATTCAAAATTAAAGTATTCAAATTATTTTAAAAGAATATAAGGCCCAAGGGCCTCTTTAAAACTAATAGGAAAGTTTGAGGAATCGGAAATAAGAAATTTAAAATGGATTTCCATCTCCTTCCTCCCGTTCGCCTTCGGTCGTCGCCCGTTCCTTGCGTCGTGGTCGCATGGAGCCATTCATCTTCCCATAATAGCGCAGCCGGAGTCGCTTCAAGGTTCTTCATCCAGCCATCGCTCGGGTGACTCCAGAACTCGGCATCGAAGAACGGCATACGACTTCTTCTGGTCTTGAATTCGACCCTTAGATCTTCTCGATGAAGCTCTGTTCCAATTCGCCAACGTTCCGAAATCACGAGGGTCGTCGCAACCAGGGGTCGCCTTGGTTCACCAAAGAAGATCACAGAGGAATGAATAAGGATTCCCCTGTGGAAAAGAAACGGACGACAATTACTGATTGTAACTGTCTGTCTATTTGTTTAGGAATGCGCTCGACAATCAACGCGGAAAGCTTCTAAATCTTTCGAAGCACCATTCGAACTCACGTAGCCAAGGAACAACACTTTGGAGCTCAGCTATAGAACCAGCCTATAGTCTTTCTTTCCGGCGTCTGATATTTATCGCTTCCTGTTAGAAATTAAAATAATAATAATAATAATTAAGGAGTCTTTGGTTGTTAAAGAGCCTCTTGGATTGTCCAAGACTCTTGATATTATCTAGTAATGAGACTCATCATGTCTTTAATTTAATGTCTTAGTTGCTTCACTTTATTTAAGATTGTAATCGTGTTCTTATTTTTAATTTTTCAATAGACAGATTATCATTTCAGTTTGTTTTTCATTCTCAAATTTTCTATTCACTTTCATATATATTTCTTCACTGTTCGATCATCGAAGTCCTGATTGTGACTTCGTTACATGGTATCAGAGCTTTTGTAATATTGTTGAAGAAGGTATCGTTGTTATTCGATATGGAAAGTGGTGGTCGTATAGCTGGACTCGGTTTGGAGTTGTTAAACCAGTCAAACTACCGGATATGGAAAACCTGTATGGAATCGTACCTGGTTGGGGAAGATTTGTGGGACATCGTCGTAGACGATGATGATGTAGCTCATGAGGATGTTGCTGAAAATGCGGAAGCATCGAAAAAGCAGAAGAGACTCAACGCAAAGGCAGAATTTGTGTTGAAGAGGTCAATCTCCCACAATCTATTTGAACACATCATCGGTTGTGGATCTGCTCGTGAGATCTAGGAAACACTTGATCGTCTTTTCAATAAGAAGAACGAGGCTCGTCTCCAGATGCTTGAAAACGAGTTGGCAGCCGCAAAGCAAATCGGATCTGTCTCGGAGTTCTTTCTTAAGGTAAAGAATATTTGCTCAGAAATTTCTTTATTGAACCCAGATGAGAAAATCTCAGAGGCTCGAACAAAGAGGCATATTGTTCGAGGACTTCGACCCGAATATACACCATTCATAACTGCCTCATACTCGGGAAGTAAATATATGTTGTTGTTTGTGGATGATTTCTCCAGGTTCACTTGGGTGTACTTTGTGAAAGAGAAGTCTGAAGTGTTCTCTAAATTTCTCGAGTTCAAGGAGACGGTAGAAGGAGAACATGAAAGGAAAATTCGAGTATTGCGGACAGACAATGGTGGGGAATTTTGCTCAAAAGAGTTTGAATTATTTTGTAGGCAAAATGGCATAAAAAGAGAACTCTCCTGCCCTGAGACCCCACAACAAAATGGGATAGCCGAAAGGAAGATTCGACACCTTACAGAGACTTGTAAGTCTTGGTTGCATATGAAGAATATACCAAGGCAGTTATGGGCAGAAGGCATGAGTTGTGCTGCTCATGTCATCAATCGAGTTCCGCTTAGCCCAAATGAGTTCAAATCTCCATTCGAGATGCTTTTTGGCTTTAAGCCAAATGTTAAACATTTTCGAGTTTTTGGATCTACTTGTTATGTCCATATTTCAGACACGAGAAGGAGCAAATTGGATGCGAATGCAATCAAATGCGTGTTTGTCGGCTATGACCAGAGAAGGAAAGGTTGGCGGTGTATGGATCCATCAACCCTCAAATGCACTGTGTCGAGAGATGTTATTTTTGACGAAATTTCTTCGTACTATATGAAGGATGTTGAAGAAACTGTTCAGACTGATCTTCCCATTCCCACGTCTACGGGAAGCTCCTGTAGTAGTAATAATAGTGACAGGGGGAGCCCTGACTTAGCTCAAGATATTTCAGTCGATGAAGGAGCCAAAGGTGAAAGGTTACCAGGAAGTCCACATCAGGAAGAATCAAGTCAACAACAGAATGGGGAATCTCGACCAAAAAGGAATATTGTAAGGCCCTGTCGATTCAGGGATGATAATTTTGTAACAACATTTTCTTGTTTCTTGGCAAACGCAATAGACGACGAGGAACCCACTTCTTATAATGAAGCAAAAAATGTCAAGGAATGGGTGACAGCAATGGAGGAGGAAATGCATGCTCTCAAGAAGAATGAGACATGGGACGTTAACGAAGCCTCCTGATACTCAAGTAGTCACATGTAAGTGGGTGTATCGAATCAAGCGAAAGGCTGATGGAAGCATAGATCGATACAAAGCTAGATTGGTCGCTCGAGGATTCTCACAGAAGTATGGAGAAGATTACGAGGAGACATTCAGCCCAGTTGCGAAGATGACGTCAATCCGCACTGTGTTGGCCTTAGTAGCAAGTTCTCGATGGAAGTTGTGGCAATTGGATGTCAAGAATGCATTTCTCTACGGAGAACTTGATCGTCCAATATATATGGAACAACCACCTGGATTCGAGAAGAGTGATGGTTCCCAGTTGGTCTGTAGACTTAAGAAGGCACTATATGGATTAAAGCAAGCCCCTCGTGCTTGGTATGGAAAGATTGCAGAATATCTTCAATTTTGTGGGTACAAGGCTTCAGAATCCGACTCAAGTCTATTTATAAAGAAGAATCATGGACAGATGGTGGTGGTGCTTCTTTATGTGGATGACATAATCTTGACGGGCAGTAACTATGATGAGGTTGCTCGTCTACAAGATGAGCTCTCGCTTCATTTTGAGATGAAGAAGCTTGGTGAACTTGGAACATTCATTGGTCTGCAAATCGAAAATTTCGATAAAGGGTTGTTTGTATCGCAGATCAACTATGCAAAGAAGTTGGTAGAAAATTTTGGTATGACTGATGGAAAAAAGAGCTATACTCCTCTCGACGTAAATCCCAGACTTAGTCGAGACGAAGGAACATGTCTACCAGATCATCGTCCTTATCGTGCTCTTGTGGGAAGTTTGATTTATCTGACTATAACAAGGCCTGACATTGCTTATGCAGTTGGAGTGGTGAGTCGATACATGCAGGAGCCAAGGAAACCACACCTCGAAGAAGCAAAGAAAATTCTAAAGTATATTAATACCTCACTAGATATTGGTCTACTCTACGAAAAAGATGCAAAATTAGACTTGCAAGGATATGCAGATGCTGACTTTGCTGGAGATCGAGACAATCGAAGGTCCACATCTGGGTTTGTTTTTCTTTGTGGAAATACTAGCATATCTTGGAGTAGCAGAAAACAAGGATCGGTATCCTTATCTACAACAGAAGCAGAATACAAAGCATCAGCTCACGCATCACAGGAGTACATATGGCTTCGTAGACTCTGGGAGGATTTTCATGTCAAGTTTGATCAGCCGGTTCCTATACATGGAGATAATTTGAGTGCTATTAAATTGACTTCAAATCTTGTGTTTCATGCGAGGACAAAACACATTGAGTTGGAGCATCACTTTATTTGTGAAAAAGTATTAGAGGGAATCATTGAGATGGTTGCAGTAAGGAGTGAAGACAATGTTGCTGATATCTTCACAAAAGCACTTCCTAAAGGTCCTTTCGAAAATCTACGATCTAAGTTGGGACTAGTTCATCGGGCATCACTTTAAGGGGGAGTGTTAGAAATTAAAGTAATAATAATAATAATTAAGGAGTCTTTGGTTGTTAAAGAGCCTCTTGGATTGTCCAAGACTCTTGATATTATCTAGTAATGAGACTCTTCATGTCTTTAATTTAATGTCTTGGTTGCTTTACTTTATTTAAGATTGTAATCGTGTTCTTATTTTTAATTTTTCAATAGACAGATTATCATTTCAGTTTGTTTTTCATTCTCAAATTTTCTATTCACTTTCATATATATTTCTTCACTGTTCGATCGTCGAAGTCCTGATTGTGACTTCGTTACTCCAATGTCGATAGGCCAAAAATTTAGGTATATGATCTCATTCTAAGCAGGGGCGGAGCCGGGATTTGAAACCTATCCGGCCTAATTTTTTATTAAAAAATTTATCCGGGCTAGTTTTATAGTTTACTGTCACCAATGCCTTTTAGCGACGGAAAATAACCAATAACGACAGTAATTTACCGTCGTTATTGATAAAATACATACAGGCTATATAAAGCTACCCTGGCCGGCCAAGTAGCCCGGGCCGGCTTGTACTTGGCTCCGCCCCTGATTCTAAGTCTAAACTAATCCTAACGGGAACAACTAGCAGCTAGATTTTGCCCAACCGAATCAAATTCAGCAAATAAACCAAACAGTTGATGAATCAGTTGAACTATAGCCACATATACTAACTAGTATCGGTGTACAGAACTGATGCCTCAAACTGATGCCTGAAGTAGCTAACGAAAGACGAAAATCAAGGCGGACATACCTGAGTTTATGAAGATCAAAAGAACACATAGAGAGTCGGAGAGATCGCCGAAAGCGTCCTTGCTTCTTCTTGTTTTGGTTTCTTTTCAGCTTTAGCTTTCACGCCTGCCTGTAGTTCTTTATCCCGATCATTTTTTATGCACTGAGGATCGAATTATTGACTTTGTGCTTGTCCTTCCCCTCACCACATATCGAACAACGCTCTTTCTTCTTTTGACTGTGTTTTCTAGCTTGATTGGACGTAACGGTTTTTCTTTAGCAATGAACTGCAGAATTGTCCTCCTCCCTCAAACTCTAGAACTGCCTTCAACAAAATAACAGATCTTCTTTATATACCCATGTTGAGGGTATTCTTGGCAGTTTAAAAAAATAAACCCCCTTTAGTTTTCTTTTCATTCATTTTTATCCTCTTACCATAGTCATGACATTTTAGCCCGATGGGTCGAGTACTCAAAAGAATCGAACCAATCGATGCGGGTATTTTTTTTGTTTTTTGGTTCGGGGTAATTTTAGGTCGAAATCGGTTCCGGGGTTCGGTTCCAGGTACCCGAGAAAAATTATGAAATTTAACCCATCCCATTTATTTAAATATGTCTTCTTCTTTTTTAGTTATAAACGATTTAAAATTAGTTCCAATTTAAATTTTTTATAACAAATGTTTATTTTATTTTTTATCATATATGGAACGAGTGTTAGAGAAAAAAAAAATAAGTTAAAACTCTTACCTTAAGGAAGAGAAGAGATCAGTTAAAAAAAGATGGATCATAAAGAGAAATAATTTTATTAATATATCTTATTTTAATTTTTTGTATAAATATTATTTATTTTTAAAATGATATAATATAAGCTGTTTTAATTTAACTAATAAAATATTCAATATTTTTTATCAAGTAATTTTTTTAAACTGAATGAAAATTGTTTTTTTCTTATGTATTATTAATTGCTTTAAAATTAGGTTAAAAGTTTAAATTAATTCAAATTATATTTAATTAATAAAAATATTTTATAAAAGTAAAAATATATTAAAATAATAAAATGAGTACAATTTTTTTTTTAAATCGGGTCTGGGTACCCATCGGTTCCAAACCAATATTTCGGGTAATTTAAGTACCCGATTTTTCGGGGCAAATTCGGGTCCGGTTCGGGTCCTTCGAAACCCGAAAATTTGTCATCCCTATCTTAGCAACTCATTATTCAACCGTCAACTCGGCCGAGTTTTTAACACAATAAGTTATATTTTTATAGTAAATTCATAACCCAATGAACTTGACCCTCCTTTTTGAATCATCTCAAATTATGATTTTTCAAAGTTCACCTTTTATTTAACCCTTAGTATCCTCGCGGTTTCTACACCCGAGACTTCAAACACACAACTTTTAACGTAGGGCTCCTCACGAGATGAGCGAGTAGGCATTGGAAATGCCCGAGTCTTACCTACAACACTCACTTTTTGAGTTTCGACAAATAGAGATTGTATTGACCAGGAAAATGAATATACAGAGACAGATCACCACATGAACCAATATCATTACAGGCGACCTAGGGTGAGTTAAACAATGATCCAGGAGGCATGCTTGATACCATTGAAAATCTAACTTAAAGGCTTTCCAATGATAGCTTATTCACCCAAAATGTCTTATTGAATTGAAAGATATGAATTTTTAAAGTGTAGGTTGCCTTTAGTTAGCCCCTAGGATTCAAACCTAGAGCATGGGTTCACTTGCATCGACTTAACAGGTGCACCAAACGTATAATCATGGTTCGGTCCCGGTGCCATTCAAAAGGTGTATGAATTAGCTTTCTAACCCAAGTTGAATCACGCAAATTTATCAACTACAACTCGAGTTATGAATTTATGAGTGGAAGGGTGTCCAAATTGATCTTCATTTAAACAATTTCAAATCACGTTGATATTTCATCTAGCTAGGAGACCCCAACATGAAATCGTGTTGAACGTGTCACAGGTTCCAAAAACTAAGTCTTTATGAAAAACGGTAGTTTGACCCATAAACGATCTCCGAAATGACCATTCGGTACATTTTCTTCAACAACAATATTATACTCAAAGTTCATGATTTTTCTTGTCGATCATTTTGAAGGTATGAGGGAACTCATGACTCGAGCATTTTTTAAATTTTTCGTTTGGATCATTGTTTTTCAGACTTTTCTGATTCGATATTCAAAAAATATTTTTATATTTTTGTTTTCCCGGTCCAATAAACAAGCATGAGTGATATATTAGACTAGGTCATTTATTAAATGCCTAAGGTGTAGAAATAGGGTGTCTACAATATAGTCTTAGTTAGAATTTTATTTACACACATAATATTTGTCATTATTCTTCTCTCTCTCTAAGTTGTACTCTTCTATTTTAACCATATTGAATTTTCCTCCTTTGCTCGTGGTTTTTTCCTTCTTAAGTTTTCACGTAAATCTTGTATTATTTATGTGTTTTCTTGACACTTCATCTATTTTTTATCTTAGTCTCCAATTCATATCTTGTTTTGAAATAATTGGTATCAGAGCCTTTAACTTTGTTTATTCTGAGATTATATCCATTTTTAGAGATGTCAAGTATGATGTACGATATGCTGTTATTATATCACAACACCATATTTTTTATGGCAGATATAGATGCATGGTTTTCTTGATAAATTCAGGTAAAGAGTATTAGAGAGAAGTTTCGTGGATCTTACATTATTTAAGAAGTTCAACGGACGTTCAACTATAGTTTGGGAGGATTAGAGATGGAGTTGTCAGTTATGTCGACTCTGATTATGCTGGCGATCTTGATAGAAGAAGATCGCTCACATGTTTTGTTTTATGTATTGGCAGTTGTGCGATTAGTTGGAAAGTTAATCTATAAAGTACAGTCACGTTGTTTACTACAAAAAAATACATGGTCATTACAGAAGCTTGTAAAGAAACTATTTGGCTGAAAGGACTATTCGGAGAACTCAAGAAGGATTTATAGATGATGGCAGTCTTTTGTAATAGTCAAAGTGTTATTTTTCTAACAAAATATTAGATGTTTCATGAAAGAACTAAGCACATTGATGTATAATATCATTTTATACGTGATGTTATTGATCGTGGTGAAATTAATGTGAGCAAATTTAGTATTGTTGATAATCTTAATGATATGATGATGAAGGTGCTCTCCATTGCAAAGTTTGAGCATTGTTCGAACTTAGTTGGTCTTGGTTGTTGGAGCTCATAGAGCTTTTGGAAGAGGAGAGACTACTATGTTTTTTTTTTAAAGAAATGGCTTACGCCATTAATTAAAAAGATCCGAAAAGGATAAAAGAAATACAAGAGCTGAAATTAAGCTTGTAACAATTTGCTTAAAGTCAGCACACGATGGCCATGAGGAATTCACAGTTGGCCTAAGAAACACACACAAACATGAAATCAACGTACAAAAATGAATAGGGAATGAAACTAGAAATCAATCAACTAAAACAAGGCGATAGGGGTTGATTTCCTCGTACTCGTCTCTCTTGTCTTTGCCCTTGTTCTTTCTTTCCTTCTTTCTTGTCACCCTTAGATCTTTTTGAGATATATTTCAGAATAGATTTTCAGCTTCTTCGTCTTCGCTAGCTTCTCTTATGACTTTTTTTCTTTTGGGATTAAGTTTGGAGTTGAACGTACGAGTTTTTTCTCTTAAGGTGGTTTCTTTGACAACCTTGTGGCTTCATTGGTTTTAGAGGTCATAGTTTTTGAGATGTTTTGGCTTTCTCTATCATGCACGTCGACGTCAGGCTTTTTGAACCTAATTAGTGGGAAAATGGCCACGGTTTCGGGATCGGTTTGGTTCTTGTTCACGTGTTCGTTGTGGCTTTCATTTACTTTGAGGATTTCGATATAGGATTTCTTGACTAGCTTCACATTCTCTTGTTTAGGGGTGGCCACACGCTTATTTTGCTTTTCCCCGTCTTCTTTTTCCGGTTACTCGTACATGACATCAATGATGGCCATGTTTCCATTCTGGCATCTTAGCTCGAATTTTTCCGGTTTTGTACTCGTTGAATTGATCACAATGCAAATACGGGAAAACGTGACCCATTTAAATGAGTTAAAGTCGGGATCGAGCTTAAGCGGCTTTCAATGAGTCCAGTGAGGTAGGCACATTACAAAGGTGTTTTGGGATGTTTCTTAGTCTTACCCACACTTGTTCGGATTGTGGCGGTTTGTTATTAATGTTCATTTCTTCTTTCCATTTGGCGAGCTTGAAACATAAGCTGAACATGAATATGAAATCTGAGTCGGCAATGGTTTGGGCTTCGGGCTCCGTGCCAAAAGTGAGGAAGAAATAGCCAAAGTTCTTGACTTTGACTTTTTTGATTCCCTTTTCGCTCTATTGTCGGAAAACGGCGGCCTTGATTGCTCGGAATGGGGCCTTGTGGGTGCCCATGAAGTGACCTACGACAACTCGCTTTTAATCGTTGACATGTCTCTTTTCAATTTCCAGGGGAGTTCGATTTGGAGCGGGTATTTGAGTGTTTTAATTTTTAAGCTAGGATCCACATTGAGCTTGCCTCCATTAGCTGTCCCGTTTTTGCCCCAAACCTTGTTGGTTTGTCATGTTCATTTTGCGTTTGTTTATGTAGTGTAGGAATAGGTTTTGGGACACTTGTACAACTCTCTCATGACATTAATCGACCACAAAACGATTTCCTCGTATTCGGCTTTGTCGAATGAGTTCCAATCTTGCTCGAATCGTATTTTGAATTGGAAAATGATTTTCTCGCTCCTTTCATTGGTCATGACAAGTTCATGCCTTTAGAACTGGGAGAGGGACTTGAGAATTTGGTTCTGAATGCGCACCAGATTTGCGATTTCATTTCGTCCCATGGTCAATGAATTATCGAGGATTTGAGCGGTCTGCCGTAGTGGCTGAGGTGAGCGCGACTGGAAAAACATCATCGTGACCGATTAGGGTGGTAGCGACATGGCATGTCGAAGGAGTAGCGTTGTTGGTTTGGTTGACAACAGCTAGGCCGATCGGGGTGGAGGCTACATGACCGGTCAAGGGAGGGGCGTCATGGTCAGTTGAGAGATGAGTCGGGAGACGGGCGCGACCGATTGATAGACCAACCATGTGACTGGTCTATGCAATAGTTGGATTTAATGCGGCGTCATTTGCATCAGCAGCGTTGTGACCGGTCGGACAACTAAAAGAAGTGGCAGCCTTTTTAGCCAATTTCTCTAGACTGCTTTTATTTTTCCTTGTGCTTTTAGGTCGGTTGAGGAGGCTGGTTGAGCGGAGACTTGTCGAGCGGAGGCTCATCGTGGTTCAGCCTACGCAGCAGACAACCAAATCTCTTAGAAACCAACAACAATTCAGACTTGCAGTATAAATCAACAACAGTAATGCAGAAGCAGGTTATAACAGAGGATCCAGCAAAAGTCACATAACCCAGACCAACCAGATTGAGGAGCAAACTGCACAACATACAACAACCAACAAATCCCCAAAAAGCAACCAAAAGAAATTAGAAACAACAAGCAAAGCCAACTACACAACAAAACTTGGAGTGATTTCAAGTCTCCCGTTGGGTTCGGTGATTAGATTAGCAAAACTTAATAGCTCACTTACGGCGCTAGACAATATCGTGTCGTCCGTGCAGATCGGGTCGTGCCGCCCATGCTAATCGTGTTGTGCCGCCTGTGCCGATCGCGCTTCCTTTGATCAATACTGATTTCGACGCCGATTTTATGACTTCCGACTCAAGACAATATTGTGTCGCCTATGTCGATCGTGTCGTGGATGTGTCAATTGTGTTGCCGCGTCGATCGTGCCGTGAGACACTATGGTTATTGTCTATATTTTGAAGATCATTTTTTCTTTTGACATACTAGATACGTGTCAAGGTGTAGATTGTTAGATTATGGTGACCATAGTTTTGATCGGGGCCTGAGCCTAAGCTCGCGGTGTAACAGAATAAAATATAATCATAACTGTTTGATATTGGACCCAATAGACCCAATTATGTGACCTATAAATATATGATCTTAATTTGAGTTTTATTTACACACATAATATTTGTCATTATTCTTCTATCTCTCTTTAAGTTATAACCTTCTATTTTAACTATAGTAGATTTTTCTTCCTCTGCCCGTGGTTTTTCCCGTCTTATATTTCCACATAAATCTTGTGTTATTTACGTGCTTTTTTGATTGACATTTCATCTCTTTTTTATCTTGATTAGTCTCAAATCCATATCTTGTTTTTCAATAGTTATTTTCTTTGTCGACCAACCCTTCTCATTATCAAAAATCGAATGTGCTCTAACATGTTAATGAAAGACATAGATCTACTTGATGATATCCATTAATTATAGGTTTCACAAATATTATTATCTATCATGTCACACTTTGAATCCTCTTTCAGGTATGCTTTTGACAATCTCTTCTTAGTAATTTGAATCACAGAAGTATCAACTCCTTGCTTGGTTCGTTTGAGTTCTCTTAAATTTACATCATATTGTTCAGGATGGGTAGATCAAGCACACCTTCAAAAGAACAACTTCATGCATTCCCCCATGTTTCCTGCTCTAGCCCAATTTGTATACTAATGAAGACAACAAAATATATGCTCCGCATTTGGTAATATTCAGTAACAGCTCTTACGAGTCCCTAAAAGTTCAATAAAATTAAATTCATATTACAAGAAAATATACCAACATGTATACCAATAACATAAATATATACCAAAAACATACTTTTGGATGTTAGAAATTATGCTAATGTTATTTCCTTCTTCTAAATGAATATACTCAATCAGGAGTTTGAAGAATCATTTCCAACTTGTCTAGTTCTCTTCTTTCACCATAGCCCATGCTATCGGGAACATGTGATCATTTGCATCCCGATTAACCTTGGAAAGTAGTTTTCCTTTGGACGCAGTCTTAAAAAAACTAACACCAACGTCAATAATGGGCCTAGAACCTTTTTTCCAACCATTCTTACCTGCCTCAAAGCACACATTCATTCTATGAAATTTTGTTTCACTGATAGTTTCATCTTTGATAGTTTTGAGAATAAAGGTACCATTATTTCTTGATTTCAGTTCCTCCAAATAATTCCATAACTCCATGAAGTCTTTTTCAATGTCACATTCAACCTCATCCAGAACTAGTCTTTGGGATTTATTCATCAATACACGAGTGACATCGCAATTTAATTCCTCCCTATAAAGTTGTTTTTGTAGAAATGTCTCTTCGTGTTCAAATTTTTTTGTAAAATTTCATCGCAATGTACCTTGCGCAGACCAACTTGTTTTTGTTATCAGAATAACAACGATGTTCGGGATGATATTTCTTTACAATCCATTTTTTTTAGTAGTATCCTTGCTTGCAAAAAAAATACCAAGAGAAACTTTCTTTGGTACACTTTGCCCTCATTTTATACTAGTCTTGTTTAAGCCATTTTAAACTAACTCTACAATCACAAGAATATTGTGTTATAGAATCTTTGATCATTTTCTTGGTTTTAAACACTATGTCTACAACAAACCTCCTTGCATCCTCAACAGAAGGCTTGAATGATACATTGGAACTTGGTCGTCTCTCTATTTGATGAGATATTACATTATCATCAATCTCCTCAAAATCACTTTCTTCACTACCACTCTATTTATAATTACCTAGGTCACTTTTATCAAATATTCAAAAAGTTCATCTTCAATTTCATCGTGTACCTCATTTTCATCTTCTTCTTCTATCTCAGCATCCTCTTCATAGGTAGTATCATTTTCTTCATTACTGCTTTGAACCTCACATTCATCATCAACATTAGATTGGATTGGAAAATCTTTGTATTACATTGAAATAGAACATCTTTAATGTTTGTTTCAAAATCAACATCTTCTTCAAAGTATTCTTCTTCATCTATGTCTTTATCCTCTACCACTTTTGGCACTACGTCTTCTATCAGATGTATCTCTTCAACTTGAGTGGTATGGGTGCTTCTTTTCTTCTATATCCCAATGAAATAGCAAAATCCACAACATCTTAGAGGCATAATCTATCTACATCTCTTATTGGCATGAGATGTTCTTTACTATAAAAATAAAATTGAACAAATTTACATAAAAAATGTAATTATGAAACTACAAAAATATAAATTTTCATAATGTAAATAAAATTTAGAAATGTATACCGTTATGGATTTGAGACAGTTTCACCGGACTAAGGATTGTTTTACCAATATTGGAGTCTTCTCCCTGAAACATCGACATTTCACATTCTTTAACTAAACATGCTTCGACGTCTTTCCACAGATCCTCCTTATTGAGCCTTTTAGGGAAGGAAATGAAATCGTCTTTTGTACTGTTATTTTGTTTATCAAAAATTATAAAAGAACATAAATTGGAAATAAGATAAACAATAAAGGGTACATGAAGTAATAAACGTGGGATTCTAATTGTGTCAAAAATCAACAAATTTTCACATTGACACAATATCCAATACAAATCTTCATCATTAAAAAATATTTTTTAAGTGCTTCCAATTGGCGCTTTTCAACGCCAGCTCAAACACGCAAGATATTTACCAAATATAAAAAATGTTTAAATTTGGCTTTGTCACCACCTTAGTTATCATATCTGTAGGATTCTCCGTAGTACAAATTTTTTAGAGAAGTACTTCAAGAATTTCCCATACAAAGTGATAGTGAACGTCAATATGCTTCATTCTTGCATGAAAGACCTAATTTCTTGCTACGTGAATAACACTCTAATTGTCAAAATATACCACAATATGTTCCTGACCAATTCCCAAGTCTTTTAGAAATTCTTGTAGCCAAATTGCCTCCTTCACATAATTTGTATTCTCCATATACTGACTAGCATTATGGCTAGCGTGAACAAATAGTCAATTGTTGATTGTCGCTTGTTTGAGTCACCTGCATAGTTAGAATCAGAATATCCAACTACACGTTGACTAAATGATTTATCTTTCTGAAATATTAAACCAATGTCTAAAATATCTTATATATAACGTATAATAAATTTTTACGCTTTCTAGTTATCCTTACCCTGATCATGCATGTACTAGCTCACAACACCAAATGGATGTGAAATATCAGGTCTCGTACATACTATTGCATACATCAAGATTCCAACTGCATTTATATATGGGACTTTTCCCATGTATTCTTGTTCTACATTTGTCTCTAGAGATAATTGGTTGCTAAGTTTCAAATGAAGGGGAAGTGGAGTACGTATAGGTTTTGCATCTTCATTATTGCCAAACTTTTGTAGTACCTTCTTCAATTATTGTTTTGGTGTTAAACAAAGTTTCCCTCTTTTTTCTACCCCTGTTTATCTCAATGCTGAGAATTTTCTTGTCTTCTCCCAAATCTTTCATTTAACTCTTTAACAAATTGAGCCTTTAATTTGTCAATTTCATCTTGGCTCTTTGATGCTATCAATATATAAACAACGTACAAGATATAAGACTCCTCTTGTAGTTTGCGCAAATACACACATAGATCGTATTTGCTTCTTGTGTACTTGTGGTTCATCATAAATTTGTCAAATCGTTTGCACCATTATCTCAGCGATTGCTTCAACCCGTACAATAATTTGTTCAACTTGTAAACCCAATTTTCTTTATCAGCAATTTTGAATCCTAGTTATAACATGTAGATTTCCTATACCACTTGTCCACGCCCCATTTAAATTTTGATAATAAATTAAATTACTTATTTTCATTATGTTCAAATGATCATGTAGGAATGTAGTCTTCACATCTAGTTGATCTAGCTCTAAATTCATATGTGCTACCAATACCAATAAAATTGTAATGTAAGAGTGTTTAACAACAGGAGAAAATACCTCATTATAATCGAATTCTTCCTTCTGAGCGTATCCTTTAGCTATCAATCTTGCTTTATAGCGAACACCATTTTTATTGGGAAATCCTTCTTTCTTTTCAAAGATCCATTTACAACCAATAGCATTCTTCCCTTTTGGTAGATGCGTCAATTTCCATATCTCAACTTCTAAAGAGAATGCATCTCATCTTCCATAGCACTTTTCCATGTTTTATTTGTAGTACTTTGAATGGCATCTGAAAAGGTTGATAGAACATTATCTATGACTAGAAGTGCATAAGCCACCATGTCAACAAACCGAGGTAGTTTTTGAATAACTCGCCTTGGTATGTTCATAGCAATTGATTCATATTGTTGTGAAGATTCTTAGGTTGGAACCTCTTACTCATCTAACTCTTTGTCTGTCATCGGAGAATCACTTATAGTTGGGCTTCTCTTTATCTTCTCAAACTCCATCTGCTGCAAAGTATAATCATTCTTGTCTGGTGTTACTTTATTCAACATTAAATATTCTTCAAAATTAACATCTCTACTGATAAGGGCTTTCTTTGCATCTAAACAATAGAGGCTATATCATTTAACTCCAATAGTAAATCCCATAAAGAGAGCCTTATTTGCTTGTGGATCTACCTTTGATTCAACTACATGATAATATGTTGTAGAACCAAAAATATGCAAAAAAAAATCATAATCAGTTGTAGTTTTCTAGACCATACATCTAATGGAGTCTAGCTACCAAGTGCAGATGATGGTAGGCAATTAAACAATTTTTGAGTGTATGTCACAACTTCTACTCAAAATTTATTGTCCAACCCAACATTAGACAACATACAATGAATTTTCTCCACCAATGTTTTGTTCATACGTTCCGATACTCCATTATGTTGTGGTGTTTCTCTAATTGTGAAATGTTGAACTATGCCACAATATTGGCATAACTTCTGGAATTTTGATCTTTCTTCCTGTCTGGTTTTCAACTTGAGTTTTTCATTTAAAGAAAATCTCAAACACTTCATCTTTGTTCTTCATAATAAACACCCATACACTTCTGAAAAAATCTTCAACAAAAGTAAAAATATAATGTCTACCTCCAAAAAATGGGGTGTTGGTAGGTTCTAGACATCTAAGTGCACATAATCCAAAATACCCTTGGTGTTATGGAAAGTAGTGCCAAATTTTATTCGCATTTGTTTTCCCATAACACAATATTCACAAAAATTTAATTTACAAACTTTTGTACCTTTCAACAATCCTTATTTAACAAGAGTTTGCATAGATTTCTCATCGGCATGTTCCAAATGCATATGATATAGCTTTGTTGCCTCTAATTGTTTAATGATACCTGAAGTTGATATAGTTGTTGTTATCTCATTAATTATACTACCTTGATATTAGTGCATATTATTGTTTTGTATAATGACTTTCAACTAGAGATTACTTTAAAAAATCAATTTTACATTCTCACATGTAGGTCTTTTGACTCCAATACCTCCAATGAAATGATATTCTTTTTCATATTTGGTATGTATCGAATTTCTCTAACAATTCTGGTGGATCCATCTTCATTTCTTAATTTAATTAAACTTTTCTGTTTTATTTTACATATATTATTATTTCCCATGTAAATAACTCCACCATCTAGTTCTTTAAAGTCAAACAACCACTCTCAAATTGGTGTCATATGATAAGTGCAGACCGAGTCCAATATCCACGCATCGGGATGTGATGGTGTGTGTGACATCGTCAAAGAGAATTCTGAATTTGTATTGCTTTTGTTTTCTACAACATTTGCAATAGAATAATTCCCTCTCTTCTTCAAATTTTGATAGTTTTTCTTTCAATGTTCTTTCTCATGACAGAAAGCACATTCATCTTTGAGAACTCTACTTTTGAATCTTCCTCATCTCCCTTTTAATTTGTTTAGCTGATGACCCCTTGCTACCAATGCTTTATCTGTTGTAGCTATTTTGTTTTTCCTTTTGTCTTATTTTTTCCATCCGCGATTATATAAATCAAAACTTACAGCATTAAGAGATAAGTTTCATTTCTCATGAAGTAACATTATTTCTAAATGTTTAAATTCATTAGGAAGGGACGATAACAATATCAATGCCAAATTTTCATCCTCAAATTTCACATCAAGATTTAAAAGATTTATTACTAATTGATTAAATTTAGTGAAGTGTTCATTCATGGTGGTACATGACTGGTAATTAAATTGGAATAAACGTTTTTTCATAAAGAGCTTAGTTTGACCACTCTTCTTCAGAAATTTGTCCTATTATTCTTGTCATAGTTTCTGTGTAGAAATTTCAATCTTCGCGGCATAATTATGTTCTTTAGAAAGGAATGGTCAAATTGTTCTGCACGCCAATCGATTCATGATACTTAATTATTTTTCTTCTATGTCATCTGGCTTTTTCACCTCAATAGCAACTTCTAGACCCTGTTAGAAAAGACAATCTAGAACCTCACATTGTCACATACCGAAATAACCAGTACCATCAAATATTTCTACCGCAAATTTCAAATTCGACAACAAGGTCCTCGTCCAAGATGATGAAGGAGTTTATTCCTTTTGAAGACTCTGTCGCCATGCCAAGGAACCTACGGCTCTAATACCACTTGTTGTGGAAAACTAACAGAATAAAAGAAGATATGAAAGAGAGAACACACTAAGAATTTGATAACAGAGTTATGTCAAATTTTGTCTACATCTCTGAGCACTAAGGTTATCAATTAAGAAAAATGATTGGGAACACTACTTTGGGGGAGCGACTCGTACAACGAAAGTGACATCGCTGTTATACGAAAGTGACCTCGTTGTTATACAAAAGGGACGAGGTATCTTTTGTATAACAGTGGGGTCACTTTCGTATAACAACGAGGTCACTTTCGCTGTACAAGTCGCTCCCCCAAAATAGTGCTCCCTATCATTCATCATCAATTAATAAGGAAAAACAGATATAAATATTGGGTGCATCAAATCAAAAGGATGAGAGTTTCTTTTATAGACTAAGAAATTTCCCTCACTTTTATCATCTTTCGATGTGGGATTTTAATTGTAATGAGAGTTTCTTTTATATACTAAGAAATTTTCTTATTCCCATCATCATCCAATGTGGGATTTTTATTGTGCCAAAAAATAACATATACCCTATTGTCTATCTGAACACGTGAACCCGATCAGACACCTTATCGGTTAGAATCCATAACGCTACCTCATATAATCTTCATTCAAAGAATTGATTATCAAACAAATAGTATGTTATTTCCAAACATTGAAACTAAAGTAACAATTCTAAGTCTCTAAATAATTATTCTTTTATAAAAAAAAAAAAACTTAAGACTGGATCCATTAACATTATAATAATACAAGATTGAAGAACTACAAAATTATATGAAATGCAACGGTAAGAATTTCATACTAAGCAAACCTCTACATGTTATTAGTATAGGTATTGGTCCAAACTCCAAACTATGATAACTAAAGTAAGTTCTCTTATAGTAGTAGTATAAAAAGGAACATAAGAGTTTTACTTTTCATCTATGTACAAAATTGCGATCTTGGCTTTATTTATATCATCATTCAGTTTCTCTTCCTACTAAAGTAGTCACTCGAGATGAACTGCACCCAAGATTTAAAGCAAGACTCTAAAGTGAATCGTGTTGAGAAGAACCAAGAGGAAGAAGAAAAGAAGTGAGAGAAATAGATGGTACGATTTAGAGTTTTTAATTTTAGGATTTTATTTATTTATTTAATAAAAGAAAATACGTGACAAATTAAATAAATATGTAGCAAGGTAAAAAATGTAAAAACAAACGCATTTTCATAAATAGATGAATGTTTTATCTATTTGAGGCGATCCTCATATGGTTAAATTATAAAAGGATGCGTGTAAAAGGATATATGAATAAATGAATTTCAAAAATTATTTATTAGAAAAATAAAAAATAATTTCATATCTATAATGTCATTTGCTTTGCTGCAAAGAAAGAGACTGACATAGATTAAAAAAGTGACCCCTAACAAGATTAGAGACAGTGTCGATTAGCCTTTTGGCTGCCCATCCTGAATCTAAAAGAAATAAAAAAATTATGTGAACTAATTTATCTTAGCTTAGTTATATATAAATAATTTTTTTTTGTTAATAATTTATAAAATAAAAATTAAACTGAAGTTGAAAATGTTTTTTTTTTAGTTTTATTACCTCTAATGGAATGTCTTTGTGCAATGTACTTTGTCTAATGGGATGAGAATATTATTTGAATTATAAAAATTCGAAACAACTAAATATAATGTCTACCGAAGAAAATATAACAACAATTCAAATCTAAATGATAAAAACAAAAAAAAAACATAACAATTAAAATTTAAATGATAAAAAGAGAAACAATATACTTTTTTATGCTAAAAAAAAATATATTTGAATTTAAAGATAAGTTTGAATAATAAATAGTTAACAAATTTATAAAAATATATATTTAATTAATTAAGATCTCATAATATTATTTCATTTTAATTAATAAACAAAATTTAAAAAAAAAAGTATCCTCTAATTTAATTAACAAACCAGAAAAAACATAATTTTTGACTTATTGTGAAACTTATATAGCTAATAACACTAATTATACTAGACAAATTTTCATTTATAAAAACAAAAATTCACAAATGACTTCAAAACTTCAATGAAAAATTACTTTAAAACAAAAATATCATTATTACATTAACAAAATTACTGGTAAAGATAAAAAAATAAATTACTAAAAATTTACTATTTTGACAGAGCATTTCACCCCACATACAATTTCTTCATACACATAACAAAAAAAGATGACAATGACAAAAGGGTTTATGCTGAGGAAGTAACTGCTTGTTTTGGATGACTGAAACTTTTATTTCTTGACTGAAATAGGGTTCACTCAACTAAGTTTAATTCTATCATTGTAATAGAAATCTCGAACTCGATTAAGCAGATGATGAAGTTGTTTTGTATCCATCTTTCTCAATGCGTTTTGCTATCGACGCATTTCCTTTTTCTATTATTTTACCATCCTCCTGAAACAAGTAATCGAGCATTTAGAATTAAGATTTCTGATGAAACCTGTCAACTATAATCAGAAGTTTAATAGAAAAAAATGCTCACCATAATATGAACATAATTGGGTTTAATGAATTCTAATAGCCGATGATAATGGGTAATCATCAAAACCGAATTCTTTGATGTCAGTAGCACATTCACTGCTTTAGCAACATCTTGAAGAGCATCAACATCTAAACCAGAATCAATTTCATCCAACAGAGCTAACTCTGCACCCAAAACCTGTAATAATTCATGATAAATTATCAAATGTGGGGGAAAGAATTATGAATGCATTCTAAGTTCTATCACAGAGCTTGCCTAATCCAAAGAACTTATTTCCTTTTGGAAACAAGTTAATTTTGCTCACTTGAACTTGCATCAAAAAACTCGTTTTGCTTTCTTTAACTTTTAAACATTAGTTAAATTACTTTATATATCATCATTTGTTGGTTACCTCGGTTAATGTTCTGATATACATTTTAGAAAGAAAAAAAAGCTAAGAATTGAGATTAAGGAGCTGCAGAAATTGGGTAGAGATTATTTAAGAACTTAACGGAGTTGACCAAGAATTAATGAGGGGAAGTAATTTGAGCAATTTTTAAAAACATATAAATAAGCAAAACGAGCCAAACACAAATGGTGGAAGAAAAAAGGGCCTTTGACTTAGTTTAAAAGCAGATGATGAAGTTGTAAAATAAATAAGTAGAAATATCTGGAGTTTGTTCTAAGGTGATCCATAGATTACGAATCCCTAGTATGTAAAAAATTATCTTTACTGAACAATATAAACCTCCTCCACAAGCAATCTCAGCCTATAATATTTGAAGCTAATTTAAGAATGTTTCCCATGAGACCAACATCTATTCATGACATGTTCACTCCATGTCTTTATGGCACTAAAACTATGTATCCAGCATCTGGTGAAGGATTAAACAGAACCTCATATTACTTACTGCTCAAAAGCTCGTTTTTCTTCCTTGACTTACAAAAAACTCGTTTTGTTTTGTAAACTTTAAAAAAAGGCTCAAATTTATTCCTAACATCCTATTTTGGTCAGTTCTGTTGATATGCAATTTAGAAATAGAATGAAAACTTAGTCAATGATTCAGATTAATGAGATTCATAAATCGTGTATAGATGCTTTAATAACTTAACAGGGTTAACCAACAGGTGACGGCGGGATGTAATTTGAGTCAATTTTTGAAATAGAGAAAGAAAAATGAACCTTAAGTTTAGGAACCAAAATGAGCTTTCATCATTTATATCTTAACTTACAAAATTAGTTGTTTTGAAATCTCTTTTAAATTCTGGAAGAGAGAGACTTCTCATTAAGTTCAAATCTTATTACAAATCAAATGCTTATCTATTGGGGACTTGTCATGTTAATAAGATTGCATTGTAAGAGCTTCATTTCCTCCTAGTGTGCAACAGCCAGAGTTCAAAATTTTCCAAAGTAGGATTCATATTTTTTAAAGTTAAACAGGTCAAATAAATAACTTGCACAAAACTAAAACCATACCGCAAGTTGGAAAATTTCATTGCGCTTCCTCTCACCACCACTAAAACCTTCATTTACATTTCTGTTTAAGAAGTCAATTTTCATATTCACCATCTCAAGCTTGGGAGATATGTACCCATAGAACTGCATAAATATCATTCATAACTATATCAGAAACAGACAGGAAAACAAGAAAGCAATGAACTGTAGTTTATGTGAATAAGAAGGCTAGATAATATAACACCTCAATTGGTCCAAGTTCTGGAAGACCAAGTTTTCTTCTCCGAGCATTGTATGCCATATTTAGGAAATCAATGTTGCTGACACCAGGGATTTCGACTGGCGATTGGAAACTCATAAAAAGTCCAGTTAAGGACCTTTCCTCTGGATTCATCTCAAGCAAATTCTCACCTTTAAAGATAGCACTTCCTCCTGTAACTTCATAATCAGGATGGCCAACAAGGACCTACAATAATTTGTTCTACAGTTAGAAAACACAACAATCGAATATTCTCCCTATAACAATAATCAAAGAAAAGCGTTTTAATTAAAGATATTATCAATAATCAAACTCGATTATCAAAGAGTCAAGATCACACTCTTTCACAAGAGGCTCCTAGGGATCATCTACATGGAAACTTTCTCAACCCTTCATGTATAAATTCATTTCAATGATATTGTAAATAACCAAACAGTAAACAAATAGATTACACAAGCCTTTGGCTAATTATCTCATATCTATTGTCATATTGGATTCATAGGAATAAAAGTACATGAAGATACTAACCTTAGCAAAAGTGCTCTTTCCCGAACCATTTTTTCCCATTATTGCATGCACCTACTAGAATAGAACAAATTGATCAACAAAAAAAACCCAATAACATTAATTCACAAAGCACACATAAAGTAATGAATTTTCAGTGAATCGGATATGAAAAATATTCAAAATGAATGCTATATACATACAATTACAAGAAACGAAACAGTTACAGATTTAAACATTTAATTGAAGTTAGGAATAGACCTCCCCTTCATAGATAACGAGATTTACGCCCTTGAGAATCGGCTGCCTTGATTCCACAATTACAGCAGATAGGTCTTTGACCTCAAGCAAAAGCTTCGGAGAATCATCGCTTCTTACAGTACCTGAAGTGGCTGGATGTTCAACTGCAAGGCTGGAGGTTAAGGTGGATGATAGACGACGGCTCACTGGGAGGCGGCGGAGGCTTGGAGATGCAGGAAGGAGGGAATTGAAAGTTGATTTTCTGAAAGTGTATAAGCGAGAAGATGGAGATGGAGGCGATAGATGGTAGCACGAATGGAGAAACGCCATTTTCTAAATTTCTGGTATTTCCTCGAAGTGATTCGAAGACCAGTCGGATGAGGGAAAACTATGAGCGAGAAAGTTGTTCTATTTACCACAATTGTCCTTGTAATGTTTATTGAATAACTTATTAGGTATAAAACTTTAATTAATTTGACAGTTGAGAAAAAAATATTAAAATATTATATTAAATTTCAAAAACAAAATATTATTAAATTTGTTAATATATATTTATTTATAAAAAACAAAAAGTTAATAAACTTAATTCATTTAAATCAATACACAATAAAATATTAAAAAATAAACCGGCTTAATATCATGGACTAAAACTCGGTCATGTGCGACACTAATCTAAATTGTCATAATACTAGCTAGTTAGTCTTTCTAAATATGCAAGAAAATTGAACACTTTGATATAGAAAGAGTTTGGAGAATATTTTGTTTATTACAAATGTGAGGTACAAGATTATGAGGTGCTTGATTTATGGTCAAGACTTGTTTATATAAAAGTGAATGGATCTTTCTAAATCCTGCTTAACCTAAGGTTTTCTAGACTCTTCTATAACATAACCTAGACCTAAGAATTCTTAGAGAGTTTTAGAGAATTTTACTCACTACCTACTCTTAAGAACTCCTACAGAATTTTAAAGAGTTCTCTTATCTATATTCTTTAAGAACTCCTAGAGAATTGTAAAGAGTTTCATGACCTTACTTACAACTAGGAACTCCTAAAAATTTTTAGAGAGTTCCACAAAATAGAAAAAGACCACAAAATACCTAGCAACATCTAGAACATTTTAGTAGATATGCATGAAGGCTTCACATCTTTGGATTTTGGTCACCCCATTTGAATGAGCCGTGACATTAAGCTTTTAAACAAGAAAGAGTAGTAAACCCTTCTCCTGTTAGAAAGTCAAGTCATGAAAAATTCTTGTATTCCGTATACATGTGGCTTAGATTAGTATGATTGTTTATATTGATATCTTGTCTTACCGTGGCTGTTGGCACAGAATTAGTCGGGAAACCATAAGTCACTCTTTCCGCCATTCTAGATTTTCATCTAATTTTAATCCTAGGATAAACCATTACTTCTATTCGAAGAAAACCTGCTACCGAAAAAAGTGAGTTGAATCTGTCTAAGACAATCGACCTTAAGATTTGGGGCTAACCAAATCCCGATAAAAAAAATTGATTTATTTTTTTGTTGTCCTAAGAATAGTTTAAAAGTTGATAAAAAAAATTGTTTTTGTTGAAATTTGAACACATAACGAAATAAAAATTATAAATTTTATCTTAAACTACTGTTTAAATTTTTTATGTTTAACAATACAATAAGTTTATCTAACTATTTTATGACAACTTATCATGTCCACCGAGGATTTCTGGACTGGACTAATTGGGGGAGAATACTCAACTCTAGAGCTAGAGTTTTAAAAAGGTGATTTTTAAAGAATTCACAAATAATTACAAAATATTAATTTTATAATATTTACAAAAGATATTATTCAATAAGTTCAAATGATGTTTTTATTTGTCTTTTTGATTTGATCTTTTATGTACGCAATATTTACTACTTAATTTTTTCTAATTTTATTAAACTAATTTATTTTAATATTTTCAATTATATAATTAAAACTTTGTGCTTAAATTTAACAAAATTATTCTAAATTTAACCTAATTTTAATTAGAATTATGATAATTTATACATATATATTAACATAAGATGTGAAGATAGAGTTTTCACAGCATACGGTAAGAGGATTGTACATTTTTTCTTTTGCTGTTGTTTTATTATATATTTTTAAATTGTCTACTATTTTATAACATAATTTTTGTCAAACTTTATAATAAGGGTGATAAAGGTGATTGTGAATGGGATTAAATTTAAATATAGTTTTAATCAATTATATTCTATCAAAATTCTAAACCTCATTCTATATTTGATTTGGTGTATTAAATGGGTCAAATATAAGTCACTTTAATAATTTTTTACATATTAGAATCATTCATATTTAAATGTTTTAAATTAATTTTAAAATAAATAATCAAACAAAATAAAGACAAAAATATTAATATAATAACAATTTTAAACAATTCTTTTTTATTAAACAAAAATGATAATCATTTAGAATAATTGTAAATTTTATCCAAATATTATATGGCCCAATTTAAAAACACACAAAATTGGAGTTGAATCTGTATTTGAAAAATTAATTATTTTAACATTTTATTTAGATATAATAATGTTAAATTAATTAATATATTTTGAATTCAGATAAATTAAATTGATTTAGTTAGGAAAATATACAGTATATTTGAGTAAGAATGTCAATGGATTCCTGTATACCAGATACTTGTAGATATCCCTGATGGTCGGGTTTGGGTTTTGATATTTAAAATCGAGGTCGGGTTGAGGAGTAAAACAATTACCCGATTAGATTTAGGATCGAAAAGCGAGTGTGTGAAACCAAAACCCGATAACCAAAATATTAATATATATATATATATATATTAAAGTTTAAAATGTCTTTTCAAATTCCACTTTAATAGAATTATTATAAATTTATAATAAATATATTATTTATTATCATACCTACCCTTCACTGTCATCATTTCAATTTCACTTCTCATAAATCTTAATCTTTAATTTATTTAATAACAAAATATTTGATTTCTTTAAAGACTCTCCTCTCCTCTCCTCTCCTCTCCTCTCCTCTCCTCTCCTCTCCTTTCCTTTTCAAGTTTTATCATTCATTCAACTTTCTTTAACTTCTCTTTAATTTTTGTTTTTAAATTTAACATTCATTCAACTTCTCTCTAGTTTTGTTTCTAAGTTTAACATTCATTAAACTTTCTTAAACATTTCTAATTTTTGTTGAACTTGAAATAATAATAACAACAAAGTTATTATATTTTGTTCAACTTTTACAATAATGATGCAAGTAAGTAATATTTTCATTTATATTTTTAATATTTAAGAAACAACAAATATAAATTCATATTTTCATCGTGTAATGAGATATATGTCGGGGATCGGGTACCCAACGAATCGGGGATGGAGATACAACTAGAGAAACTCGTTGGGTTCGGGGTCAGGTAATAAAATAAAAATCGATTTTAGGGATGGGTACTTTAATACCTTGTCGGATAGGGTAACCGTTGTCATTCTTATATTTGACCAAATAAATTATTTTTTATTATATCCTCTCTGTCGGATTAATCAAATTTGTTCAGTTTGATACACTTCTAAATAATATTATTTGAATACACCCTTTAAATATATTATAACATAAGATAAATTTATTTAAGAAACTAAAATATTTAAATTTGATTTTTGTACTTAAAAAACCTTTTAGTTTAAAAATGAAATTATGACTGTGAATTGTATATTTATAATAAACTTTGGTTTATAAAAAAAATAAAAAGAGTAGAACTACCATATTCATAAGAAAAACAAAGGACTCAAAATGGAAGATAAAGTGCAAAAATAACATTTATAAAACTGAGGGACCAAATTAGAAACAATAGGATTACAATTCCTAATTCTAAAGTAACATAACACTGTCTTTTCACTTTTACGAAAATCCCGAATCCCTAATTTCTCTCCGATTTTGACATCCAGAAAGCTTCAACCAGTTCTTGATTATCAAGATTCCGATCTTCAACAGCCATCAAGAACTACAGAAAGTTATACGGGGGTAGTTCAAACTACAGAAACAACAATAATCATGGACAAATACAGAAGAATTCTACAACGCAGTCTGATTTGTAGCAAGATGTCTTTGATTCGGACTAGTCCACTCAAGGAGAGCTTAACCAAAGTAGCTAAACACTGCACTTCTCTTTCAGCTAAAGTACCGGTCGTCTCCCCCATTACCGCCGCAGACGCCTCTTCTTCTGGCATCCTTTTGCCTCAGCAGTTCCTCAACCATTATCGAAAATTTGCCTCATCTTCATCAGGTTCTTGTTATACTATTTATGTGTTTTGGTTTGGATATGTTAGTTGGATTTGATTTTTAATCTATTGAGGATATGTTGAGAGCTAGATTTTGTTTTTGGTTTTTTTTCAGAAATGTTTCTCTTATAGGATTTGATTAAGTTGCATCATGATGAAATTAGATGAATTTATGTGCATATATTAGAAACTTTTAGAAACTAAAATTAGTAAGACATTCAAAAATTTGAGTTTCTTGATCCTAAATCTATTTTTGACAAACTTGATGTAGGAACTGTGAAGTAAGTGTTAGTAATTTCCAATAACAAGTAGATGAGTTGGGCTATATGTGACGGGACTAATAGACTATAGATACTTTCATGAGTACCTTTTGAGCTTGGGCGTGGTTGCTTAGTGGTTTACCCGGGTTATGTCAGTAATTTCCACTAAACAAGTATAAGAAAGTATAAGAATGAGACTAATAAACTATAGATACCTTGATGACTATCTTTTAGGCTTGGGCTATGGTGGTTCAGTGGTTTACCCGGGTTCGTGGCGTTACACTGTATTTGATATTTCAATACTTATTAAGCTGGTTTTCATAGCAAAATTTAGTTGTTTGTTGAGTTGTTGTTCAAAATGTTTCATTTTCGGGTTGTTTTTCTTTTGTGTGAAAACGGATTGTGATTTCACTTCCTTTGCAAAAACTTTGTAAAGACACTTGGGATGTTTATTATTTTTAATAAACTGGTTCGCCATTTTTTCATAAATAGAGTTGAAAATAGGTATTGGATTTTAAGTCAACTAAAATTTATTGATTGTTTTGTTGAATTATACTAAAGAAATTAGATCTGAAATTATGAAAGATCCCCTTAGAAGATTTGCTGAGGAGTTGAAGGGGAAAAGAGGCCACAATTTTAGTGAGGTTTTAAATGTTGGTTAAAGATTATATCATTGCAGTCATTCTTTTGTGCAGGATAATCAAAAACCTCTAAATTTAAATATAACCTTTTGCTTTTTCCCCTTACCTATAAATAAGTGCATAACTGTTGACTAAGGGAATGCCATCGCAACCTAAACAGGTTCTTGTCCATCCTGATCCTTCAAAGGAGAAAGGATTAAGAACCTTAATATGCTAGTTGCTTTTGTTTTTCAAACTCTATTCTATTAAAGATTGGTGTTTATTTGCTGAAGTTATGTGAGCATTTCCCTTTTTCACCTCTCTAGTTATGCAAACAGATATGCACTTTAAGTAGTTTAAGTGGAAAAAGTCTTGAACTTGAACTTTAAGAGGTGAGGTATTAATCGATTCCCACTTAAAGCGCCGTTTAAGTGAAGTTGGGGATCATAACGGTGAGACGTTGTGTTAGTCTCTTCCAAGAAATAAACCCTTATCTAAAAAATATGTGGTGTGCAGTCTTTTTAACTTAACATGCCATCATTTATGTTTTTCAATACTTCCTGCCTATTTAAATGATTCCTTAAATAATCATAGGCTCGTCAAACATTAAGGAGATTAAATCTGAAGAAGAATTCAATAATTATCTTCGGAAGGTTCAAGGTATATTAATCTTCTAATCTATCACTACTACCAGTCCATAAAATTTTGGCACTGGAACTAATGTTGAAATTTGTGTTCTTTTCTATCAGATGAAGCTCTCCCAGCTATTTTCTATTTTACTGCAGTGTGGTGTGGACCATGTAAGTCTATCAATTTATTTATCCATTAAGGAGCTTCTTCTTTAATAAGATTCTTACTTGTGACCTACATTAGCAGATCTATAGAAAGGAAAAAAATGAAAGAAAAAGATGTTTCTTTATTTATATGTGTACCTCCATGTTAATGACAGGTAGGTTTCTATCTCCCATCATCTCTGAGTTGAGTGGAAAATACCCAGCCCTTAACATATATAAGATTGACATTGATGAGGTACCAACATTTTTTTGCTGCATAATTTCTAATAGGAGCTGTATATGTCATGTATAATGATTCTTTTGATACAATATTTCTAATTAGTCAGACATATGTTCTTTATGTGACTGGCCTTCAAAACCCGCAGACAGTTTCACTTTTGTATTCAACTGATGAAATCTATGATGTACATTTTTTATTTTGAAAATGAGAACCGAGTCTGTTTAGAATCTGACTAATAAATTTGTAAATCTTTTTCATTATTAATACGAGGATTTTCCTTTCCGCAAAAAAGAAAGGAAAAACATGGAAGATAGTAGTAGGCCAATCACAAAGTGGTTATTGTGATCAACAAGGCTTGAAGTAAAATCTGGATAGTTATGACTTATGGCTATACTTTTATTGAGATGTTTTAACTGGAGAAGTGAAGAATGTTTCTGTATGTAAATAAATCATTAAGTTTCATATACTGTTTAAAACTGTGCAGGAGCAGCTTCAAAAAACACTAAGTACCATGAATATCAACTCAGTGGTAAGTAATTTCTTTCTTGTTTCGTGAATGGTTTTCAAGTTTATCATATACCCCTTTAAAAACTGCTTCAATATACCATGTTTGGAGCGAAACGATCTATTGCTCCACCTGATCCGGGATTATTTGAGTTATTTTATTTTAAAAAATCAGATATGGGGATATTTTAGTGAAAAGACAATAAGGTATAAATATATTTTATTGAACCTTGTGTGCATGATAAATATGTTATATATTTGGTGTGGTGCAGCCAACCCTGAATTTCTTCAAAGATGGGAAGATAAGTGCTCAAGTGATTGGTGCTGATGTTAAACGCCTTACAGATACTGTTGAAAGTCTTTACGCATAAGCATTTGTATCTCCTTTTTTTTTTTCCAAAACAGAACAGAGCAAAGCTCAACAATGACGAGAGCATAAGCTTTTGTATCTTCTGCACAGAATACTCCTAGTACTGTTTCCATGCTAGGGCAGACCGAGGTTCATATTAATTCCATACTCTCCTCCTTAACTCTAATGTAATGTTTTGCATGTAGCTTTGAGGGTTTCACCAAATTAAAGATTAGAATGGTTTATAATCCTTCAAAACACACTAAAAAACTTCAATACCGACATTATACCTTTGACAAAAGCTATGATTCTCCAAGATAGCCGACAGAAGGATACCCCCCTTTTTTGGTCTCTAACGCTAAATGAACATTCTTCAATTTGTAAAGGATCAAATATATGAAATTGAAAGAAAAAGAAGAATAAAGTTAGGTAGCTAACAAATGAATCATCGGCTAGAAGCAGCAGCCGTTGTCTTCTTCTGAAGCTCTGCCTTGTTGGCCCCGACAAGTTTGTCAAGTATTTGTTTCCCATCTTTGAGGAAGAAGAAGGTTGGAGTGGCTGTGATATCCCATGAGGTACTCAAGTCCTATTCATTCATTCATTCACATGCCAACATTATCATCATAATTCATGGTGTGTTTGTGTAAAAGAAAGAAAGAAAACTACTGCAATGGTAATTTTAAGAGGTAGCTTACGGCAAGATCATCTACATCCAGAGTCAGGAAAATCAAGGAAGGATATTTATCAGCAAGATCTGAGTAAACTGGAGCGATCCCTTTACAAGGACCACACCAACTTGCACTAAAATTTGCCACCACCTGCACAACCAAAACAAATTTTTAGTACATCTAATTTCACTTATATAATTTCTCACTAATCTAAAGAATACCAAAATAAACAGTATATTTAACCAACAATAATGACTAAATACTCACAAAAAAACCTTATGTTTTCTAAAAAAAACTTGTCATTTATGTTTGAATATTAAGATATGAATTTAGATGAAAAACAACCAATATGTTCTTTAGGCTAAATTTAATTTTCAAACATAATCTCATCTAAGTTTGTTTCTAAAGGCATAATTTTACATCTGAGTCATATATAACCAACACTAATTTTCACCTTAAATTAGTAAAAGAAAATAAATATTTTTTAAGGATGACACATAACCTAACAAGTATGAACTAGAATAAAGAGTCCATTGACAATAAATGCAAGAATATTTACGTCATGATTCTCCACCCAAGACATGTAGGTACGGGACACCCCAATTGGATTGAATAGGATGACAGTTTTCGTTTTTTTTTTTTTAAATTAGAGGAGAACTGGCATGATATTTCACGACCATGGATGACAGTTTCATTTTTATCAAGCCCATTAAAAGATAAATGAGTTCTACCCAACAAAACATGACGGGTTGTCACTAAATACTTGGATTGGTTTGCTTAAGGCTTCTAGCTTGGTGTGGTTTGACCTATGATTTGGCGATATCCTTTGTGTTATGACTTGTTGCATTTTCATATGGTGCTCAAATTTATCCTTATTTTGAATGGGAAGGGGCTTTTGGAAGGTCTTAACAGAAAAAAAAATGAATTTTGTAAGAAAAAGAAATGAAGGGGTAAGTAAGGTATAGTTGCTTACTATCTTGCCATCCCTAGATGCTTCTGAAAGTTTATCTTCCCAACACTCAACTGTTGTGATGAGATGAACGTTTTCTCCTGCATTATGCAATGGATCATTCTGCTCACTCACAGATTCACGTCCAAATAACTGTAAATGTCAACATTGAGAAGAAGAAGAAGAAGAAGAAGAAGAAGAAGCATCATTTTCAGCCTTGTATATGAAGCAAACAAATTCAACCGATTCTATAGCAAAATTGAGAGATAACAAGAACATACCCATGATGCCCTACTCCAGCTCCAGCATAGGCCCATTGAGCATAGGCAACTGATCTGTTTGGTGTGAGTGGTGAGAGTCAGTGCTCAATTCCCTGAAAAACTGGAAGTAGAAATCTATAGATGAATGAATATCTTATTCATGATCTGGATTCGTGATTATTAATTAGATAATTGATTTTGATCCAATTCACAAAATCATTCGGATGAGTTTAGATTTGGTTAACTATGCATCATCATCACCTATTACAAAACTAGATTTGGCCTTAAGTTGTATCATGCATAACAATAATCTAAACCTAATGTCGCTAGCAATTGTAGTTTGAGATAAAGCTTCTTCTAAAAAGAATACTAGAATTATTGACATTTGATCCTTAGACAGATGAAACGGTTTCGATTTCGTTGATAATATTTTGAAATTAGCAAAATATAGGAAGGAATTGAACAAAGAGGTTACCGATTAGCAAGAGATAGTAGACGATTGCATTAATCAATACTATCAAATTCAACGTCGTCGTCGTCTCGCCGGAAGAGTCGTCGTCGTCTCGCCGGAAGAGGGGATAGAGAATCGGACGATCACAGTCACTGGTTCTTGTGAAACGGGAATGCAATTTGCTTTGGAAACTCAACAACAGATTATTATAATTTATTTTATTTAATATTTGTAAAAGAAAAATTCTAATAATCTGTTAAGTTTCTTACTATTAATATTATATTAAAATGAATTTTCTTACTATTAATATTATATTAAAATTAAAAAAAATAAATAATATATAATTATTGTATATATAATTTAACTTATATAATTATAAAATATTAATAATAATAATTTTATAAAATAATATTTGAAACTAGAATGTATAATAATTCCTTAACGGATAGTTTTTCTTTTAAATCTGATTTTTTTAAAAAACAACCTTCCTCAACCAAGCTCTAAGTTCTTTTTCCAATTATTGACAAGTTGTATCCAGCATACATCAGAATGCTAGGTTATTAATACAACAAAAAGCTTCAAAAAGGAACAAACAAAATTTACCATTGAGAGAAGCTTTGCAAGATATTCTGAACCCATTTTACTGGTCAAGTGTGAATAGTCAGGACTTGTGGCAAAGTATTCATGTTCCTTGTGGCAAACCATATCTACATTTTTGGTGCATAATTTACCGTGAAAAGAATCGAAAGGTATATTTCTATCATTCTGTAGCATTTGTAGTCTTTAGAGTGTTGAATCATGCCAGGTTTAGTATCAGTGAAGACACCATCAGAAGTTCCACCTCTATGAATTGCAGTTTCCGATGACAGTCATAAGATCGGCTCTGCTTCCGAGAGATCTGAATCATTGAACACGAAATCTGCATCGCCGATGCCTAGAAGACCTGCATCGCCTTCTCCATCGACTTTTCGTGCAAAACCGTCGCCGGATCATGGATCGGGAAAGAAGAAATCGCCTGAGAAGCCTTTAATTGATGAGACTTCGCTTGATAATCTTGACCGAGTAAGGCATTGGTCAGGTGATGGACTGAGTAAGGTGTTGGATTACGCATTGCGAGCGGCGAGGTCGTTTGAGAGGTGTACTGTTGATGGTGAGCCGAGTTTGGATTTTGCAATGAGTTTGTACGTTGTGGCGGCGATTTATTGTAGTTTGGGAAGGTTTGATGAGGCGATTCCGGTTCTTGAGAGGGCTATTGTAGCGGCTTTTTCTGGTTATATGCAGTTGGGAGATACTCATTCGATGTTGGGACAACTTGAGCAATCGATATAAAGAAGGGTTGAATATACAGACTGAAGCATTAGGAGAACCTTGAGCAGAATAGGAAAAGCGATTGGTTTTATTACCAATCGCTACTATCACTTAATAATTGGCGATTGAATACATACCGATCGCGATTATGTTAAATTAATTGTCTATTTCAAGCTAGTAGCGATTGGTTTCTCCACCGATCGCCATTAAGACGGTAGTTGCGATTGAATTTCTATCCAATCACCATTACAACTGGAGTAGCGATTGTTCATAATACCAATCGCTATGTTTGCTAGTTAATTGCACTTTTTTACTAGTGAAAGTGGGATTGTGGTCTAACCAAAACAAATGTAAGTTACGTATTTCACATTTTTATTGTTTTATAATTCTTTACTAAACTACTGAATTATTATTTTTTAGGCAAGGGGAATGCTTGAAGCTTTATGAGTCAAATTCTGTGCATTCATCGTTCGTTCAAATTTAAACAAAAATTTGAACAATATCTTTAGGAAATATTTAGAAATTATAAAAGAAGATTCTCCTGTATTTAAATAAGTAGTACATTGTTGTATTTTTTAATTTTTAGTAAATTGTTGTATTTTATAGTCTTCAATCATATTCAATTATATTCGTTTTTCTAGTCTTCTATTCTTTTCGATTTTGTGACAAAATGTTAAAAAACCACCCTTCAGGACAAGAAACCAACCTTTCGGGACAAGAAACCAAACTTTTGGGTCTTGAAACCAACCTTTTGGGATCCTGAAACTACTAGTTTTAGGTCCCGAAACCACTCATTTTAGGTCTCGTAACCACCGTTTCGGGTCCTGAAAACACCCTTTCTGGTCCCGAAACCCACCATTATTGTCCTGAAACCAACCTTTTTGGTCCCGAAACCAATATTTCTAGTCCTGAAACCAACTTATCTGGTCCCAAAACCACATGACAAAATATATTCAAAGTTAAAAATATGACAAAAACTTAAAAATATTCAAAGTTACAACATGATCATATAAATACTATCTTCGTTGAATGTTATCCCCACACGCATTATCTTCGACATATATTTGAGAGGATAAAAGTGATGTGAATGATAATTGAGTCGAAAATGGATCATTTCATTGTTGTTGTTCTTGTGTTGAATCCAAAACTATAGATGTTGTTGCCGTATTTCCCTTCTTTTTTGATCTCGACGTCTTGGGGATTTTCTCAATTAAAGATTGTTTCCTCTTTGTTGGTGGTCGTTCTCGACTTCTAACTTTGTTAGGAGAGTGTATCAAAATGGATGTAGTGGGAGATGGAAATGGTGATAGAGATGGAGATGCTTCTGTATTTTTTCTTTAGATGCTTCTGTGCTTCCATGATTAAGTGACATAAACTGTTCCATCAAGCCTTTTATTCCGTTCATCCAAAAAGAACAATTGACTTCAGATTTTACTCCAAGTTGTTGAACCTCTTGCATCAATCGAGTTAGACTATTTTGACGTTTTTTTTTCTTCCACGGACATATCTGAATCATAAATGTTGGTGATATTTTGATACCCACGCTTAATATCTTTACGCCAATGGTCCATTATATAATACATTGGTACCTCATTCACCCTTATTTTTTTCAACACAGCCATGATATGTCTACACAAAATACCTCTGAACTCAAATAATTGACATTGACATTTCACATTACAATCCATTTCGGTATAATTGACTTTGTAAGAAACATCTCTTACATGTTCTTAATTAACCCCCAAAATGATTTCCTCAATTCTAAATATATTAGTTGTCCCTTCCTCTTTAATGACTGAGATGTCGCACAACATCAACCCTCTAACTTCTTCTTGAACCAATCTAAATATATCTGGAGTGTAGAAAGTTTGGTATTGTCTTTCAAAGGAAAATTCATTGACAGTTGGTATCAAAGAATTAAACGATTGAAAATCCAATTTCTTTTCTCTCTCGATATTTCTCAACAGAGCCCTATCATATTGCTCGACAAATTGTTTGAGGGATGTTTTGGACTGCACGTAGTCATCAAATAAGGCATTCATACTTTCATTCCGTTGAGATGTTGACATCCCGACCCAAAATTGTCCTTTCACATAAATAGGTATCCATTTAGATCTTTCCAAAAACAAAGATTTCAACCAAACGTTATCTTTCAACTGATAATCTTCTATTAGTCTATTCCTATCCTCTTCGCATTGTTGAATATTAATGGAGTTGTATACTATATTTTTCAGCCTCTTCTTTATTAGATGGTATTTAGTATGGCTTCTAAGTTTTATAGGAAGTTTCTTCATTATATGCCACAAATAAAATCGATGATGAGTTTTAGGAAGTACCTTCTCAATTACAATCGACATGGATTGACATTGGTCTGTGATTATGGCATTTGGAGGTCGGCCATCCATACATTCCAATCAAGTTCTAAACAACTAAGTGAAAGAATTTGAATCTTCACTTGACAATAAACCACATCCAAGTAAAATGGATTGACCATGATGATTAACCCCAACAAACGGAGCGAACGACATGTCATAGCGATTTGTCAAATAGGTTGTATCGAAAGAGATAACATCGTGAAAATCTTCAAAGGAAGCCCTACACCTACCATCTGCCCAAAACACGTTTTTAATTCGGGATTCCTTGTCCAAATCAATAAGGTAGAAGAAGTTTGAATTCCTGATTTGCATTCTTAAGAAATAATTAGTGAGTACTTCAATATCTTCACTCCTTAACCTCAACTTTTGTGCTTTTGTAACGTAATTTCTACATGTTCTCTCATCGAAAGACATGTTTTCATACCCTCCAACTTTCAATACAAGGGATTGAAATGTTTTGGCCACAGTTATTCCAGCTTCATCGTTTGTATTCAATCTTCTCTTTACATTTTCGTCTATTATTTTGTAGGATATAACATGGCGTATCCTCTTAGGGCTTAATGTATGGTTGTGCTCAAAACAAATACTTGTTATCACATATTTCCTTTCATTCCGAACAACAATATTAATCTTTACTTTACAATCTGTCTTCGTTAATTGTCTAGGCTGATGAAACTTATTTTTTGTCTTCGATTCTTTCATAGAACTTTTGGCACAACCAATGCTGAAATATTTCCCCTTACCACCTACATTTTTGCTCCCTAACTTGGTAATGCCGAATCTAGTTATGTGGGCATATGATGTGTAGATATCAAAAAGTTGTTCTTCGAAGAAAAATGTCATTCCAACACTGGGAATGTGAATGCAAAAATTAAGTGTAATCGTAAAACTACGTTCCGAAACAACCCTTTCAAGCCCCGAAACAACACTTTCGAGTTCTAAAACCACACTTTTAGGTCCCGAAAGGGTGGTTTCAGGACAAGAAACCACGTTTCGGGACAAAAAAAATACGGTTTCGGGACAAAAAAACATTCATGTTGTGTCCCGAAAACACCCTTTTGGGTCCTTAAACCATAGTTTCTAGACATGAAACCATAGTTTCGGGACAAGAAACATTCATATTGTGTCCCAAAAACACCATTTTGGGTCCTGAAACCACACTTTCGGGACATGAAACCACGGTTTCGGGACAAGAAACATTCATATTATGTCCCGAAAATACAATTTCGGGTCCCGAAACCACACTTTCGAGACATGAAACCACGGTTTCAGGACAAGAAACATTCTTATTGTGTCCCCAAAACACCCTTTCAAGTCCTGAAACTACACTTTCGGGACAAGAAACATTCTTATTGTGTCCTGAAACGACCCTCGTGGGTTTCGATACTAGCATTTTTTTTAACCATAAATAATCAGGTCCCGAAACCATAATTTCGGGACAAGAAACCACCCTTTCGGGTCCCGAAAACATAATTTCGGGATAAGAAACCACCCTTTTGGGTCTTAAAACAACCCTTTTGAGTCCTGAAACCAGTTTTCTAGTTTAAAAACGACCCTCTTTGGTCCTAAAACTATCATTTCTTGTTCTAAAACCATCATTTCTGGACCTAAAATGATGGTTTCAGGACATTTTGAGACATTGAAATGTACATTTTTTATACCAATCAAGTACCTTTTGGGTTCAACAGGGGTGGATTTGTTCAGGTCTAATTCTTCATCTACTATGTTGTTCAAGTTCGGTGCTTCGGCAGTGCTGGTTTCCTGAAAGTTCAAACAGTCTGTAATCATACAAAAACGAACTGAATAAATCCTTAAATAGATCTGTAAATAACTAGATTTGTAAATGACTAGATCTATAAATAAATAGATCTGTAAAATCTAAACCCTAGATCTATAAAAACTAAAAACAAATAATCTAGATCCTTAAAAACGATAACATGGAGAAGTTTCAGAGAGAGAAAGAAATGCAGCCGGAGAAGAGAAATAAATGTAGCCGGAACTAATGAAGCTCTATTGGTGAATACTATTTTTTTTGTTTTTCTCTCTCCTAGCCACGTGGCAAGACCACGTAAGATTCGTGACTTTGTTTTCGCTAAGTTTTTTTTGGATTTATCATTTCTCTTAATTAATGGGTTGAGAGAGAGAGAGAGAGGGGTTAATTAATGGGTTTAGAGAGAAGGAGAGTTAATTAATGGGTTGAGAGAGAGAGAGTTAATTAATAATGTAGAGATGGAATGTGGGTAGTTTAAAAAAAGTAATGGAAATGTGAGTAGTTATTTTTTTTGAAAGCTGGGTAAGACAGAAAAGAGTTCCCGTAGTTCCCCGCCAAGAAAAAAACTCTTTAGATAAGAGAGAAATAAATAAATTGTTAGTAAAAAGAAGAATTAGTGAAAGAGGCTATTTCAAATATTTAAAATCAAAATTTATCCGGAAAACAAAATTAACAAATGAAATAAGTGATTAAAAAAGATTATTATATATATATATATATATATATATATATATATATATATATATATATATATATATATATATATAATAGTGAAGTTTTTATAGAATGATGCATTTTTTATCCGTAGTGTCATAGACTCGGTCTTTCTACTAATTATCTGTGCGACACTAGTTACGATCTTCGTGAGAATGAGTAAGTAGTCAACTTTATTTGAATCAATACTTGATGATTGCTTCAATGTACAGAAGAACTCTAGAGAGATAATACTTGATAATTACAAGTTAATACATTTAAGATATTTATAGAATTTATTCCAACTATCATATTAATGACACACTAATATAGGACATGCCTTTAACCTACCGATTAATAATATTTGATATTTTTCAAAGATCCTACTTAATCAATAATTTGATTTAAAAAATTATATAATGTATAAGGAATAGACAAAGTCAATATTATTTATAAAATCAGTTTGTTAAATCCAATTTATAAACTAAAATCTATTTTAAAATCTTAAATCAATTTTAAAGTTTAATTATAAAACATTTTTTCTCAAAACTAATTAAATATTTCGTTTAAAAGAGGTTAAATATAATAATAGCCCAAATTATTTCAATATAACTATTATCACCTTATTATTATATTAAAAATCTGAAATTAACTAATTTTGAAACCTGATAAACATATCAATGCTCCATAATTGTTCATTCCTGCAATAAGCTCGTATATGGATTTTGTATAACAATATGCTAGAGATTTATTAAAAATATTAACTATAAAATTGAGGAATAAAAAATAAATGTATACTAGAGTCCTCCATTAAATAATCATTGATGGAGGTAGAAGAAGACTATGATTATACGCTAAGAACGAAAACAAAACCCTAATACCATGTTAAAATATTATTTTCAAGTAAGTATTAGTACAATGATTTGTTAAATAAAACGAACATAGTTGATGTTGTTTCACAAGAAAACTAATTTTCTTTAAAATATCTACAAAACTGATTTGATTTATGTTTCTCCAATTTCTATAATTAGATTTGTCTTGAGAATTCTCAGAGCATTTACATTTTTAAGTTATTTCTAGTTTCCAAATAAAACTGCAGACTTTAATGAAGACATAAATGTTTTTACATGAACATATAAATATTTTTACATAAATGTGTTAATGGTTTTACATGAACATTTATATATAGTTAATATATAATTATATAAAATATAAAATAATTTAAATAATTTTTTTTAAATATCTTATAAATAAATTTAAAAATATTTTGTTTTACAAATTTATTTAAATATATTACAAATTTTTTTGAATATATTGTTATATATATATATATTTAATATATAATCATATAAAATAATTAAAATAAATTAATTTAAATATCTTACAAATGTAAATATCAATTGAAGTTTGCTTCACTTCTATCAGCGCTGTAAATATTGAGTGAAGCAAGCTTCACCTCCTAGTGCTTGTTTCACTCATTTGAGCGTTGTAAATACCTAGGTGAAACAAACTTCACTAACACTTATTTTTTTTTTTTTTTTTTTTTTGCAGACTTATATGAAAGCATAAATGCTTTTACATTAACGTATAAATGTTTTTACATAAATGTGTTAGTGGTTTTACATGAACATTTACATATATTTAATATATAATTATATAAAATATAAAATAATTTAAATATTTTTTTTAAAAATATCTTACAAATAAATTTTAAAATATTTTGTTTTACAAATTTATTTAAATATATTAAAAAAAAAATTGAACATGTTTTTTATATATATATATATATTTAATATATAATCATATAAAATAATTAAAGTAATTTATTTAAATATCTTAAAAATTTAATATCAAGTGAAGTTTGTTTCACTTCTATCATATAAACTGCTTTTACATGAACGTATTTTATATTCACCTGAGTGAATATATATATCAATCAGTTTTACATGGACACCTTATGTAAAACAGTGTAGACTGTCTCTTCAATGGTCATGTAAAACAGAGTGAAGCGAACGAAGCTTCACTCATTTCCGTTTCTGTTGAACCCGGAATAAAATACGGGTTTCGGGTTCTCTTTCTTCCTTTCAACCCAGTTTTAATTTATTAATATAATAATAATGCTGAGTTTTGATTGGTCCGCAACAGGGGACACCCAATTCAGTAGATCTTCTGATATGTCAAATAAGTGTATTTACGAACTATTTATTTAACCTGCGAGAATTTGTAGAAAAATAATAAAATTGAATTCAATAATAAAAAATAACTTTAGAGGGGCGATCTGAATCGTTAAAAGTAACCCAAATAACTGCTACCGACAAATCAACGGTGCAGTTTGAATTGAACAATGTAGAACCTTCTGGTTTCGTCGTCCGAAGCACCTTTTTTATACTCTGCTTTCCAATCAGATTGAATCTTCATTTGCACAGGTAAGTAATGAATTATAACTGATGAAAGTACTTTTCTTTGTATCAATCAGTTTGAATCTGTAATTCTTATGAGATATGGTATGGTGTTTGGTGTATTATTACTTTTGTTAGATCAGTAATGGAAATGCAGAAATGTTATCCAACTGTTAGCAACGATTACCAAAAGGGTGTTGATAAATGCAAGAGAAAGCTCCGAGGACTGATCGCAGAGAAGCACTGTGCTCCTATCATCCTGCGACTTGCGTAATCAATCCCTCTCTTTACCTCTGTTTTTGTTCTCTTCTTGTATTTTAATTTCATGATTGATGAATGATGATCATAGATGGCATTCTGCTGGGACCTATGATGTGAAAACAAAGTCAGGAGGTCCATTTGGCACGATCAAGCATCCATCTGAGCTTGCTCATGAAGCAAATAATGGTCTGGATATTGCAATTAGGTTGCTTGATCCAATCAAGGAACAGTTTCCAATCTTAACTTATGCAGATTTCTATCAGGTAAGCTCTTGGTGTATTAAGATATATAAGCTTGTGGGGTGTTCTTATCTTGTGTGATACCGATTATAGTTGGCAGGAGTTGTTGCTGTAGAAGTCACTGGAGGTCCAGATATTCCTTTTCATCCTGGAAGACCTGTTAGTGAGGATTCATATTTTTGTATATTGCTGATCATGATTCAATAATAGAATCTTCATATGTGAACATTCAAAACTTCTCTTTGACCTCAAGATAATAGAATCTTCATATGTGAACATATTTGTCAGGACTTATCTGAACCACCTCCAGAAGGCAGATTACCTGATGCCAAAAAAGGTGGGTGGCCTTGATACAACATTATCATTCATTTTTCTTAAATTACTGAATTTCATATTGGACCAATTTCATTCAGGAGTTAACCATTTAAGGGAGGTATTTGGTCATATGGGACTTAGTGATAGAGATATTGTTGCCTTATCTGGTGGTCACACTCTGGTATAATTTCAATCAGAAGTGGATTGGAATATGATTTGTCAAATAACATTTACTGATAGTTTGGTTGGTTGGTTTGCAGGGAAGGTGTCACAAAGAAAGATCGGGATTTGAAGGAGCTTGGACTAGAAATCCTCTTATCTTCGACAACTCGTATTTCAAGTACTATTACCATAACACATATATCAGCTTATTATTTCATTTGGACCAATTTAATTCTCATTTGATATTCTCCAACTTCATAACAGAGAACTAATTAGTGGTGAGAAAGAAGGTTTAATCCAGTTGCCATCTGACAAAGCTCTTTTGGAGGATCCAGTTTTTCGGCCTTTTGTTGAGAAATATGCTGAAGTTTGTACCTTTTTATCTTTTATCCTAGATGAATCATTTCATGTAAATGTTCTAAAACTGCCTAACTTTTGTTTGTTTGTTTTGGGTTCAGGATGAAGATGCTTTTTTTACAGATTATGCTGAAGCTCATTTAAAACTCTCTGAACTTGGGTGAGTTTAGTACACAACAACCATGTTTGTTTTGCCTTTTCTATAAACATTGTTGAATCGCTTGCAATCAATCTTAGATCCTTAATGGTTTGTTGTTGGTTTTAGATTTGCGGAAGGTCAATAAAAAAGCAAGAGAACTCGAGTTCGTGGAATGTCAATTGTTGCTATGTTTCCTTTTAAGTTGAGTAATATGTCCATTTCATAAGCAGTGTTATCATATTCTACATAAGTAAGCTTTCCTTTTGTATCTTTCAATAATAAACCAAAGTTGAGTGTCATGCTTGTTAAGTTTAAAAGTTTTCTAGAGTTAAATTTAGAATTGATGTTGTAAAAATAAATAAGAACTATTTGATTGTTCAATCTATATATAATAGTAATAGTAATAAAATAATTAATCCACTCTTTATTGGGATTGTGTAGATTATGATAAGATTAATGCTTTATTGATGGAGGTAGTACATCTTTAAAGCTTTTTATTATTTATTATTATTTAATATTTTAACTTGTTGGGTGACTAAAGCTTTTGGTTATAGGCAAACTTATGTGATATTATTTATTATCAAATGGTCATAGGCTAATGTTATTGACTATATCTTAAAACAATGTTTAATAATAACTAGTGTTTCAATTTAAAAAACAGTATAGACTTGTATTAAGCTTTTAAGTGGAATTTGGATACAAACTCTTATAGCCCAGTAAACTCAATAAATTCTACGCCTGAAGTTATAAAGGGGGCATGGATACTTCATCTCTTTCTGCTTAGTGCAGATTAGATAGTGATACATGTGGCTCTTAGCATTGTCAAGATCAGATTAAAAGTTTAACTTTGGGTTACCTTACAAAAATCGTAAAAATTATGAATAAAACGAGTGGATAAATATAAATTTTATCAATTTTTTATGAATCTGTATAAACGTCGTTTTGCCTGCTGCCTTCGTCTTTGGTGCGATCGCCGAAAGGATAAGAACAACTTTGATAGAACTCTGTCATGGTCAAATTTCTTGACCATTTGAACTGATTCCCAAAGTGAAATGATCACCCTATTTTAATCTATTTTAATGATCATTTTTCCTGCATTTAGGATGGTAATTACAATGGTAAGAATTAAAAATGTATATAACAATTTATAATATTAAAATAATTATTTGAATTTTTTTCCAAATAAATAAAATTAAAATAATTAATTCCAAACTCAAAACCTAATTAAAACAATTAATTAGATTAATTATTATGATAATTAAAATAAATTAATTAAGGAAATGGTCAAAAACAAACAAATAAAATTATTTGAAATAAATATTGTACTAATTTATTTTAAAATAATTTAGAAAAAAAATCAAAAAATCAAAATAGATTAAAGATGAAGTAAAGTAACTCATTGTATATTCCAAAATTTATGTAACCTTTAAATATGAAAAAAAATTGATAAAATATTTGATATATTATTTTAGTATTTTGTATTTAAAAAAATTAAAATTAAAGGTAGAAGGATGAAAGAAAAATTAATTTCAAATTCTTAAGTTTTAAAATAAAAAAATTTATATAGTGATTCTGTGTCGCAGAAATGGTGAAATAGACCCTTAAACTTCAACTAAATCCTAGCTTCAAAGCGAATGGATAACAATCAGAAGCAATCTTTCTTTTTTAAAATATGAAATTTTGTTGTTGTTTTTAGATTGACTGACTCCGTTTAAAAGGCAAAATAATCCCTTACCACGATAATCATTTTTCATACATCTATTCGTGAAATATATTCTTAATTGAAAATTTCAGAAAAACTTATGTCAACCTCATTAAATTATCAATCTCATAAATTCTGATTAGAGAATTAGTTATAGGGTTAATTATAAAATCTGTTTTATTGTTTACTTTTTGATATTTTGAACAAAAGAATAAATTTTCCACATAAAAGTAAATAAATAAATAAAATAATAGTTTAAATAAACAAAAGAATAATTATATTTAGAGTTTAAATAAAATGATTACCGACCTATTATAATAAATGTTTAATTTATTAACATTAAACCTTTTTTTCATCGTTTTTTTATAGATTAATAAAACAATATAACTTTTTGGAAGTTTATTTTATGAACTTAATTTGAAGTATTTTTTTTTTTGGTTTTAAAACGGTGCATCACACAAATATTCTCCTAGTTTAATTAATAATTATGATTTAATAAACAAACTTTAGACCCACATTTTCAAGTTTTAACTAATTTGCATAAATGTGAAATAACAAGTTATTAGAGCTTTTTATCATCCTCAAAGAGGCAAGACCCTAATTTAGAGTATCCTATTCTCAAACAAAATATATGTAAAGCTTTTTTCTTTTAGATTGTAATTTAAATGTAAAAAATATGCTCTAATCTTTAATGTACTTTTTTAGTCATGCTTTAACTAGGGGGAATTTGAGCAAATATAACTCTAAAAACAGGGTGAATTGCGTTTGGTGAGAGTGAATAAATTAAATAGTGCTGGTGACCCCCTTTTTTTTTTTCTGACGAAAATGTCCCTATTGCGTCACCCATCATCAGGTTGCGTGACGCAATTTTTTATTTTTTTATTTTTCAAAAAATTTTAATTATGAAATTTTTTAGACGAAAATGCACCAGTAGCGTTACGCAATCGCGAGACGAAAAAAAAAATCCGGTTGCGTCGCGCAACTGGAGTTGCGTTACGCAAAGGTACAATTGTCATTAAAAAAAAGAGGGTCACCAGCGTTATTTAAATTATCCACCCTCACTTTCCTCATTTCACCGTAGGGTCGTCTGCTCAAATTTCCCTTACTTAGCTTACAAGAATGAATAAAGATTCCAATAAATTCAAAATGAAGATCAGTCAAGATTGGACAGTAATGTAGTTTCCATGTGACCATTATTCATTATCATCATCATGTAAAGAAGATCATGAGAATGAAAGCACCTCAAGATTGAATTAATTGAGTCATCATTCAGTTGATGATGATGATGATCATAGTAACCTAATAGATGGGAGGATGATGAAAAACATAAAAAACAGTTTTCAATTGAGAAGGAAACATTATAACTGATAAGATTATTAATGAATAACATTATCCAAGGAACAGCCATAAGCTTGAAGAAATATACCTTTATCCATACAAAATCTAAGATTCTTTTTCGCTATCTGTTTCGCTATCTGATTTCCACACTGGTGGCCTCCACCTATTTGTATTGGCTTCCAATGGAGGGAGATCGTCATCATCATCGCTGTCTTCTTCATTATCACTTGATTTCAATTCTTCATCTACCTGCAACAATGTAGTTTGTTCTATGCTAGCATTTTTTGTATCTTTCGGTTTGAATACTTCTGGCCTGCATCATAGACGAAACATCAAGCATAAGCATGAAGTTTTTTTCTACAAGCTATTAAGAAACAAATTTGAAGAAATGTCTGTTTTTCATAGTTCATATGCAACTGAGGCATATGAAATCTTTGGGAAATAATATGAAGGAAATAAGTTCATTTTCCTTCCTCAACTTGAATCAAAAGCAAGCTTTCTGGCTCTAGTTACTTAACACTGTCATTTTTTGTCTTGGCATTTTAGAAAGGAAATATTTTAGCCAAGAATTGGATTAAATAGCTTAAAAAATAGTGTATGAGTTGACAAAAAAACGAAGTAATTTGAGCCATTTTGAGAAGTGCAGAAAGCAAACCGAGCTTTTGATGTAAGTTGAAGTAAGATGAACTAGTTTAATAGAGGCCAATCACAAAAGATGCAACATTGGAATGATATTAAGATGCTTAAAAACCCCTTTTTTCTTTTTCCTAATATGAAAGGTTCGAAGTCCAAAATTTAGAAAGCTAAGAAAGAAAGAACAAAGAAACAGGAAAAGAAGAGAAAATATTATGATGACGCACCATGCTGGAGCGTTTTTAAGATTTCGGACTTGTTCATGAAATAGGACTTGAGAAACAACGCACGAAACTTTTCCACCCGATTCAATTGCCTCCTCTCTTCCACTTTCATCAACAACAACAAAGTTCCCTGATTATTGGTAAGATGGCAATGCAAAAATCCACTTCTAAATTCAGCCACAATATATAATAATGGTTCAAAGCGAATAAATAACTTAAGAACCTTGAAAGACAATATTTAGAAAGAACAGACTTGGATATCATTTGAAGCCACAATTCTAGATCATTGACATCTAATCTAACTAATCGAACAATTAGGTCACATCTTCGTCCAATTTGTTTGATAATTTCTTAGCCAAAAGAATGATATAAGATGAAGGAACACTAATATTGTGGCCAGAGTATGATATAAAAACAAACCTATCTTTGTCCACATGCTCTTGAAAAATTTAGCTGGAAACCGTGCTAGAGCTTTATCACCTTTATCATCCATTACCTTTTATACATATAAAGAATAATCAACTATTTGATCAATTTGCAAAAGACCAAATAAACCCTAAAACCATTGAAAGAGAAGAAGGAGAGTACCTCAATGAGATTGGAACCTCGAAGTGAGACGACTTGCATTATGCTCTGGCCTTGTTGAAGAGTGAAATCCTCCTGCTGAGCTGCTTGCTTCAGATTCTTTCTTCCTCCTTTCATGGCAATTCACTTGACACGGTTTTCCCAATTGCTTTGATAGATTTCAACAATGGAAAGTTAGATAAATGTCGGTGTTTGAAGGCAGAGACAGGCCAAAATCTGCATAATAGAGCAATTAATGATGAAACAAGTTTGGAAGAAGGGTTTCAAGCAGATATCTTGATGAAGAAGATAGGATAGATTCTCTACAAAGTAGTATCCATTAATTCAAAATCCGACATAGACTTACTGCGTATCTTCTTTGTGAGAGAGGAAGCCGCCGGTAATGGTTTGTGCCGCCGTTGTTCGTTCGGGGAAGAAGAAACCAAAGAGATTTTAGGGCTTATTGGCATTCTGATTTTGTAGAAGGAACTTTATTACTCAATTAAAATTAAATTAAGTTTAATGAAAATTTTATTTTAATTAAAAATCTATTTTTAAGTAATTTAATATTTTTTAAATTACTTAAATAGTTTAAATAATTAATTTTAATTTATAAAAATTAATATTAATATATATTTTAAAATTAGTTAAATATTTAAAATAAAAAATTAATTCTATAAGTTTGAAAAACATACTTCTTTTTTTAATGCTATATCAAGAAATCCACAGTTTTGACGTAAAATAGTATGAGTGAATTTGTTTTGAGTGTTGATTTTTTTTAAGTAAAAACAAATTAATTATACAATTTATCTCATTAGTTACTAAGCCTTTTGCTTTTATTTAAAGTAATGATAGACGTGCTATACACTATTACCGACCACTTATCAATTATCGTGATTTTTTTTACCATCGCTTCGACAAACCAACCACTAATTATACAATCTACATCTTATATGGTGATTGACCCCCTCATATCACCCACATTTTTCACATGCTTTTTTTTTATCACAATTGACAAATCAACCAATCTCAATCAACTCTAATATCGTGAGCTCTCACATTTTCATATTTCGATCAATCAAAATTTCATTCATATTATTTTTAACCACTTATATCTCATTTATTACCAGTCTCTTATCCTCACAAATCTCACATCTCATATCAGGATTTTTACCCTTACCGCGACCTCTTTTACTATCAATTGACCTCTTATCTTGTGACTAAATTTTTTTCATATTTTTCTTTATCCACTCAGAAAATCATCCACAAATCTTAATCAACCTTTAATCTTTTGACCTCACACACTTTTACAATTCGATTAATCAACATCTCATTTATATATTTTAACCACTAATATCTCATTTATTACCATCATCTTTTATATTACCGCGACCTCTTTTTTTACCCCTACTTCGGTAAACTAACCATCAAATTTCAATCGACATCTCATCTCGTGACCACACACACCTCTTTTCCTCGTCAAACCAACACTAATCCCTCAATTGACATCTTATCTTGTGACTCACACTTTTTTATATGTTTTTTGTCCCTTCAACAAATAACTCACAAATCAATAATCGACCTATAATCTCGTGACCTCACACACTTTTACATTTTGATCATTCATCTCATTCATATATTTTTAACCACTAACATCTCATTTGTTACCAAACACTTAAATTATTCCCCACTTCCGACAAACCAACCACCAAATCTCAATCGACATCTCATCTCATGACCTTATACATACTTTCACACACCTCTTATCCCTCGTCAAACCAAACATCAATCTCCCGATCGACCTCTCATCTTGTAACTCACATTTTTCCATATGCCCCTTTATCCCATTGATAAACCACACACACGTTTATACTTCGGTCAATTAACATCTCATTTATATAATTTTAATCTTCGATATCTCCTTTTATCATCGGCTTCTTATCCCGAAAAATTAACCACAAATCCCCACCTCACATCTCATCATATTTACCCCCATTTTAACAAATCAACAACCAATCTCCCAATTGATCATTTCAGTCAATCAACATCTCATTCGTATATTTTAAACCACCAATATCTAATTTCTTAAGAAAACCTTTTATATTTACTCTCACTTCAGCAAACCAATCACCAAATCCCAATCAACATTTCATCTTCGTAACCTCACACACTTTTACACACCTTTTATCCCCTCGATAAACCACCCACCAATCTTAGTCAATCTCTTGTGACTCACACTTTTTCATATGTCTCTCTATCCACTCGGAAAACCATCTACCAAAATTTAGTGAACCACTTGTGACTCACACTTTTTTATATGCTTCTTTATCTCTCGACAAACAACCCACAAATCCTAGATGACCTCTTACCCTCACTTCAACAAATGAACAACCAATACTAATTGATCACACATCTCTTATACCTCGTCAAACCAACCTCTAACCCCCAATTAACCATCATCTTGTGACTCACACTTTTCATATGCCTCTTTATCCCCTTGGTTGACAAACCACCCACCACTCGACCTCCATCTCGTGACCACACACTTTCAAATGCTTGTTAAACCAAAAAATAAATCTAATCTCACCCTTTCACATGCCCTTTATCCTTTGTTTAAAAATTGTGCAGTTTTTGGAATTCGAACCCTAGTCTTAAATATAAATGTGAACATCTCAACTGCTGAACCACTTGAGATTGTTAAAATAATTTTATAATTTTGTGTATGTATATATATTTGTATTTAATATTTAATACAAATTTGTTAATTAGTCAACATCTTGTGATTTATATTTTTTCATATGTCTTTTTATTAAGTTCGAAACTTATATATATTATATTTAATTTTATTTTTAATCATTTCAAGTTTATGACAGGTCAATCAATGATCCGACCCAAGTATCCATTTACTCACATATATATCTAAATTAATAACATTCTCGACCCAATAAACCAAGAAAATTCAAATTAAGCATTATTATATATATAGATTAGTTACTTAAAAAGTTAACTTATATTGTTAGAAATGTCGTATGTTCATCAAATTTGGTGTTAAATTAAAAAAATAAAGTCTTATTAGCTTAGTTGGTTAAATGGTCGCACTTGTCTTGCAAATTCGAAACAAACTAAACAAATTCAAATTAAACACTAATATATATATATATATATATATATATATATATATATATATATATATATATATATATATATATTAGTTAGTTAAAATTTAACTTTTTATGTTTAAAAATATCACACGTTCATTAATGTTTAATTTTAAAATATAAAGTCTTATTAATTTAGTTAGTTAAATAATGGTTAGGTTACAAGTTTGCAAGTTTATAACATACCTATATCATTTTTTATTTAACTTTTAACGTTTTAAATGGATAGTAGGTCACTCATAAATTAAATATTATATATATATATATATATATATATATATTATAATATTTATATATTATATAATATCATTTATTAATAATTTCTTTTTTTTAATTAATTATTTTTTTATTTTTTTTCTCATTATATATATAAATTAAATATATTTTTATTATATAAATATATATTATCTTTCTTAATTAATTTTATATATTTTTTTTATCTCATTATATATATAATTATTTTTCTCTTTATCATCCTATAAAATATATATTTTTATTAATTATTTTTGTATTTATATATAACACTATATTTCTTTTTAAAAAAAATATCTTCATTTATTTCTTAAATATAAATATATTTTCAATCATTTTTTATATATATATATATATATATATATATATATATATATATATATATTAATCAGATATTATTCATTGTAAAAACATATATTCTCTTTTATAATTAATTTTATATAATTACACTCTCATCCTATCAAATATATATTTTGTCTTATAATATTTTTATATTTATACATATAATATTATATCTCTTTCTATAAAATTCTCTTATCATTTAGTTTTTAATATTTAATATTTAATATTTAATATATATATATATTTTTTTTATTTGTTAATAATTATAAATATATATAATATTTCATATAAAATAAAATAAAATATATCTATTACACTAATTAAAAAACAATTTCTTACCTCATTTATTTGCACATATATTTATAAATATATTTTTTTCACCTAACTATTTTATTTTATCTCTCATTTTATATATATATATATATATATATTATCTTATTAAAATTTTATATATACACAGTATATATATAATATTATCTTATTAAAATTTTATATATATACAGTATATATATAATATATATAAATATTCTTGTTCCTAATAATTATATATATATATATATATAATAAAAACATTATATATCTTTACTTAATTAAAAAATCTATCATCTCATTTTTTTTATATATAATAACTGAATAATATAAATTTATTTTAAAAATAGTTTATCTCTTTTTTTCAATATATACTATTTACACGTATATGTTTGTTATAATATTTTTTTATTTAAAAAAAAAAATTAAAATCAATAATAATCTTACAAAAGTTCATCAAATTTTTTTTAACTAGATCTAAAAATTAACGAGAAGTGCATTTTTTTCCATCAAGTTTTCACTTAAAATATTTTATCTAATTTAATAATATTTTTCTTATTAAATAAAACAAATACTTTTTACTTTAATTTTAATAGTGATGGTGAGATAATTGACAAAAATATTAATTTTAAATAGATGATATTATCTAATGTGCTTGAATAAATAATAATTGTATATTCTCAAGGGGTTAAAAGTATTAGCCTTTTAGGCTTATACTTTTTTAACACTTTATTTTTTTATTGAATTTATCTTGGTTAGATGTATTTGAAATATTTTGATTATATTTTATGTTCTAAATAATCTTAATATTTTCATTGTTGTAAAATAAGTTTTTGGTAGGTAATCAATTAATTATAAATCATTATTAAAAGATTAATTATAAATAATCGGCCAAGAAAATAAAAACGAAAAAGAATTAAACGTTCAGTCAAATAGTCAGGTTGAGATCATGTTATTATTATTGAATTGTTTTTTCTGAAACAATAGTTTTGAATAGTTTTATTTATTTTTATATTATTTAAAATTAATAATAAAAAAGAAAAATGATTGGGAACACGACTTTGGGGAGCGACTCGTACAGCGAAAATGACCTCGCTGTTATACGAAAATGACTTCGCTGTTATACAAAAGAGACCTCGTTGTTATATAAAAGGGACGAGGTCTTTTTTGTATAATAGCGATATCACTTTAGTATAACAGCGATGTCACTTTCGTTATACGAGTCGCTCTCCAAAGTCGTGCTCCCTATCATTCCTCGATAAAAAAATTGATCTGTTTTAATGAATATTAAGTTAAATTTGGATAATTATTCTTAAGTGTAAAAAATAAATGTAAGCCCATCCAAATGACATGTAATTTAATATTTTTAATATTCTTCTAAAAGATTACTTACATATACAAGAATCTTGTGAGTTTACTATACTACATGTCTTGACGGAGATGAATACATGGATACTCCATTATTCCATTATTGTTAGAGGCATGGAGTCATGTAATTTAGACTTCTTTTTTATATTCCACACTAAACTAATAAATGTTGGTAATTCTATTGAGTAGATTGGAATCTTTCCGTCGGATAAGCGGGTACGAGCCATTTCTTGTAATTTCTTAGTGCCCACTAACTGAAGCTCCTTGGGACGATGGTTGTGTAAAGTATACCGTTTCTATCCCTTGATTTAGTCTCGGATACGAATTTCTACGTTTCGCCGACTTTTCAAAATGTTGAGATGTGTCTGAATAGCTCGTTAACAAGCCACGTCTCATATCGAGGACTAAACTGACGATGAATCTAATGGTTTCCATGCAAAATCTCGCTGTTACAATTTGAAAAATAAATGAGTGGTAATCGAACAAAATAACTATAAAGGAGATAATCGTAAACGCAAGCAAAACGCGTTATTCAAAATGATCGATTTATTGATGTTAACAACTTATACCTTTCTAGATCCTTCTAGTAGATTGCTTCAACAGATTGTGCAAAGGAAAATCAGTGAAGAAAGTGGTAACAAATTGATTACAATAGTTAGTATGGAAGAAGTTAGAAAAGCTGTGTTTTCGATGAAAGGGGATAAAAGCCCAGGGCCAGATGGTTTCAACGCGAACTTCTTCAAAGAAAACTGGGAAATAGTGGGTAAAGATGTAAGCGAAGGGGTTTTGGAATTCTTCCAAAACAGGAAAATGTTGAAGCAATGGAACGTCACAGTGTTGAATTTGATTCCTAAGAATTCAATTCCGGAAAAAATTCAGGACTTTCGTCCTATTTCATGTTGCAATGTTATTTATAAAATTATTTCAAAAATTATTTCGCAACGTTTGAAAACAGTTATTGATAAACTTGTAGGATTAGGGCAATCAGCATTTATTCCCAAACGCTCTATTTCCCATAACATCCTACTCATGCAAAGCTTATTGAATGGATATGGAAAGAAAAACATATCGCCACGTGTGGCTTTCAAAATTGACATTAAAAAAGCTTTTGACTCGATCAAATGGGGATCAATCCACGAATTCCTCCTTGCTGCAGGTTTTCCAATTATTTTCATTGATTAGATTATGCAATGTGTTTCCACTCCTCACTTTGTTGTGAGCGTGAATGGTATTCATGGAGGCTTTTTCAAGGGTGAAAGGGGAGTAAGGTCTATACATCAATGAGGACAAAAGTCAGGCTTTCTATGGAGGGGTTAATGAAGAAAGGAAAGAAAACATTTTCAATATTATGGGAATCAAGGAAGGTGAACTACCCGTGAAATACCTTGGAGTACCCCTGTCATCAAAACAACTCCGATACAATCACTTTAGACAACTGGTAGAAAAGGTTAGAAATTCTGTTTTGGGTTGGGCTACGAAAAAACTGTCTTATGCAGGTAGAATCGAGCTCGTTAAAAGAGTCATTTTTGGAATTATTGGCTACTGGGCACAACAGATAGTCATCCCAAAGAAAGTAATGGCTGAACTCGATAGAATCATGAGAGACTACATATGGGGAACACAAGGCAGAGGAGGAAAAAAAGTCAAATGGGAGGATGTTTGCACTCCCATAGAAGAAGGAGGACTAGGAATAAAAAGTTGTGTTGAATGGAACAAAGCCCTCACCATCAAGAGCTTATGGGAGTTGGAGCAAAAAGCGGACTCCCTATGGGTCAAATGGGTGCATACAAGATTTATGAAAGAAGAGCAGAGTATCTGGACACTAAGCATCAACGAAAGAATGGCATGGTCATTGAAGAAAATCCTAAAAACAAGAAAAGATGCCTTTCAAATGGTGAAAACCACAATTGGAAATGGAAGAGGGATACTATTCTGGCATGATCCTTGGCTGGATAATATTCCCATTATATTCAAAGAAGAAATGCAAGGAAACAGAGTTAGAAGAGAATACATCAAGTACTCATTTAGAGACGTATATGAAGGTAGATGTGATTCACTTTTGAGGCGTATTCCAGAAGGTGATAGAATCATAAACCTAATGAGGCAGAAACAACTCAATGAAAATAATGATGAAATAAGCTGGAAAACAGAAAGCAATGAGAAGTTTATTACAGGAAAGGCATGAGAAATTGTTAGAACAAGAGGACAGGAGGTAGATTGGCATAATGTGGTATGGTCTCCAAAGATTATTCCTCGTCACCAATTTATTCTCTGGCTGGTATACAGGAAAAGGTTGACAACAAAAGACAGAATTCGAAAATATATAAACATTCCTGATATCAACTGTGTCCTATGTTCGGGAGTTGAGGAAAGCATAAACCATTTATTTGGGGAATGCTCTTTTGTAATACAAATCTGGAGGATGTATGCTGCAAACATGAACATCATCAACTTTCCAAGAATATGGGAAGAAATCCAAGAGTGGATGAAAAATAAAGCAAAAGGAAGATCCTTCTATGTAAGTATGTTGAAATGCTACTTTGGAGCAGTAATCTACAATATCTGGAAAGAAAGAAATTCAAGAACTCACAGTGGAAGAAGTAGAACCGCTGAAGATATTTGGAGAGATATAACTTCAGATGGTAATGCACTCATTCAATCCTAGAGAGGAATCGAAAGGAATGAAGAGAATAGAAAGCTCTGCCATATATGGGATATTTCGTTTGAGAAGGTCGCAAGTAGAATAAAAGTAAAAACGATGTAGGCGCTAATTGATTATTGTTATTGTCTGTAATTCAATTATTGTTTCATTGTCAAATCTAGAAATTGTCTAGATCTGATCTTAAACTTTTGTATTTTTTTCCCTCTTTTGGGTTTTTTTAATGAAATGGCACTAAGCTGTTTTCCCAAAAAAAAGAAAATGACAGACACATAATGAAAACTCAGTGTCACGTCTCGAAGTTGAAAATGTTATTTAGCATGGTTGTGGAAAATGAGGCTTCTTTCGAGGATGTAACACTTTGAGAGGTGTGCGGCTAGAGAAACTCAGTTGTATTTATACATCGAGTTAGGGTTTCCTTCTAGTATGCGCATGGGCCTTGTCGGCCCAATTTTTTTTGGGAAGGTCAATTTAACTATATTCACTTGTTCTTATGTGTTTAGGCCCATTTGACCCATTTGATTCTTCCTATTATTTTTTAGGATCGATTTTTTATCAATCATTTTACGTACCAATGTATGTATTTATCTCGAACTTAGTAGATAATTCAAATTTAATTAGTTTCTTATTAGCTTTGTAAAGATAAAATTACTAACATTCTTCTATTTTTTTTCATCCAGACGTACACTTATACAGTTATACTTATGTTAGAAAATTTAATTTCATTAACGTACTATTTTTTCAACATTATATACTTTAACATATATTAGAACGGGTTGCGTGAGTTGGTTAACAATTGTGATAGTTATAAATATATCGAATTAATTTTTCCACAAATAATAATAATAAAGTTCATGTCTCAATTATATTTATTATATAACGAAACCCTATTATAAAGATAAATAAATAAATTATATTTTTTTTATTTTCACTTAAAAAGAGATGGACAATAAAAGAAATAAGCAATTATAAATTAAATAATTTCAATATTATAAATTATGAAGATATGATTATAAGATTTCCAAAAAAGGTTATCTCTTCCACACTCATTGAGAACATTTGGATATTTAATTTAAGTGTTCATCAATATGAATTAACATAAATAAAGATTTATTTTTTTTAAAAGGTAAGACATTACAATGTTCTAATAGAAACAAAACATAACAATTTAAATGGATGTTAGAATTTGAAATATATTGATAACTTTGGTGGAATGAGAATAAAAATAAACTTAAAATATATTCATATTAAAAACAAAATAAATTTATGATATATTTTATACAATTTTCAAATTAACATTAAAGTATATTTTATATCCATAAAAGATGAGATTTTCAATTAGAATGAATATGGGATCTTCTATTATTTTTGTGGCCATAATATGGCCTCAAATTTATTACATTATAAATGTTTTATTTTAAAGTTTTTTTATTAAAATTTATTCACTTATACATAAAACAATTAAAAACTCTAAGTTCCTAAAAGAAAATTGGGAAAATACTTTCCCGCGTCAAAACTCATTAGTCTAAGTTCTTTGGTTTGATGGGCTTCGCAGAAACGAGGGTGTCATTCTTCAACCATAGACTCGTGAGAGTGATTTAGATGGGAATTCATAAATTCTGACACGGTTGTACCCAACAAAAAAACAAAATACAAGTTTTTGGATGTTGAGGCATGGGAATGAATCCGACATTAGATGTGGATCATCAACAAAGAATTACAAGGAGTTATAATTAGTAATTGTTACTTACCTTAAACACACAAGACCTAAGACAGTGCAAAAATACGTTAGGACGGGTATGTATTAGGGATCTTGGAATCATTTTATTCATAAGGAACAATAAATAGAATAAAATGTGTATTTGCATATTTTTTAAATTGTTTAATTATATATATTTTGCAAAATTTTAAAGTTGATCTGTATGTCATTTAAAATATTTTAGAATATTAATATTAATTTTAAAATTCTTTGTGTTCAATTGTTAAGAAAAACAAGTTTCAAAGCATACTTATAAATACTGAGGACAATATTACGGAACACAAGAAGAACGAGATTATGAGTTCCACTTCAAGTATTTATGTTATTGAGATTATAATAACCAATATTCAATATTCTCATATTAGATAGTGGTCACACTTGGTATTAGATATTGTATGTGGTGCTCACATTATATCAAATGTGAATAAACTAAGAAATAAAAGATATGTGAAGAAATGAATATAAACCTGCAAGTTAAAAATGGAACAAGTGTTGCTGCATTTACCGCTAGTAAAAAATGACTTTTAAAGAGGGTAAGAACTCTCGGTGAAAGCTAATATTCTCTTGGTGATAATTTTCAGTGAGGGCGACAAACGCCCTAGGAAGGTGTCGGTGATATGGCTGTCAGTGGAGAAAAAATTAATATCACCGAGAGTATTTGTCTCCCTCGAAAATAATTAAATTGTTTTACCGAGAGTAGAACCAATGCTCTCGGTGATAATCAGCCTTTTAAAAAAAATTATAATATGAAATCTCAATCCCAAACTCTTATATTTTATGATCCAACAAACTAACGACGTCGTTTTAGGAATACCAGTCCAATTGTAGAGAGGATTTGGAGTGGTTTGAGTCCATTTTGAAGATGTTAGGTTAGATAAGCTCGCAAGAAGTGTACCTTGTAGATTTTGGTTTCCAATTTGGATCCGAAAATTAATACATACACTGATCATTAAGATAATCTCCTGGCCATATATCTTCATCCAGTTTCATAATACTTTGAATTGAATGAAATGAAATATAAAAAGATCTTGAAACAGTATATACTTCTAAAGATTTCTTTTAACATATAGGAGATCTGACAAATCTAAAAACAAGAGAAGCTTTTACAACATTGCCAATCGAGATCTGATGAACACATGAACCTTGTTCTTTATTGATCGATGATAAAGGTCCAAAATAAAAGCGTAGTTATCACGACTATGGCTGCTTATACCTAATTTTCGAATTCCAAAAATGGATCGAGTATCATCTGATGTAAAAGCTTTTAGATCTTATAACTGAAGACGATAAAAAACTCTTTCGCTACGTTCCTCCCTTTATTCATTCTCGTTTGAATGTTTAACCCGTTATTAGTGTTATAGTATAATATAATATATTTGTAAGATATGATCACAATATTATAAATTGTGATAATATCAATATTATATTATTTAGTTTCCTTATTTGTTAATTATAATGTCTATAATAGACATAACCTTTGTAACAATTTATAATAATTCAATACAATCTTTCACTCTTCATTCTAACATGGTATCAGAGCCTTATTATCGTTCTTGAGTTAATCAAGTGATAGTCTTCCGTTGTCTCCATCAATGATTACCTTAACCATTGATGGAAGGCTCTTATAATTTAATATTAATATAATTTTTGTCGGTGGTCTTAAGCAACTTATCTAGGGTTTTGGATTTTATTTTAATATATTTGTTTTCGTTTAGTTGAATTGGAGATTTTGGTAGCTTGGTGGAAATGAGTTTGGTTGTTTAGTTCTTAAGTGAGGAGGGTAACTTGGACGGATCGAAGGTTGATTTGATTGAATTAGCTGGTTTAGAAGAATGTTGGTTTTATTATTAGTCTTGGAGGAGAGAAAATTGGAAGTGAGTTTTTGACACTTGGTTTGATTGGTCTTTGTTTGATTGATCTTTGTTTGATTAATTTTGGTTGTTTTGTTGAGTATAGGGAGTTGAATTTGGTTTTGTGTTTCCCTATGTCTATGAAACTTAGTTTGATTGATTTTGGTTTTGGTTGTTTTATTGAGTATAAGCAGTTGAATTTGGTTTGGTGTTTCCCTATGTTTGTGAAACTTGGTTTGATTGGTTTTGGTTTTGGTTATTGTTGAGCATAGGGAGTTGAATTTGGTTTGTGTTTCCCTAAGTTTGTAAAGTTTGATTTTGGTCTAGTTTGGTTTGGTTGTTGTGGGTTGTTGATTTCAATTTGGTTTTTTAGAGGAGTTTGTGAAACTTGGTTTGATTGATTTTGGTTTGGTTGTTAATTTTGGTTGGTCTGAATCGAAGAATAGTTGATTTTTTGGTGGATGGTCAATGGATTAGGAAGAAGAGAGAAGAGAAGGAAGAGAAAAAGATTAAGAATGACGTGTAACATCTTATTTTTCGCGCTTTCGTTTTTTGACTGTCAAACTCTAAATGCTTATTTTTGTTGGATCGTGAGTTTGAGTGGGGATGTTAGAGTATAATATAATATATTTGTACGATATTATCACAATATTATAAATTGTGATAATATTAATATTATATTATTTTGTTTTCTTATTTGTTAATTATAATGTCTATATAATAGACATAACCTTTGTAACAATCTATAACAATTCAATACAACATTTCTCTCTTTACTTTAACAATCAGTAAGAATAAATATACGATTATATAACATAGACCACGGAGAACTCGACGATTCGATGTTGGTTTTCAAGTTCTGCATTGCAGATGCATAAGTATGTGAATCTAATTAGAAAGATGATAAAAAGGAAAAGGACTTTAAAGAAATGTAGATGGAAGAAATTTGCTGAAATGAAG